>NC_058520.1:483552492-484152492 GCF_904849725.1 Hordeum vulgare subsp. vulgare | reverse complement strand
TCACAGAAGTTCGAGCGTGCGAGTGGCCAAGTGATGAATTTTTGCACGCCGCTGGGCTTTATGAAGACTTTTATTACTTGGTGGAGAACGCAGGTCTTACTGCGTTCATTGCAGATAAGTGCTCACAATATCTCCTCCTCACCAATATTTTCGTTCAAAGCTTCAACTTTTATCCGAGGAAGAATCCTCCCACGGTTGAGTTCATGATATACGATGTTCCCCAGTGCATGACACTACAAGATTTTTGCAATGTATGCAAATTACCTTATGTTGGGGATATCCGTGACCCTCGTCCACGGGACTTGGAGGATTTCATTAGGACCATTGCTGTTGGAGAGGAGAGAGGAGTGTATCGCGCTAGAATTGTTAGCATACATTTTCCTGTGCTTCGGTACTTCTCACTATTTGTGGGAAAATGTTTGATTGGACGTGGGGAGGCTGGATCACTTAGTTCTCCAGACCTTGCGGTTTTGCGCGAAGGCCTTTATAACGATAAGACTTATAGCCTAGGTGCTATAGTGGCCCAGCGGTTGGACACCAACCGTTCCAAGGGTGTCGTCTATGGAGGTATCTATGCTACCAGTCTTACCAGACACTTTGAGATACCCATTAGACTGGGAGAGGAAGGATAGATGCTTCTCCCTGAGAAATATCTGGATTATGACAGCATGGTTCGCCATGATTTCCTGGATAGAGATGCTAGTAGACGGATGATTTATAACCTGGTATTTAGTCAGGGTACTCGAGAGACTATTACTTTGCCTGCTTCTTCTTTGTTCGATCTTCATGCAGGCAGGTACACTATTATGCCCTCGTACATCTATGCATATTGGGGCTTGGCCCAACCACAGGTGCCCGTGCTCGAGTCGCCAGTCGAGTACCAGACGCCAGTTTATCAGTGGGAGCCAGAGGAGCTCACACAGCAGTGGCATCCATAGTCTGCTCCGGAGTATCCCGGAGCTGGTGATTTCCCACCATGGGAGTAGACCAAGCTAGGCCAAAAGCCTAAGCTTGGGGGAGTACGTGTTCTCACCGACCTTACATTCATGCTTATGCTTTCACTTTGTTAGCCGGTGTTTACACTTTACCACTGTATTATCCATGCTAGTTTATTTCCGTTTTCTTGTTTTGTGTCCTTTTGAGAAAACCCAAAAAGATTTTTCTTTCTTCTTTTGCTTGTTGGGAGTTTTCCCATGTAAATAGTTTTCTTTTTCTTTGGGTCAAGGTAGAAGATATTGGTTACAATATTTAGTGGTTCTTGCATGCATACCTGTTTAGCTTTCAAAGAGCCATATTACTTTGTCTTCTCCTTTGTGTTTGCCTGCAGATTCAGCTTAGTCCATTGCACGAGCACTCTTATTATTGTTCACATCGTTCGATCGTGCAAGTGAAAGGCAATAATGATGATATATGATGAAGTGACTGAGACTGAAAAGCTGGTATGTACTCTATCTATTTTGTTTTTGTAAATATGACTAGCTTGTCAACCCAAATTCAGCTTTGTTGTGAGAGAACCATGTATGCAATGACAACTTTGAGATCATAGCTTCTGATGCCATGCTTAATTCGCTGAGAGTTTATAATGGTTTGTCTTGAATGCCAACATAGGTTTTGAGATGACTATGATGTAGTACGATAGGATGGTATTCTCCTTTGAATGATTCAAGTGGCTTGACTTGGCACATGTTCGTGCATGTAGTTGAAACAAAATCAACATAGCCTCTATGATGTTCATGTTCATGGTGATTTATATCCTGTTCATGCTTGCATTCAATGTTAGTCAAACTCATTGCATCTTGATGACTGTTGTCGCACTCTAGTTGGTCGCTTCCCAGTCTTCTGCTAGCCTCCACTTGTACTAAGTGGAATACTGCTTGTGCATCCACTTCCATAAACCCAATTTTTTCCCATGAGAGTCCACCATACCTACCTATTTGCGGTATCTACCTGCCATTCCAAGTAAATTTGCATGTGCCACTCTCTAAACCTTCAAGAAATAATCTGTTTTGCATGCTCGAACCGCTCATGTGGTGACAGGGGGCTATTGGTATCTTCCATGCTAGGAGTGTTATCCTCGACATGTGTTTATTCACTGTCATTCACGAGAAAGGGACCGGTAATTGGAATGCCCAGTTCCACGCTTAAATCGAAAACATAATTGTAAAACAAGACTCCCCCCGGATTGATGTTAGTATGGACGGTACCCTAGGATTCGGCTAGCCGTGGAGTGTGATTGATTGGTGGTGGGGGGAGTTAAAACTTTACTTTTCTGTTTGGGAACCGCCTATAGCATGAGCAGCATGGAAGATATTGAGAACTCTTGGTCATTGCATTGACAATGAAAGCATGCCACCCAAAATTATTATCTCTGTTTTCAAAGCTTGAGCTCTGGCCCCTCTGCAAATCAATGCTTCCCTCTGCGAAGGGCCTGTCTATTTATTTTCCTGTCGAGTCATCCTCCTCTTTTATAAGCACCAATTAGAGAGCACGTCTGTCATTTTTATGCTTTGCTTTTGATTGATATTGAGTATGACTATGACTGGATCTTCGTTGCTATGAATTACAATGTTTAGTCAGCCCTTGATCTTTGAAAGTGCTCTGCATTTATGTTTTGCGGTCTCAGAAAGAGCTAGCGAGATACCACCTATTTATATCGCTTCATGCTTGTTTTGATTGAAGTGTTGGTATTTGAAACTCATTATTATTTGCTCGTTAGCTGATTATGCCATTGATATTAGTTTACCGTGAGGCCTTTGTGTCACTTGCTTATGTGGTTAACTTGTGATCTTGCTGAAATGCTGGTTATGAGTTAGACATAGTTGCAACAACAAGATCAAACAGAGTTTGTCAAAGTTTTTCTTTCTCTCTCAGTTTGTCAACTGAGTTGCTTGAGGACAAGCAAGGTTTTAAGCTTGGGGGAGTTGATACGTCTCCATCGTATCTACTTTTCCAAACTCTTTTGCCCTTGTTTTGGACTCTAATTTGCATGATTTGAATGGAACTAACCTAGACTGACGTTGTTTTCAGCAGAATTGCCTTGGTGTTGTTTTTGTGCAGAAATGAAAGTTCTCAGAACATCCTGAAAATTTACGGAGAATATTTCTAGAAAATATGAAAAATACCTGCGCGAAGATCCACCAGAGGAGGTGGGCCAGTGGGCCACAAGCCCTGTAGCCGCCACCCCCTCGTGGCGGATGGCAAGCTTGTGGGGCCCATGTGGCCCTGCCGCACCCAATCTCAGCTCTATAAGTTCACTTTCGTCCGATAAAAAAATAAGGAAAGAAGATTTCGTCGCGTTTGCGATACGGAGGCGCCGCCACATCCTGTTCTTCATCTGGAGGGCAGATCTGGAGTCCGTTTTGGGCTCCGAAGAGGGGAAATCGTCGCCATCGTCATCATCAACCTTCTTCCCTCTCCAATTCCATGAAGCTCTTTGTCGTTCGTGAGTAATCTACTCGTAGGCTCGCTGGGCGGTGATGAGTAGGATGAGATCTATCATGTAATTGAGTTAGTTTTGATGGGGATTGATCCCTAGTATCCACTATGTTCTGAGATTGATGTTGCTACTACTTTGCCATGCTTAATGCTTGTCACTAGGGCCCGAGTGACATGATTTCAGATCTGAAATTATTATGTTGTCACCAATATATGTGTGTTTTAGATCCGATCTTGCAAGTTGTAGTTACCTACTATGTGTTATGATCCGGCAACCCCGGAGTGACAATAACCGGAACCACTCCCGGTGATGACCATAGTTTGAGGAGTTCGTGTGTTCACCAAGTGCTAATGCGTTGGTCCGGTTCTTTATTAAAAGGAGAACCTTAATATCCCGTAGTTTCCTTTTGGACCCCGCTGCCACGGGAGGGATGGACAATAGATGTCATGCAAGTTCTTTTCCCTAAGCACGTATGACGACACACGGAATGCATGCCTACATCACATTGACGAACGGGAGCTAGCCACATATCTCTCCGTGTTATAACTATTGCAAGATGAATATCGTCCAAACAAATCACCGACCCATTGCCTACGAGTTTGTCCTACTGCTGTTGTTACTTGTCTTGCTCTGCTGTTGTTACTTGTCTTGCTCTGTTGCTACTGTTGCTACTACTGTCACTTGCTACTGTTGCTACTTGCTACTGCTGTCACTACTTCTGTTCCTTGTCGCTGCTATTACTCATTACACTGCTGCTACCTGCTACAATCTTGATTCGCTGGTCGTTGACGGGAACAGACAATTTCCGTCAACGGGGTATCTTCTGGCGCCATTGATACAATCGTTAGGAATAGTCTGCCGTCAACAGATCATTTCTGACACCGTTGTTATCATACTACTTTGGTGCTGACTCTTTGCTTGCACATACTAATATTTCAGGTGTGGTTGAATCTGACACATTCAGCTGCTAATACTTGAGAGTATCCTCCCACCTCCTATTGGCGTATCAACAAATTTGGGTCGAATACTCTACCCTCGAAAACTGCTGCGATCCCACGCGCTGGTGGTCTGTCAACAACATTCTTCTAGTTTCATTGCCGGGGAGTGCTAGCAGCATTCTTCTGGTGCCGTTGCACGGGAAGGTATGTTGTCACGGAATCAGGAGTCTGTTGGAAATATGCCCTAGAGGCAATAATAAAATGGTTATTATTATATTTCCTTGTTCATGATAATTGTCTATTGTTCATGCTATACTTGTACTAACTGGAAACGGTAATACATGTGTGAATACATAGACTACAACATGTCCCTAGTGAGCCTCTAGTTGACTAGCTTGTTGATCAATAGATGGTCATGGTTTCCTGGCCATGGACATTGGATGTCGTTGATAACGAGATCACATCATTAGGAGAATGATGTGATGGACAAGACCCAATCCTAAGCATAACACAAGATCGTGTAGTTCGTCCGCTAGAGCTTTTCTAATGTCAAGTATCATTTCCTTAGGCCATGAGATTGTGCAACTCCCGGATACCATAGGGATGGTTTGGGTGTATCAAACGTCACAACGTAACTCGGTGATTATGAAGGTGCACTATAGGTATCTCCGAAAGTGTCTGTTGGGTTGGTACGAATCGGGACTAGGATTTGTCACTCCGTGTGACGGAGAGGTATCTCTGGGCCACTCAGTAATACATCATCATAATGAGCTCAATGTGACTAAGGAGTTAGACACGGGATCATGTGTTATGGATCAGTAAAGAGACTTGCCGGTAACGAGATTGAACAAGTTATAGGGATACCGATGATTGAATCTCGGGGAAGTATCATACCGATAGACAAAGGGAATTCTATACGGGATTGAGTGAATCCTTGACATCGTGGTTCATCTGATGAGATGATCATGGAACATGTAGGAGCCAATATGGGTATCCAGATCCTGTTGTTGGTTATTGGCCAGAGATGTGTCTCGGTCATGTCTGCATGGTTCCCACTTGAGGTTCGGTGACACTAGAGTTGCAATGGGAATTGTATATGTGGTTACTGAAAGTTGTTCGGAGTCCTGTATAAGATCCCGGACGTCACGAGGAGTTCCGGAATAGTCCGGAGGTGAAGATTTATATATGGGAAGTCCTGTTTCGATCACCGGAAAGGTTTCGGGGTTTATCGGTATTGTACCGGGACCACCGAAAGGGTACCGGGGATCCACCGGGAGGGTCCACCTGTCCCGGAGGACCACATGGGCCTAAAGTGGGAGGGAACCAGCTCCTTGGTGGGCTGTTGCGAGCCACCAAAGGGGCCCAAGGGGCCTAGGGCTAAAACCGTAGGGTGTGGGGATGCCTCCCTCCAACTTGGGAGGAAAGCCACCCCTAGGGCTGCCGCCGCCCCCACCTAGGGTTTCCTAGGGTTGACGAACCCCTCTCCCCTTCCTCCTATAAATAGAGGAGGGTTGGGAGGGCTGCACATACACATGAACGCTCCCCCTTGGCGCATCCCTACCTCTCCTCTTCTCCTCCTCCGCGGCGCTTGGCGAAGCCCTGCTGGAGAACCACAAGCTCCACCTCCACCACGCCATCGTGCTGCCGGAGCTATCCCTCAACTTCTCCTTCACCCTTCCTGGATCAAAAATGAGGAGACCTCCCCGGGTTGAACGTGGAGGCACCGTTCGTTTGGTGTTTGGATCGGATCTTCTGCGACTTGAACCGCCGTGAGTACGACTCCATCGACCGCGTTCATAGTAACGCTTCCGCTTAGCGATCTTCAACGGTATGAAGATGCTCTCCCTCTCTCTTGTTGCTAGCATCTCCTATATTGATCTTGGTGACACGTAGGAAAACTTTAAATTATTACTACATTCCCCAATAGCCTTCCATGAGGCACACACGTGAAGGATACACGCTAGAGGGTTTGCAATATGTTCATGATTCGCTTATAGTGGCTGGCAAGAGTGATAGAAACTTACACCCGGGTAAGTGAGTTGTGCTCGTATGGGAGTAAAGAGGACTTAATGTTTAATGCTATGGTTGGGTTTACCTTAATGATTTCTTGTAGCTCTAGATGCATGCTAGATATCCAATCATAAGTGCATATGATCCAATTACAGAAAGTGTGTTAGCGTATGCCTCTCACTCATTTCACATGATAAGTATCTATCATGTTATATTCAATTGCCTATGGACAATCTTTTTTTGCATTACACAATTTTTTTTCTACTAAACAACCCCTAACTTTTATTTGCATGCTCTTTATTTTCTTGCAAAACAGCACCTAACTTTTATTTACTTGGTCTCTATTATCTTCCAAACCTATCTACTACACCTACTAAGTACTTCTAGTTTTATTCTTGTTTTAGGTAAAGCAAACGTTAAGTGTGTATAGAGTTGTATCAGTGGTTGATAGAACTTGTGTGAATATTTGTTCTACCTTTAGCTCTGCGTTGGGTTTGACACTCTTATTTATCTAAAAGGACTACAAATGACCCCCTATACTTGTGGGTTATCAGGCCTAAGGGAAAGAATTTGGGAGTAATAAGTAGATGATGGTTTGTGAGAGTGATAGAAGCTTAAACCCTAGTTTATGAGTTATTCCGTAAGGAACTGATTTGGATCAATACGCTTCATGTTATGGCTAGATTTATCTTAATTCTTCTTTCGTAGTTGTGGATGCTTGCAAGAGGAGGTAATAATAAGAGGGTTGTTTGTTCAAGTAAGAACATCACCCTAGCACCGGTCCACCCACATATCAAATTATCAAAGTACCAAATGGAATCAACTAAACATAATGAGCACGACTAGACACCAATTCCCATGTGTCCTCAAGAGTGCTTTAATTCATAGAAGAGAAGTTTCTGACTTGTCCTTCGCTGTAAAAAGGGTTAGGCCACCTTGCTGCACTATCTTTACAATTATTACTTGCTATGGATTTCCTTACTAAAAAAGTATCTAGCACCGTGATGTCTACTACGCAACCTTCTTCTTGTAGACGTTGTTGGGCCTCCAAGTGCAGAGGTTTGTAGGATAGTAGCAATTTTCCCTCAAGTGGGTGACCTAAGGTTTATCAATCTGCGGGAGGCGTAGGATGAAGATGGTCTCTCTCAAGCAACCCTGCAACCAAATAACAAAGAGTCTCTTGTGTCCCCAACACATCCAATACAATGGTAAGTTGTATAGGTGCACTAGTTCGGCGAAGAGATGGTGATACAAGTGCAATATGGATGGTAGATATAGGTTTTTGTAATCTGAAATTACAAAAACAGCAAGGTAACTAGTAACAATAGTGAGCACGAACGGTATTGCAATGCGTGGAAACAAGGCCTAGGGTTCATACTCTCACTAGTGAAGTTCTCTTAACAATGATAACATAATTGGATCATATAACTAGCCCTCAACATGCAACAAATAGTCACTCCAATGTCACTAATAGCAAAGAACAAATGAAGAGATTAATGTCGGGTACGAAACCACCACAAAGTTATTCTTTCTGATCGATCTATTCAAGAGTTCGTAGTAAAATAGCACGAAGCTATTCTTTCCATTCAATCTTTCATAGAGTTCATACTAGAATAACATCTTAAGATACATATCAACCAAGACCCTAATGTCACCTAGATACTCCATTGTCACCTCAAGTATCCGTGGGCATGATTATACGATATGCATCAGATAATCTCAGAATCATCTATTCAACCAACACATAGAACTTCAAAGAGTGCCCCAAAGTTTCTACCGGAGAGTCAAAACGTGTGCCAACCCCTATGCATAGGTTCCCAATGTCACGAACCCGCAAGTTGATCACCAAAACATACATCGAGTACTCACATGAATCAAACGTGTGCCAACCCATATGCATAGGTTCCCAATATCACAAACCCGCAAGTTGATCACCGCAGATAGACACGTGCAAGACATACATCAAGTGTTCTCAAAGACTCAATCCGATAAGATAACTTCAAAGAGGAAACTCAATTCATTACAAGAAGGGAGAGGGGGAAGAACATCATAAGATCCAACTATAGTAGCAAAGCCCACGGTACATCGAGATCAAGACATCTCAAGAACACGAGAGAGAGAGATCAAACACATAGCTACTGGTACATACCCTCAGCCCCGAGGGAGAACTACTCCCTCCTCGTCATGGAGATTGCCGGGATGATGAAGATGGCCACCGGAGATGGATTCCCCCTCCGGCAGGGTGCCGGAATGGGCTCTAGATTGGTTTTTGGTGGCTACAGAGGCTTGCGGCGGCGGAACTCCCGATCTAGGTTTCTTTTTGGGGGTTCCTGAATTTATAGGAATTTATGGCGGTGGAATTACGTCGGTTGGGCCCATGAGGAGATCACAAGCCTGGTAGGTGCGGCCTAGGGGGGGGGGGGTCGCGCCTCCCGGGCTTGTGACTCCCTCGTGGCTCTTCTGGCCTTCTTCCAAACATTCAGGGGTCTCTTTTGGTCCAAAAAAATCATCATAAAGTTTTATTCCATTTGGACTCCGTCTGAAAAAGTGTCAAAAACACGGAAAAAACAGAAACTGGCACTTGGCACTGGGTTAATAGGTTAGTCCCCAAAAAGATATAAAATAGCATATTCATGCATATAAAACATCCAAAGTTGACAAGATAATAGCATGGAACCATAAAAAATTATAGATACATTGGAGACGTATCACACCGCTACTGTCAGTGCTTGCAAAAATTACCTTGCTAAACCATCTGTCATTTCCTTCTGCTCCTCATTGGGTATGACACTCTTACTTATCAAATGGACTATGATTGATCCCCTATACTTGTGGGTCATCAGCTAGTGGCAACACAAGCAAACACTTAATGACAACGTCAAAGCGATCAACTTAATACGTGTGTTGCACCTCCACTATGTATAGGCATCCATCGCGGGCTCAACTCTTGTGCCTCGCACGGGTCCTAAACTCCAAGTCTACTTGGTCATGATCCAAGTCGAGCTTGGATCACATCTGACTAGTGTCCTCATTTCCAACCTCGTAGGTTCCTTCCCTTAAGCAGCGACCCCTTATGTTCTCATTCACTTGCTCCTGAGTCAAATCACATCCGGCTTGACTAGCCGGTAGCAGCCTCTAACAAGCGTGTCAACTCCAAGTGTCCGATGAAGCTAGTTAGGCGAACCTGTACATCACACTTCTGTCCCATTTGCCAAATGATAGACGTGTCGGCCTCAAGGCGATATGGGCACCCATGTTGGTGCCCAACCCCTTTCTCGTTATGTAGAATTATACCAACACTTCGGATTATCTCATAACCCTCATCGCATGGCCATGCTTACCTAGGTCGGATCACCCAAGGGCCCCATAGTAGATCTCTCCTGATCGAAGGGGCAAGTCCTATCTTGCTCGACCATGTCTCATAGCATGGGTCTAAACACACCTGAAACCTACCTTTATAACTACCCAGTTATGGAGTAGCATTTTGGTAGGCCCAAAGCAAGTCCGTCACCATATCAAGAACATGTGCTAGTTTAGGTTTTGGGACATCAAACATATGTCATACTAGAGACTCACAAATGACCTCATTTCGATGCATCTCATAGTTGGTTGTGTCCGACACGGACCTTATTTGGACTCGGATCCGATTGCGTCAAATACGGCCATATATTTCTGAGTCCATATTATCCTTCTAGCATCGAAAGCTATATGGTTAGTGAGAGTGGACCATCCACCGTGTCATATGCTAGTCTGGATGTGCATCATACACCCCTTTCAATTAGGGACCATTTAGGACAGTCATCATACAATGCATATTGTCTCACAAACAAGTCACATACTTTTTGATACACATCGCTGATAATATCCAAGGACTATCTTTATTCATAAACACATATGAAATATCATCATACATGATTGCCTCTATGGCAGATCTTCAACAGTTAGGATGGTATCCTCCTCTGAAAATCATGGGTCTGACTTGGCACAAGTTCATACATCTAATTGATTTAAGCCCAATATTGCTTTTATGATAGTTATGTTGAGAGTGTCTATATTCTCATCATGCTCATGTTCAATGTGAAGTACTCAAAATGCATGATTATGGTTCTTGTCGTTCTCTAGTTGGCCGCTTCCTAGAATATTTGATATCATTCACATGTACTAACAAGAAATGCTACTCGTGCTTCCAAAATACTGAAACAAAGTAATCCCAATATATTCCATCATATATGCCTATATACGGCATTATCTTGTTGTCTAAGTAAATTTGCGTGTGCCACCTCTAAATCTTCAAATAAATATCTATTTTGTATGCACCAAAGCTCATGAATTGGTTGGGTGGTCAATATATTTGATGCTAAGTGTTTTTAACTCATGACAATAGTTTATTCGCTCATCAACTTTGAGGGTGGCTCGTAACAGGGATGCCCGGTCCTGCTTTAATCTATATAAAAAACTCCTGCATATAGTTCATTGTTAGACTGCACACAAGAATTAAGATAACTATGGTTGTGTGTGTATGGTGGAGGGGGAGTACAAAATTTGCATGGGAACCATCATTATTGTGTTTAGCATGGAATATATTGAAAATTCGGTCGTAAACTATGTTATGAAATGTACACTCACAAAATGCAATTATCTATGTTTTAAAACAATGAGCTTCGGAACATAAAGTAAATCCCTTCTTCCCTCTCTGAAGAGCCTATATTTCAAATTATTGTTGAGTCATCACCTTCTCATTCAAGCACTAACTTTGAAAGCATTATTTTCATTCTTAGTGTAACATGCATTTGGTGTGCTTAATGTTGGGGTGCACATGAATGGATATCTTGTACCCTGAATTATAATGTTTAGCCGTCGCTTTAGAGGTGCTCTACATTTATGTTTTGCGGTCTCATAAAGGTCTAGCAAGATACCACTCTATCATATTGTATCACGGTTATTTTGATAAAGTGTTGGTATTTGAGATATGTTGGGGAACGTTGCATGGGAAACAAAAAAAAATCCCGCGCACACGCAAAACCCATCCATCGTGATGATCATCTACGAGAGGGTTGTTGGGCAACATAGTAGTAATTCAAATAAAATTCCTACGTGCCACCAAGATAAATCTAGGAGAAGCTAGCAACGCGAGAGAGGGAGTTCATCTTCATACCCTTGAAGATCGCCAAGCGGAAGCGTTGCAAGGAACGCGATTGATGGAGTCGTACTTGCTGCAATTCAAATCGCGCAAGATCCGATCCAAGCGTCCAGCGGACGACGCCTCTGCGTTCAACACACGTACAACCCGGGGATGTCTCCTACTTATTGATCCATCAAGGGGGAGGAGAAGTTGAGGGAGAGCTCCGGCAGCACGATGACGTGGCGGCGGTGAAGCTCGTGGTTCTCCGGCAGGGCTTCGCTAAGTACTATGGAGGAGGAGGAGGTGTACGAGGGGGAGGGATGTGCCAGGGGCAAGGGTTGAAGCTCCCATGCGCCTCCCCACTATATCTAGGGCTGGAGAGAGCTGGTTTCTTCCCCTCCAAGTCCGTTGGGGCTTTGGCAAAGGTGGGAGGAAAGAAATCACATCCTTTCCCTTCCCCACCGATTGTTACCCCCCTTTTCAAGGATCTTGGTCTTATCCCTTCGGGATATGATCTTATTCCTTCTAAGGGAGGGGTCTTGGTGCGCCTTGACCAGGGGTGTGGGGCCTTGCCCCCTGTAGCGACCCGACCTGAAATGGCCAAGTCTCTCGTGTTTCTGTACCACCCCAAGATTATGTTGGTACACACATAGTACATCAATGTATATATCGAGAGTTCAATCACATAGCTTTATTAATCGGATCTCATCTCCAGTACTTTATTACAATAAAGATTACAATAAAGAGGCTGAAGGCCAACTCCTGAGATAAAACTAAACGAAGTCTAGCGGAAGCTTCAAAGGTAGTAGAGTCCATCCGACTCCAGGGCATATCACCGAGCATAGATCGTGTCCTCACTCCTAGTCAGAAAAGTACTCTGCAACATGAGACATTGCAACCGTGTAGGTCAGCATATTGAATATGTCGGCAAGTCACAAAAGAGAGAGGTGAAAAAGAATCATCTATGCTTTATGCATATATGGCGGATGGGGCTGTAATTCTTTTAGCGGAAATCAAAATTTTCTCCTACAACAAGAGAGGGCCTAAAAGCAAAATTTACTACATTGTTGGTTGTTAATGAGATGGTTCTACCAACCATATCTCATACCCAAGTTATCAATAATACCGACATCATTAATATTGTTTGTGTTGAGAATTCCAGATAATTTCAGTTCCTTCGGCTTAACTTGTCCATGATTGTGGACACGACTAATCAATTAGGTTTGAGTACTCTGCAGAGTTTGGCACACGTTCCCCACAAGATTTGACCGCCTCCGTTGGAGTCCTCGCACTTCAGGGTGTTTCAGAACCGGATGATCAAAACATGGTCTTCCAACGGGTTCCTCTGAGCCACTGCCAGTGCCCATCCAATCCTACTGTTCTTCTACATCTCGTAGCACCGCCTGTCCAGAGTCACAACGATGTCCAACCAAGCAAGAGCCCATAATGACTTGTGGTTGTGCAGGTAAGCCTCGGGTCTTGAAGTATCCATCCATCTCTTCGTGCCTGGGTGAAGCTTTCCGCAAGATGTCATGGCACTTCCCCATGCATCCCGGGTCATCTACTAGTTACTCCAGGGTGCCCATCTAAACCATCCTTCACCCAGAGGTGTGTTGCATCAAGAGGTCTTGACGAGTCTTGAATTCTTCCGGTCTTGATTATTAAATTCTCACAACACTTGTGATAAACACTCAACCAATGCACCGTCTACTAAAAGCATAGCAAAATAAAATTATCATCGCAGGCCAAGTAACAAGGGTGATGGGTGCCTACCACATGATACTACATCAAGATCCAAATTTCCAAGTACCTACTTTGCATGCAATGGGTGGAGAAGGTTGAACTACATTGCATATAAAACGATAGGTAAAACATGATCAACGTGACTTGCCTTGTTGACGACTTTCAAACTCGAGTGCCTCTAGATAACAAGGTTCACACTCCAAATGATCTAAGAAGACAACAATTTCACACAATAAGCATCACAACATCAAGTAAATAAAATAAAACAACAATCAAAAAGTGGCTAGATCAAACGAGAGAAAAAATAATCCTACAAACACTAAAGCAGAAACTGTTTTGTAGAAAACCCTATAATAAAATATCCTAAAAATTCCGAAATTAAACCTACTGATAAATGAGATCACTAGTGATCAGTAGCAAAAAGAATCAACTCAAAACCTACTTTTAAACTCGAGATAATCTCAAAACAAGGTTTAAATCAAATCTGTTTAAACTCAAGATTAAAATATTCAAACATGGTCAAATTTTATATCTACAGAAACTAAATAATTTTTTTGATCCAATGCAAACAAGAATCATCTAATTTGGAGTTATAAAATAAAACTTAAAGCCAAAACAAAACAGAACCTTTCTGTTTTATAAATAATAGCAGAAAAAATAAAATCTAATCTAGTGAACAAGGGTGCTACATGGCGATTTTCTACTCGTTAGAAAGTGTGCGCTGAGGAGGCTAACTAACGAACGACCGCAAAATAAAAGAAAACCCTTCGGCTAAATATTACTAACAGAAAACCAGGGTTTTCTCTGAATAAACCGAAGAGGTATCTAGGTTCTAATCTAAAGCGTAGATCCTAGATCTATCGGTGGGGGGGCGGGGGGAGGAGCTCACCGTTGGCTGGAGGGAATCTCCGGAGAGGCACTGCACCGGACGAAGGTGGGAGGTGCCGGTTGGGATGTTCCGGTGGTCGGCCGAGGCGGTGGAGGTTCCAGGCAGCGACGGGGATGCTCCGACGGGTCTTGGGTGGCATCGGTGGGGCATGGGGTGACGGAGGGGTCGTGCACTAGAAGCTTGGAGCTTCGGTTGGAGGCGAGCTCCGACAAGGTGGCGGGGGCGGCGTTCTGGCATGGGAACCTTGGGGTTTTGGGGCGGAACGGAGTGCTTGTGAGGGAGGGAGTATATATAGGGGCTCGGGGGTGGCACAGATGGAAGGAGCGAGGAGATCGGCTCGGGATTCGTTGCTCCGGCGAAGGCGGGTTCTAGCTGCGGTAGAAGGAAGGAGATGCTCGGGAGGAAGAAGAAAGAAGATCCGGGCCAGATTTCCTACAGGCCCAATGACAGTTTCCTAATAAAAACGAAATTTCTTTTATTAAAAAATAGGAAAGAAAACCTACGAAAGGAAAATCAATCCTACTCCAAAAATATATGTATTATATACCAAAATGATTAGAAAAAAATTCCCGCAACGTGGACATTTTGTTTTGCACAAAATAAAAACTTTATAAAAAAAATATAATTTTTAAATCCAATAAAAACCAAATTTTGTATTTTAAAACTTTTGGCACTATTTTTCTTCTGACTTTTTGGGGTGTCTTGTTACCTCCTCTCATACTTGCTAGGCAAGGTATTTATCACAAAAGTTTGTGAGTGAAAATCTTGTGCCAAAGTAAATTCGAATCAAATACCGAAAGAAATTCAAATGCCACCATCCTTCAAATAAAATGCATAGATGCTTAGCTATTATTGTAAAACATTGCAAATTGAAAATTTGGGATGTTACAAACCTACCCACCTTAAGATGAATCTCGTCCTAGAGATTCGGGTTGGCTAGAAAATAGGTGTGGGTGGTCGCGATGAAGATCTTCTTCTCGCTCCGAGGTGGCTTCTTCCTTGGTGTGATGACTCCACAAAACGTTGCAAAAATTGATGATCTTGCTGCGAGTAACTCTGTTGGTAGTCTTGAGAATCCCGACGGGCTTCTCCTCATAAGTGAGATCACTGTCAAGCTGTATGGTCTCTAGGGGCACCGTGTCTCTCCAAGAAATATCAACCATCTCAGCATGGCATTTCTTCAACTAGGAAACATGGAAAACATCATGAACTCCGGACAATCCTTCTGGCAATTCCAGCTTGTAGTCAACTTCCCCTCTACGTTCAAGAATTTTGTAGGGGCCAATGAATCTAGGTGCTAACTTTCCTTTTACACCAAACCTCTTGATTCCTCGAAGTGGGGACACACGAAGGTATGCTCGATCTCCCACTTCATATGTTACTTCCTTGCGTTTGCTATCAGTATAACTTTTCTATCTGGACTGAGCTATCTTGAGTCGGTCACGAATCAAATTGACCTTCTCTTCAGAATCTCAGATAAGGTCGGGACCAAAAAGTTTCCGGTCTCCAACACCATACCACATCAAAAGCGTTCTGCACCTCCTTCCGTATAAAGCTTTGAAAGGGGCCATCTTCAGACTGGTCTGATAGTTGTTGTTGTATGAGAGCTCTGCGTAAGACAAATTGTCATCCCAGCTAGACCCATAGTATAGTGCACAGGCTCTCAACATGTCCTCCAGAATCTGATTCACTCTTTCGGTTTGTCCATCGGTCTGTGGATGAAAAGGTGTACTGAACTCCAATCTTGTTCCCAAGGTTTCATGTAGTTGATGCCAAAACTTTGACGTGAATTGGGTTCCTCTATTTGACGCAATACTCTTCGGGACTCCATGCAGACATATGATCCGCGTCATATATTCACGGGAATGAAGTGAGCTACCTTAGTCAATGTAACACCCTGGTTTTCGCTCCCTGTTTTTTTCATTGTTATCAGATTTCTTTCACTCCTCGGTATATGAAGATGGTCATCTATCCTTGCCTTGCCAATCCAACCAAAGATTCTCCTCAGTCCAACCTGGGCACCCAATATCTTTTCTCAGGGTTTTGCCATCGAAACCCTACCTTTCGAGTTGCCGGAAGGGAAACCCTAATTCTTTCAGTTTCAAAGGAACCCCAACTTCCTTTGACCTTTTGACTCCCAAACTTTTCCTAGTGATCATCCTTCATCTTTAAATCTTGGATATGCACAAATATTTCCAAGTCATTTGCAATATTTTCCATTTATAATTAATTCCTTTTTCTGTCAGTTGAAGGAATTAAATCCAGGAAAATATCTATACATCTCCAAAATTCATGAAAACTTGTGGAGATATTCTTTGTGATCATATTGAGCTCCCATAAAATATTGGCCATTATTAAATGGGGAAAATTTCCTTTTTCCTATTTAGTGCCAATATTGCATTTTGGGCACTTTCTAAAGGAACTACCATTTTGGTAGCCAGGAAAATGCCCAAATAAATTGTGGAGCTTCTCCTATCCATATATTCTTCATTTCCATCAATATCCCAAGTTTCATAGTTCAAATTTTGAGCACAACATACCTTTGAAATTTTTGTCCAGATCTTGTGTTTGCAAAGGAAGTGCTTGAATCCTTGATCTCCTTGGGCTTGAATTTTGCAAGGTGATACAATATGATATATTACAATTGTTCACCAAAAATCAGCCCATTTAATTTAGCCAGTATTCCTCAGCAAATTTCCTAAGTTTCTGTCCATTTGAAAGCTCTGTGAAACAAATACCATTTTGGTATTTATAAATGGCATGAAACTTTTACACACTCTTAGTATCATCAAATAATTGGTCCCAAAAAACTACAACTGTTTTCATCTAGCCAATCTTCCCCAACACTTTCTTTTGCATTTCTGGTGAGTTTACCAAATTGCAAAGGAAGTGCCATCTAGATTGATCCATTTGATCTAAAACTTTGCTATATCATTCACCTTAGTGGATCACCACTGTATGCCAAAACTCAGACACTTCCACCAAGCCAATATTCTCGAGAAACTTACAAACACCTTGCCGTCATAATCTTTTTCTGAAAATATCTCTCACCCTAGAGCCATCCAGCTGCTTCCAGACTCATATCTTATCTTTTTGAGCAGCAAGTCACCCCTTTGACATAGTGCTGCATCCAGGAAAACTCCAGAGCATGTGGCACCCATGGTGACCATGCTTGGGACAGGCCAAAACGGTGGACTACGCACTGTTTTCGTCGGAAAGTCAGCTCCGGCCAGCTTCGGCGTGTCCTGGCGTGTCAAACGGCCTCAGGGAGTCCACGTAGCCCCTCTCCAGCAGCTTCCCCCTCCTATTTCTTCTTCTTCGCGACACGGCGAGTGCCGCCATGGCCACTGCCTTGCCTGTGACTCTCTGGTGGCATTTCTCCTCTATCTTCATCTCCCTCGAGGTCTCTCGAGCGCCCCCGTACTCTCTTCCCTCCTCGCGAAGCCGCCGACCCTGCTATCGGCCAGTCGCGCTCCAGTGCAGCGATAAGATCGCCAGCACCGCCGTGCTCATCCGCCTCCATGGCCCGCCTATTTATAGGGAGCCCCGGAGCCCTTAGAGCTCACAGGGCAGCCTCTCCTGCCTCCCGTAGTCCTCCCCAAACCCTCCATCCAGCCGGGAGCCCCTCTTCGCCGCCCTCCGCCGTCATGGCCGCCGCCTTCCGCCTCCACATCGACTAGCCGCCTCAGTATGCCCCCGCATCCGCCTCGACCACCCACGAGTGCGGGAAGGAGCCACGAGCCCATCCCCATTGCTGGTCGAGCCCGCCGTGTCTTGCCTCGGCGGCATCTGTCACAGCCGGCCACCCATGTCGCCTTGTCGGGAGGATGAAGAAGCAGGCCATGAAGAGATAGAGAGATGAGGTGGGACCCACACGTCAACCAGAGAGAGAGAGAGAGAGAGAGTCAACCCGTCAGCTGGATAAGTGGAGACGGAATCCACCATAATACGTTTTCGCCAGAGAGAAAACGTATTTTTGGAGAAAGGCACTAGCGGTTGTGCTCTCAGGGACCCGATTGCAAATATTTTAATTACACGAAGGTCCTTCTACTTCAAACACTTATATCTTTTTGCTCGTGACTCTGAATTTGATGAAACCAACGCCACATCTTCGTCTCGTCGATCCCGTTCTTTTGGTATCATTGTCACAATGTGTTCACATTGTGAAAATGACCAACTTGCCCTTGCCCTCCAATCAGCCCTCTCTGAGAGAGAACCGTTCCGACGTATCGCTCCGCACACTCCCCGCACCCCTTCCGGGAGTATTCTTCAACCCCAGGCAAGCCGACCATCTGATATATACTCTCAAGCTTTTATTTGTGTTGTCCTTGCATATTTAAATTAAAATGATTAGGTTCGTGTGCATCGTAGTGTGCTGTATGATATGATGACGAACCCTTGCTCACACTTTCTTCAATGACGGCACCACGCCTGAGTCTGATCTGCTTTCGGCCGTCCGGGGTGGATGCCGACTTTATATTTATCTTGTCAGCAACTGGCCTGTGTTCTGAGCTGCTTTTCGGCCGTCACGGGCAGCTGTTGAATTTCTTTCTGTGGAAGTGACCCTATGATTTGAGCTGTTTCTCGGCCGTCTTAGGGAACGACTACATTCTTCTTATCAACACTGCCTCATGCTCTGAGCTGCTTTCCAGCCGTCTTGAGCCGGGATTGAGTTATGCCGGTAATGTCCCAGATCTGTGTTGCAAAGACCATTCTGGTGGCTACCGGTTTATTTGCCGGTTTTATGCAAGGGTTCCGAGGGTCTAATTTACAGCTAGAACTTGTAAAGTAATAACTTGCCATCCTGTCTTATTAATGACTCATGGTGATATGGAGATAGGTTGTTGTGTTTCTACCGTTGCTATTTCATACATAGTTATCATCATGTTAAGTTATTGTTGATGAACAACCATGCTTGATAAATAGGATGTTAAAACCAAACCTAGTCGGTTGATCTAGAGTCACCTATCCGGGCTTATCCGTGCAACCACATTTGTCGGTATGAGACGGCCGTGACCTGGGCTGATCGCGTGCTCTTTCACCGGTACCACCAGACATGAAGGTTGTGCGCGCGCGCTACCTTGGCCCAGTAGGCGGCGATAACCTTGTGAGGCAGTTGATTGTTTTGTGTCGACGTTCCCGTTTGGGACAATTTAGTTTGTCCACGACGGTGGCAGGTGTCATGAGGACACAGGGCCACCCAGGGCAGGACTCCGGGGGAGGATGAATGCCGGTGGTACGATGGAAGAGTCACGGGCCAGGCAGGTTTCGTTGGAGCAATACTGGTCCACCCGAATGGGATCACAAGGTCAGTTCTCCATGATGTGGGTAAAGTGTGGAACCTGTGCAGAGTGTCAGATCTATTCGAATAGCCGCATCCATGGTATTGGACAGCCCGTCCAGACCACAGTAGGTGGTCAACCGTATTAGTGATAATAATGATGGAAGAACTCATCTTGTGCAGACTTCAGAAGATGTCAGGTATATGACATGTTAGCCATGGGATGGCTATGAGATGAGTGGTCAGATCACCACATGAGTTGGATTGGATGTGGATCACATTCAGATTGGATCTGAGAATATTCATGGTATAATTTATTTACTTAATATCCTTTACCTTATCGTATTTACTTTAGTAGTTATCTTGCTGGATAATTCTGATATATGATGGTATTTATCCTGCTAGATAGGTAAGCTATGTCACGATAATCAATATTGCTCTAATAACAAATGCATGCTTGAATGCCATAGATTGCTTTGCTTAGTATATATGTTAGTTTGGTTTGCTTGCGAGTACATTCAAAAGTACTCAGTGGCTTTTAACATGGCCATGTTCACATAAGGATCTATCGCCCATCAGTGAGGAACTGGAGCGTTTGTGAGCTAGGAGAGTAACTGAGTCAGATCCGTGTGGATTGGAGCCGCACCATGACCATGCTGCCTTAGATAGAGCTTTCCCGCTGCCATCACCCTTGTAGTATCTCATGTAAGACTCATATATCCATTAATAGAAATGCCTATGTTCATGATACTTGTTGTAAATGTGCATGCCAGAGTGATTTCCCGGGCTAGTATGCGCGGCGACCGTCTCGCTACAGTGGTAATCAGGCGGAGCGCCACAGTCAAACGGTCGACCACTCCCCAAATTGAATCATAACCTGAACGGGTCCTGGGTAATCCTGTAATGAAGTCCATACCAAGCTTCTCCCATTTCCACTCGGGTATAGGCAAAGGTTGAAGTAATCCTGCTGGTTTCTGATGTTCGGCCTTTACTCGCTGAAAAACATCGCATATTGCTACATACTCGGCAATATCCTTCTTCATTCATGTCCACCAGAAACTTTCCTTTAAGTCCAGATACATCTTGGTGTTCCCCGGGTGTATCGAGTACGGTGAATCGTGGGCCTCCTGAAGTATCAACTTCCTGAGTTCAGGATCATTGGGCACATAGATATGGTCCTCAAACCATATAGTTCTGTGTTCATCCTCACGAAAACCTTTAGCCTTCACGTCATTCATTCTTTGCTTTATCTCAGCTATTTCCTTGTCTGACTTCTGGGCTTCATGAATTCTTCCGGTCAAGGTGGACTGAATCTCTAGCATGGCTACATATCCTCTTGGAACTATCTCCAATTTGAGCTCTCTAAGATCGTCGGCTAACTCCTCGGGTAATCCTCCCGCAATGAGTGTGTTCACATAACTCTTACGGCTCAAGGCATCTGCTACAACATTTGGCTTCCCTGGGTGACAATGCAATCTCATGTCATAGTCTTTGATCAACTCTAGCCACCTCCTCTTTCTGAGGTTCAACTCCTTCTGCGTGAAAATATATTTCAGGCTCTTGTGATCAGTGTAAATATCACAACTATTTCCGATAAGGAAATGTCTCCAGGTCTTGAGTGCGTGCACTACGGTTGCTAACTCCAGATCATGTGTGGCATAGTTCAACTCATGAGTTCGGAGTTGTTTGGATGGATAGGCTACAACTTTTGCCTCTTGCATGAGCACTCCAAGTCCTTGACGTGATGCGTCACAATACACCTGAAAGTCCTTCCGATTGTTATGCAATATCAGCACTGGGGCTGTAACCAAACGTTTCTTGAACTCTTGGAAATTGGCTTCACATTCCTCGGTCCAGTTGTACTTGGACTCCTTCTTCGACAACTCTCTCATGGGCTTGGCAATCTTCGAGAAGTTCCCGATAAACCTCCCTTAATATACGGCAAGTCCGAGAAAACTGCGGATCTCCTTAACTGAGGTGGGTGCTATCCATTCGGTGTCTGCTGCAACCTTGGTGGGATCCACTGTTATTTTGTCTCCAGAAATAATGTGTGCGAGGAATCCGACTTCCTTCAACCAAAATTCACATTTGATGAACTTCGCATATAACTGATGCTCTCGAAGTTTCTCCAAAACTAAACACAAGTGTTCCTTGTGTTCTTCCTCGTTCTTGGAGAATATCAGTATGTCATCGATGAACACCACGACAAACTTGTCCAGATATTCCATAAATACCTTGTTCATCATACTCATAAAATATGAAGGAGCATTAGTCAAACCAAATGACATGAGTGTGTACTCATATAGACCATACCTTGTGGTGAAGGCTGTCTTGGGTATATCATGTTCACGAATTTTCAGCTGATGATACCCTGATCAAAGATCGATCTTGGAGAACACTCGGGCTCCAACTAACTGGTCAAACAAATCGTTGATCATCAGCAAGGGATACTTGTTCTTGATGGTCGCCTCGTTCAATGCATGATAATCGACTACCATTCTCAAGGATTTATCCTTCTTCTCTACCAAGAGAATTGGGGCTCCCCAAGGTGACGAACTTGGGCGAAATACCCTTTGTCCAGTAACTCCTTGATCTGCTTCTTGATTTCTTCTAAATCATTTTCAGGCATCCGATAGGGTCTCTTGGATATTGGGGTTGTCCCTGGCAATAACTCGATTAGAAATTCAATCTCTCTATCTGGTGGCATGCCTGGCAATTCCTCCAAGCATACATCTGGAAAGTCTTGTACAATCGGCACTTCCTCCTGTACAACTCCCATGAGATAATTTACCTGTTTACTCTGTGGTGGGTGTTGGGAAACATACTTAATCCACTTTCGCTCTGGGGTGCTGAGAAAAATAGACTTAAGGGCACAATCAATGTTTCCTTCATACTTGGTCAACCAATCCATGCCTAGGATTACATCCAATCCCTGTGACTCTAATATGATGAGGTTGGTGGGAAATTTATGGTATCCGATGTTGAGGTTTAGTGCATGGCATCCTATCTCGGCTGTCATCATGCCCCCTAGGGAACCGACCTTAATGGGCTGACTGAGGGTCTAGTTGGTAAACTATACTTTTCCACAACTACCCTTGATATGAATGAATGTGTTGCACCAGAATCAAAAAGTACCAGTACTGGATGTGAATTTAGCAAAAACTTACCAACCACCGTATCGGGGTGATCATAGACCTCTTCAACATCAATGTGGTTCACCTGAGCTCGGGGAAAAGGATTGGGCTTCTTTGCTGCTGAGTTGCCATTGCCGTTTCCATTTCCCAGCTTGTTCTAGGGATATTCAGTGGCATAGTGTCCCGTCTTCAGGCACTTGAAGCATGTGATATGGTTCAGATCCTTCTGACCTGGAGCGGGATGGTGCTAAGTGCCATTACCTCCATTGCCATTCTTGAAGTTTCTGTTGTTGCGGTTGTTCCCATTTCCTCCATGGTCGTGGCCTCCATGGTTATGCACTCGGTGGTTATGGTGGGTGTGTCCTCCAAACTTACCGGATCATGTTCCGGTATTCCCTGAATAGGAGGAGTAATGGGGCTTCTGTTGAGCTCCAGAATTAAACTTCCCATGTCCATACTTCCTTTTGCGGTTCTCAATCTTCTGTTGTTTTCCCTCCAAGATGAGGGCCTTGTCTACCAGCTCCTGGTAGTTGTTGAAGTTGGCCATAGTTAGCTGAATACTCAACTCATCGTTGAGTCCTTCCATGAATTTCTCCTGCTTGGCCGCATCATCGGCCAGATCTCCAGGTGCATATCGGCCAACATGCTGAACTCATCAACATACTAAGCCACAGAGCAATTTCCCTGGCGTAAGTTGCAAAACTCACACTTCTTCAGACTCATGGCTCCAACTAAAAAATGAGCGGTGCAGAAGGCCTGCTTGAACTGCTCCCAGGTCACTCCAGCTATGCGGTATGTGGTGGTCTTGTTCTCCCGCCATGCAGCTGCGGGTCCTTCAAGTTGATGTGCGACAAAGCGCACCTTCTCAACTTCAGTACATCTAGAAGTGATTAGTTCCCTCTCCATCTTGGGGAGCCAATCATCTGTCACAATGGGCTAAATGCTGCTCGAGAAAGTCGGAGGATTCAACCTCAGAAAACGGGTGAGGTTGTCGGCCTGGGGTGGATGATGGTTGTTGTTATTGGTCTAGTTCTGAATGATCAACTGCATGAGGGTATTCTGTTGTTGGATCAACTGAGTGAGTTCCGGTGGGAAGTTGGAGGCAGGATCACGTCTCGGAGGCATCTGGTGTTTTAGAGGGATGGGAATTAGCATAGAACAAGGGTCTAAAGAGAAAATGCACTACCCATATGAAATGCAACAAACAATTATCACACCGCACATTTATTCATTAATCATCTCAAAAGGTTCAAACACGGGGATACAAGTTTGCGATAACCTAAACATCGGCCTAAACATTTAACAATAAGATAAATTGGTGGACTTGTCTATGTGTCCTCCTCAGAAATGTATGGTGGTGGGTCCGTTGGTAGAGTTTGCGTCGTAGTCCTCCTCGTTGCTGATCAAGGAGTCTACCTCTCCTTCAGGGTGAAGATTTTCGCCCATGTCCAATTCTTCCTCCAGATATGCGACGCGAGCCTTCATCTTCTCGACCCTCTCCAGGAAGTCCTTCACCTCTAGTTCGTGCTTGTAGTGGGCTTCTCAGGCTTCTTCTTCGAGGCCGAGGTCGCGAAGTGTTAGTTGCTTGATCTTCTTTGTTCCCTTGCTTACACGAAGCTCGAGAGCCCTGATGTGTGTCTCCAAGGTCTGGGCATAGGACAGGAGAGCGTCTTCAGTCTTGGTCTTGATGATTTCGCCATCTCCTCCTCTCTGTGAGACCGTGAATAAGTCCGGTGAAATGGGACAGCCTCTGTACACCTCCTTGATACGTCTAAGTGCACAGTGAACCGCCATGTCCCTTCCGAGAATCGAGCTGGGTGCGATGAACTTGAAGTCCATAGGTTCTGTGCAAGGCTCGAAGGTCCTTCCAGGGATGTGCACCTCAATCCTGTAGCGTGCATCTGCCGGGTAACACATGGTAGGTTTCCTTGTCATGGTTGGTAGAGCAATCCTTTGGTCCTTGGCGATCTGCATCAGCTCCTTTCCGAAGGGCATTGTTGCGCCGGACTCGGAAAACTTCGTGACCTTAATTGGGATGAAGGTGGCCATCTAGAAAATATTGGAAAATCATAGAGAAGTCAGAATTGAGCAAAATAGAAATATATTAGGTTTAAAGACATAAGAAAAATTGTTTTCTTCCTAAGGCTTTTCCAATCCTAGAGGTTACGTCCTACGGTCAGCGTGTGCTCTGATACCATATCTGTAGCGACCCGACCTGAAACGTCCAAGTCTCTGGTGTTTCTGTACCATCCCAAGATCATGATGGTACACACACAGTACATCAATGTATATATCGCACAACTTTATTAATCGGATCTCATCTCGAGTACTTTATTACAATAAAGAGGCTGAAGGCCAACTCATGAGATAAAACTGAACAAAATCTAGCGGAAGCTTCAAAGGTAGTAGAGTCCATCTGACTCCAGGGCATATCACCAAGCGTAGATCGTGTCCTCACTCCTTGTTGGAGAAGTACTCTGCAACATGAGATGTTGCAGTCGTGTAGGTCATCATATTGAATATGCCGGCAAGTCACAAAAGAGAGAGGTGAAAAAGAATCATCTATGCTTTATGCATATATGGCGGGTGGGGCTGTAATATTTTTAGCGGAAATCAAATTTTTCTCCTACAACAAGAGAGGGGCTAAAAGCAAAATTTACTACATTGTTGATTGTTAATGAGATGGTTCTACCAACCATATCTCATACCCAAGTTATCAATAATACCGACATCATTAATATTGTTTGTGCTGAGAATTCCAGATAATTTCAGTTCCTTCGGCTTAACTTGTCCATGACCGTGGACACGACTTATCAATTAGGTTTGAGTACTCTGCAGAGTTTTGCACACGTTCCCCACAAGATTTGACCGCCTCCGTTGGAGTCCTCGCACTTCAGGGTGTTTGAGAACCGGATGATCAAAACATCATCTTCCAATGGGTTCCTCTGAGCCACTGTTGGTGCCCATCAAATCCTACCGTTCTTCTACATCTCGTAGCACCGCCCGTCCAGAGACACCAAGATGTCCAACCAAGCCAGAGCCCATAATGACTTGTGGCTGTGCAGGTAAGCCTCGGGTTTTGAAGTATCCATTCATCTCTTCGTGCCTAGGTGAAGCTTTCCGCAAGATGTCATGGCACTTCCCCATGCATCCCGGATCATCCACTGGTTACTCTAGGGTGCCCATCTAAACCATCCTTCACCTAGAGGTGTGTTGCATCACGAGTCTTGACGAGTCTTGAAATCGTCTTGTCTTGATTATTAAATACTCACAACACTCGTGATAAACACTCAACCAAAACCCCATCTACTAAAAGCATAGCAAAATAAAATTTATCGTCCCGGGCCAATTAACAAGGGTGATGGCTGCCTACCACATGATAATACATCAAGATTCAAATTTCCAAGTACCTACTTTGCATGCAATGGGTGCAGAAGGTTGAACTACAATGCATATAAAACCATAGGTAAAACATGATCAACGTGACTTGCCTTGTTGATGACTTTCGAACAAGAGCGCCTCTAGATAACAAGCTTCGCACTCCGGATGATCTAAGAAGACAACAATTTCACACAATAAGCATCACAACAGCAAGTAAACAAAATAAAACAGCAATCAAAAGGTGGCTAGATCAAAGGAGAGCAAAAATAATCCTACAAACACTAAAACAGAAACTGTTTTGTTGAAAACCCTAAGATAAAATATGCTAAAAATTCTGAAATTCAACCTACTGATAAATAAGATCACTAGTGATCAGTAACAAAAAGAATCAACTCAAAACCTATTTTTCAACTCCAGATAATCACAAAACAAGGCTTAAATCAAATCTGTTTAAATCTACAAAAACTACATAAAATTTGTGATCCAATTCAGAAATAATCATCTAATTTGGAGTTATAGAATAAACGTTAAAGCCAAAACAAAACAGAAACTTCCTATTTTTTAAATAATAGCAGAAAAAACAAAATCTAATGTAGTGAACAAGGGTGCTACGTGCCGATTTTCTACTGGTTAGAAAGTGTGCGCTGAGGAGGCTAACTAACGAATGACCGCAAAATAAAGAAAACCCTTCGGCTAAATATTACTAACAGAAGACCGGGGTTTTCTCTGAATAAACCGAAGAGGTATCTAGGTTCTAATCTAAAGCATAGATCCTAGATCTAACGGTGGGGGGGAGGAGCTCACCATTGGCTGGAGGGAATCTCCGGTGAGGCACTGCTCCGGCCGAAGGTGGGAGGTAGCAGTTGGGGTGTTCCGGTGGTCGGCCGAGGCGGCGGAGGGTCCATGCGGCGGCGGGGAAGGTCCGGCGGGTCTTGGGTGGCGTCGGTGGGGCTTGGGCGATGGAGGGGTCCGACAAGAGAAGCTTGGAGCTTCGGTTGGAGGCGAGCTCCGGCGAGGTGGCGGGGGCGGCGTTCTGGCTTGGGAACCTCAGGGTTTTCGGCGGAACAGAGTGCTGGGGAGGGAGGGAGTATATATAGGGGCTCGGGGGTGGCAGGGATGGAAGGAGCAAGGAGATCGGCTCGGGATTCGTTGCTCCGGCGAAGGCAGGTTCTCGCTGCGGTAGTAGGAAGGAGACGCTTGGGGGAAGAAGAAAGAAGATTCGGGCCAGATTTCCTATGGCTCAATGACTGTTTCCTAATGAAAACTAAATTTCCTTTTATTAAAAAATAGGAAAGAAAACCTATGAAAGGAAAATAAATCCTACTCTGAAAATATATGTATTATATACCAACATGATCAGGAAAAAAATTCCCGCAACGTGGACATTTTCTTTTGCACAAAAGAAAAACTTTATGAAAAATTATTATTTTTAAATCCAATAAAACCAAATTTTGTCTTTTAAAACTTCTGGCACCATTTTTCTTCTGAATTTTTGGGGTGTCATGTTACCTCCTCTCTTACTTGCTAGGCAAGGTATTTATTAAAAAAGTTTGTGAGTGAAAATCTTGTGCCAAAATAAATTCGAATCAAATACCGAATGAAATTCAAATGCCACCATCATTCAAATAAAATGCATATATGCTTAGCTACAATTGTAAAACATTCCAAATTGAAAATTTGGGATGTTACACCCCCACTACACACGTTAATGTGGGTCCCCCCATGCAGGTGGGCCCCACTCAGGAACCTTCTAGAACCTTCCCGGTACAATACTAAAAAATCCTGAACATTTTCCGGTGGCCAAAATAGGACTTCCCATCCATCAATCTTTACCTTCGGACCATTATGGAACTCCTCGTGATGTCATGGATCTCATCCGGGACTCCGAACAACTTTCGGTAACTACATACAATTCCCATTACAACTCTAGCGTCACCGAACCTTAAGTGTGTAGACCCTACGGGTTCGGGAACCATGCAAACATGATAGAGACACCTCTCCCGCCAATAACCAATAGCGGGATCTGGATACCCATATTGGCTCCCACATGTTTCACGATGATCTCATCGGATGAACCACGATGTCGGGGATTCAATTAATCATGCATACAATTCCCTTTGTCCATCGGTATGTTACTTGCCCGAGATTCGATGGTCGGTATCCCTATACCTTGTTCAATCTCATTACCGGCAACTCTCTTTACTCTTTCTATAAGACATGATCACGTGACTAACCCCTTAGTCACATTGAGCTAATTATGATGATGTATTACCGAATGGGCCCAGAGATACCTCGCCATCACACGGAGTGACAAATACCAGTCTCGATTCGTGCCAACCCAACAAACACTTTTGGAGATACCTGTAGTGCACCTTTATTGTAAGCCAGTTACGTTGTGATGTTTGATACACCAAAGCATTCCTACGGTACCCAGGAGTTGCACAATCTCATGGTCTAAGGAAATGATACTTGACATTAGAAAAGCTCTAGCAGACAAACTACACGATCTTGTGCTATGCTTAGGATTGGGTCTTGTCCATCACATCACTCTCCTCATGATGCGATCTCATTATCAACGACATCCAATGTCCATGGTCAAGAAACCATGACCATCTGTTGATCAACGGGCTAGTTAACTAGAGGCTCACTGGGGACATGGTGTGGTCTATGTATTCACACATGTATTACGGTTTCCATTTAATACAATTATAGCATGAACAATAAAAAATTTATTATGAACCAGGAAATTTAATAATAACCATTTCTTTTACCTCTAGGGCATATTTCCAACAGTCTCCCACTTGCACTAGAGTCAATAATCTAGTTCACATTACTACGTGACTGTAATGAATCGAACACCCATACAATTCTAGGGCTTGATCATGTCTTTCTTGTGAGAGAGGTCTTAGTCAACGGGTGTGAACCTTTCAGATCCGTGTGTGCTTTACAAATCTATGTTTCATCCTATAAATCATGCTACCATGCGCCATTTGGAACTATTCCAAATGACTGCTCCACTATACGAATCCGGTTTACTACTCAGAGTCATCCGGATTAGTGTCAAAGCTTGCATCGACGTAATCCTTTACGACAAACTCTTTTATCACCTACATAATCGAGAAAAATTCCTTAGTCCACTAGTTACTTAGGATAACTTTTGACCGTTGTCGAGTAATCTATTCCTGGATCACTTTTGTACCCCTTGACAGATTCATGGCAAGGCACATATCAGGTGAAGTACACAACATAGCATACTATAGAGCCTACGACTAACGCATAGGGGACGACTTTCGTCCTTTCTCTTTCTTCTGCCGTGGTCGTGCTTTTGAGTCTTACTCAAAATCACACCTTACAACGCAGTCAAGAACTCCTTTAACTGATCCATTTTGAACTCCTTCAAAAATCTTGTCAAGGTATGTATTCATTTGAAAGTACTATTAAGCGTTTTGATCTATCTTTATAGATCTTGATGCTCAATGTTCAAGTAGATCAATCCAGGTTTTCCTTTGAAAAACACTTTTCAAACAACCCTATACGCTTTCCTGAAATTCTACATTATTTCTGACCAACTCATGAGAAATTCTATAGTTCTCACACTCACTTCTTTGGAAATACAAGTTTCTCATAAACTTTGTATAAAACCAAAATCTTTTATCACTTCATCAAAGTGTACATTCCAGCTCCGAGATGCTTGCTCCAGTCCATAGTAGGATCGCTGGAGCTTTGCATACTTCTTAGAATCCTTTAGAATCGAAAAAACCTTCTAGTTGTATCACATACAACCTTTCCTCAAGGAAACCGTCGAGGAAACTTATTTTGACATCCTATCTGCACGATTTCATAAATGATGCAGCAACCGCTAACCTAATTCCAGCAGACTTTTAGCATCGCTATGAGTGAGAAAGTCTCATCGTAGTCAACTCTTTGAACTTGTCGCAAACATCTTTGCGACAAGTCGAGCTTTCTTAATGGTGACTTTTCACCATCATCACCTGTCTTCCTCTTTAAAGATCCATCTGTAGTTAACAGTCTTATGACCATCAAGTACTTCTTCCAAAGTCTACACTTTGTTTTCATACATGGATCCTCTCTCGGATTTCATGGCCTCCAGCCATTTGTCAGAATCCGGGCCCACCATCGCTTCTCCTTAGCTCGAAGGTTCATTGTTGTCTAGCAACATGACCTCCAAGACAGGATTACAGTACCATTCTAGAGTAGTACGCGTCCTTGCTGACCTACGAGGTTTGGTAGTAGCTTGATCCGAAGTTTCATGATCACTATCATTACCTTCCACTTCAGTTGGTGCGGGCGCCACATGAACAACTCCCTGTGCCCTGCTACACACTAGTTGTAGTGATGGTTCAATAACCTCATAGAGTTTCCACCATCCTCCCACTCAATTCTTTTGAGCGAAACTTTTCCTAGAGAAAGGACCCATTTCTAGAAATAAACTATTTGCTTCCGGATTAGAGATAGGAGGTATACCCAACTGTTTTGGGTGTCCTATTAATATGCATTTATCCGCTTTGGGTTCGAGCTTATCAGGCTGAAACTTTTTGACATAAGCATCGCAGCCCCAAACTTTTTAAGAAATGATAGCTTAAGTTTCTCCAAACCATTGTTCACACGGTGTCATCTCAACGGAATTACGTGCTGCCCTAATTATAGTGAATGTGGTTGTCTCTAATGCCTAACCCAAAACCGATAGTGGTAATTTGATAAGAGACATCATGGTATGCACCACATCCAATAGGGCGCGGCTATGACGTTCGGACACACCATCACACTATGGTGTTCCAGGTGGCACTAGTTGTGAAACAATTTACACAATGTCTTAATTGTGTACCAAACTCGTAACTCAGATATTCATCTCTATGATCATATCGTATACACTTTATCGTCTTGTCACGGAAATCTTCAGCTTCACTCTGAAATTACTTGAACCTTTCAATAATTCAGACTTGTGTTTCATAGAGTAAATATACTAGTATCTACTCAAATCATTTGTGAAGTAAGAACATAACGATACCCACTGCGTGCCTCAACACTCATTGGACTGCACACATCAAAATGTATTACTTCCAACAAGTTACCTTTTTTGTTCATGCCCAACGCAAACACCAAATAACATTTATTTAGGTTTGCTACTGCAACAAAAGACCTTCCAACGGCGCCAGAAATAGGGGTGTTGCTTGATACTCCTCAGCAACGGCACCAGGAATCCTTCTGCTACGGCTACGCCTTAAGGGACTTCTTAGGCAAATATGCAAAGGATTTCCCCCGTGGCCTTGGAGCCTTGCGTTGGTGTTCCCTTGAAGCGGAAAGGGTGATGTAGCACAGCGGTGGTAAGTGTTTCCCGCAGTTTGAGAACCAAGGTATCGATCCAGTGAAGGAGTATCTCAAGAGCCTGCACAAACACATAAAGCTTGCTCCCAATGCTATGAAGGGGTTGTCGATCCCTTATAGATTGTTCGCCAAGTGAGAACTGAAAGCAGCAAAGTAACAAAGAAGAGTAAAAGCGAAAGTGGAAACGATAGATGTGAATAGACCCGGGGGCCGTAGTGTTTACTAGTGGCTTCTCTAATGAAAGCAAGTAGACGGTGGGTGAACAAATTACTGTCGAGCAATTGATAGAACCGCGCAAAGTCGTGACGATATCTATTGCAATGATTATATCTATAGGCATCACGTCCAAAACAAGTAGACCGATACTTTCTGCATCTACTACTATTACTCCACACGTTGACCGCTATCCAGCATGCATCTAGTGTATTAAGTCCAAAAGAATAGAGTAACGCCTTAAGAAAGATGACATGATGTAGATGGACAATCTCATATCTACGACAGAGCCCACCTTGTTACCTTTGATGGCAACCACACAATGTGTACCTTGCTGCCCCTACTATCACTCGGAAAGGCCACCACATGGTAAGAACCCAAAACCAAGCACTTCTCCCATTGCAAGAATCATAGATCTAGTTGGCCAAACAAAACCCAAGACTCGGAGAGACTTACAAGGATATCAAATCATGCATATAAGAAATCAGCAAAGACTCAAATATATATCATAGATAATCTGATCACAAATCCACAATTCATCGGATCTCGACAAACACTCCGCCAAACAAGATTACATCGGATAGATCTCCATGAAGATCATGGAGAACTTTGTATTGAAGATCCAAGAGAGAGAAGAAGCCATCTAGCTACTAACTACGGACCCATAGGTCTGAAGTGAACTACTCACGAGTCATTGGAAGGGCGATGATGATGATGAAGAAGCCCTCAAACTCCAAAGTCTCCTCCGACAGGGCGCCGGGAAGGGTCTCCAGATGAGATCTCGTGGAAACGGAAGCTTGCGGCGGCGGAAAAGTATTTTCGTGGCTCCCCTGTTTTTTTTTCTGATTTTTAGGGAATATATAGGCGCAAGATCTAGGTCAGGGGGGCGCCAGGGAGGCCACAAGCCTGCCCACCGCCGCCCCCTGGTGGTGGAGTGGGGGCTTGTGGGATCCCTGTAGCCCTCCTGGCTTGGCCCACAGGCCCCCTGATTTTTTTCCGTTCGGGAAAAAATCATTTCGGGGATTTTATTCCATTTGGACTCCATTCCAAAATCAGATCTGAAAAGAGCCAAAAACACAGAAAAAACAGGAACTGGCACTTGGCACTGAATTAATAAGTTAGTCCCAAAAAAGATATAAAAGGTACATAAAACATCCAAAGATGACAAGATAACAGCGTGAAACCATCAAAAATTATAGATACGTTTGAGACGTATCAAGCTTCCCCAAGCTTAACTCCTGCTCCTCCTCGAGTAGGGAAGTGATAAATAATGAATTTTTGATGCTTTCATGCTACCTAGCATAGATGTCCTTTGTAACTCCTCTTATGTGACGTGAATGTTCAGATCCATTCGATTCAAACCAATAGTTTGCTATTGACGTGGAAACAATAATAATTCAAGCAAACTAGCAAGGTAATCATGAACTTTCAAAATAACAAGGCCAAAAGAAAGTTATCCCTTCAAAAGCATATAGTCTGGCTATGCTCTATCATCATTGCACAACAAATTTAAATCATGCACAACCCCGATATTGGCCAAGTAATTGTTTCACACCTTTACTTTCTCAAACCTTTTCAACTCTCATGCAATACATGAGCGTGAGCCATGGTTATAGCACTATAGATGGTGTGGAGTGTGGTGGAGGTTGCAAGACAAAACAAGGAGAAGATGGTCACATTAACTAGGCATATCAATGAGCCGTGGAGATGCTCATAAAGATATCAATGTGAATGAGTAGGGATTGCCATACAAATAATGCACTAGAGCTAAGAGTATGTGAAAGCTCTTAAAGAAAACTAGTGGGTGTGCATCCAACTTGCTTGCTCACGAAGACCTAAGGCAATTTTGAGGAAGCCTATCATTGGAATATACAAGCCAAGTTATATAATGAAAATTTCCCACTAGCTATATGGTGGTGACAAAACGAGAAACTCTCAATCATGAAGATCATGGTGCTTAATATGCACGAGTGTGGAGAAAGTTGTAACATTGTCCCTTCTCTCTTTTCTCTCATTTCATTTTTATTTTTTGGTGGGCTCTTTGGCCTCTTTTTTTTCTTTTTCTTTTTTTGGTGGGATTCTTTGGCCTCTTTTATTTCCTCACATGGGACAATGCTCCATTAATGATGATCATCACACTTTCAACTCAAAACTTAGAGCAATGATGACTCTATATGGAATGCCTTCGGTAGTGTACCGTGGCAATGATCTAGCATGGCATAGACATTAATGGAAACATCATGCTACCTATCTTACGATCATGCAATGGGAATGTAGACGTGGTGGCACATGTCATGGTGGTAGTTGCATGACAATATATCTCGGAATGACTTTGAAAAATCCATAGTAGGTAGGTATGGTGGCTGTTTTGAGGGAGGCTAATGGTGGGTTTTGTGCACTGGCGAAAGTTGCACGACACTAAGAAGATAGTAATGGTGGAAGGTGAAAGTGCATATAAACCATGGACTCAACATTAGTCATGAAGAACTCATATACTTGTTGCAAAAGTTTTATTAGTAATCGAAACAAAGCATTCAACGCATACTCCTAGGGGAAGGGTTGGTAGGTATAAACCATCGCGCGATCCCGACCGCCACGCAAAGGATGACAATCAGTAGACTAATCATGCTAAGATTTCATCACATAGCGGTTCACCATACGTGCATGCTACGGGAATCACTAACTTCAACACATGTATTTCTAGATCCACAACACCTTACTAGCATGACTTCAATATTACCAAAACCACAACTCAAAACTAATTGAGAGGAATCAAACTTCTCTAACTATTCAATGCACATGAAGGTGGAAGTTTTCGTATCCCTTTTGATAACTACCCCTTTTGAGACTACTTTCAAAGCATAGATCAACTACCAATACACGCACCGCTGTGCTCTAAAAGATATAAGTGAAGCGCATAGAGCAAAAGTATCTAGCTCAAAAGATATAAGTGAAGCACATGTGATCTGAATTGTCTACCAAAAGATATAAGTGAAGCTCGACAAAATCACGGTGAGTGCATGTCTCTCTCTCTAGGTGTGCAGAAAGGATGATTTTGACACAACAAAAATAAAAGACTCCTACGATACAACACGCTCCAAGCAAAAGCACATAACATGTGGTGAATAAAAACATAGCCCAAAGTAACGTTTCCGATGGATTGAAGACGAGAGAGGGGATGCCTTCCCGGGGCATCCCCAAGATTAGGCTTTTACGGCATCCTTGAATCTCTTGGGGTTCCATGGGCATCCCCAAGCTTGAGCTCTTGCCACTCTTTATCTCTTTGTCCATAAGAAATTCACCCAAAACTTGAAAACTTCACAACACGAAACTTAAACAGAAACTCGTGATAACATTAGTATGAGAAAGCAAACCACCTCTTCCTTAGGTACTGTAGCAAACTTAAATTCTACTTGTGCTGATGTTGGGTTACTGTATTTTCAATCTTCAATGGCTAATACCTCCCGATACTATCCATAGTTTCATCAAAATAAGCAACCAACACAACAAAAACAAAATCTGTTAACAGGAGACCAGTCTGTAGCAATATGTATATTTCGTATACCTCTGGTACTTCAAAAATTCTGAAAAATTACGCGAGTCTAAAGAATTTGCGTAGCAATCAGCAGAAAAAGAATCAACTCAAAAGCTCTTACAGAAAAAAAAATGAAAATTCTTTTCGTGAGCAGAAAGTTTTTGTCTTTTCCAGCATGACCAAACGACCATCCCCAAGACTAATCATAACGGTTTTGCTTGGCACAAATGCAAAAAGGAACACAAATAACACAATCATAACAGAATTATAAAAGTGTGGAAAACACAAAACAGAAAGAAAAAGGATAGATTCGTTGGGTTGCCTCCCAACAAGCGCTTTTGTTTAACACCCTTAGCTAGGCGAAAGGTGATGGACTCACGTATAGTCATCTTTGGTGCTCAAACCGTAAGTAGACCTCATCATAGATTCATAAGGCAATCTTATTTTATTTCTAGGAAAGTGCTCCATGCCCTTCTTTAAAGGAAATTGAAATCTAATATTCCCTTCCTTCATATCGATGATAGCACCAATAGTCCTTAGGAAAGGTGTACCAAGAATAATGGGACATGAAGGATTGCAATATATGTCAAGTATAATGAAATCCATGGGTACATAGTTCTTATTTGCAACAATAAGAACATCATCGATCCTTCCCATGGGTTTCTTGACAGTAAAATCTGCAAGATGCAAATTAAGAGAACACTCTTCAATCTCATGAAAACCAAGAATATCATATAAAGACTTTGGAATCGCGGAAACACTAGCACCCAAATCACACAAAGCATTGCACTCATAGTTTTTGATCTTGATTTTGATAGTAGGTTCCCACTCATCATGAAGTTTTCTAGGTATAGAGACTTCTAGTTCGAGCTTCTCTTCAAGAGATTTCATCATAGCATCTACGATATGCGTGGTAAAGGCTTTGCTTTGGCTATAAGCATGTGGAGAGTTTGCAATGGATTGCATCAAAGAAATGCATTCAAACAAGGAGCAATTATCATAATTGAATTCCTTGAAATCCAAAGTGGGAGTTTCATTACTACCCGAAATTTCGATTTCTTCTACTCCACTCTCCACACCTTTACCATCAAGATAGGTGGACTCCGAATCATTGGGGCGTTTTTCAACCAAAGTGGATTCATATCCAGCCCCTCCATAAATAGGTTTGACACGCGAAAACAAAGATTCAAGAGGAGACACACCAAGCACTTTAAGATCTTCGTGATTTGCATCACTAGAACGCACCCTTTTAAACCATTCATGCCTAGCGCGAATTTGGGCGGTTCTTTCTTTGCTCTCATTTATGGAGACACGCATAGCTTTCAAAGTTTCATCCAAGTTGACCTTGGGAGGAGGGCATCTAACTTTCAAAGCATCAATATCACAAGACATCCTATCAACTCTTTTAGCCAAATCTTCTATTTTGAGTAGTTTTTCCTCTATGGACGCATTGAAAATCTTTTGAGAGTTGATGAACTCTTTGATATTACTCTCTAAATCAGAGGGTAATTTGTTGTGATTTCCATAAGTGTTGTTCTAGGAATTGCCATAATTGTTAGAGGAGTTACTAGGAAAAGGCCTAGGAACATAGTTTCCTCTAAAAGCATTGTTGTTGCCAAAATTGTTCCTACCAACAAAATTCACTTCCAAACTAGCGTTGCTACTCTCAATCAAAGAAGATAGTGGCATGTCATTAGGATCTACAGTAGCGTTTCTACTAGCAACCAAATTCATGAACTCGTCCATCTTAGCACTAAGCGAGTTAATCTCTTCTATAGAGTGTGCCTTTTTGCTAGCAGGTGACCTTTCAGTGTGCCACTAAGAGTAGTTGGTCATGATATTGTCTAGGAGTTTTGTAGCGTCTCCTAACGTGATTTCCATGAACGTTCCACCTGAGGCAGAGTCCAAGATATTGCGAGAAGCGAAGTTCAAGCCAGCGTAAAGATTTGTATAATCATCCACAAACTCAAGCCATGAGCGGGACAATTTCTAATCATAAGCTTCATCCTCTCCCAAGATTGTGCAACGTGTTCATGATCAAGTTGCTTGAAATTCATGATATCATTACGTAAGGAGATGATCTTAGCCGACGGAAAATACTTGGATATGTAAGCATCTTTGCACTTATCCCAAGAATCGATACTATTTTTAGGCAAAGAAGAAAACCAAGTTTTTGCGCGATCTCGCAACAAGAAAAGAAAAAGTTTCAACTTAATCACGTCATTATCTACATCTCTTTTCTTTTGCATATCACAAAGCTCAATGAAGGTATTGAGATGGGATGCGGCATCTTCACTAGGAAGGCCAGAGAATTGCTCTTTCATAACAAGATTCAACAAAGCTGCTTTGATTTCATACGATTCCGCACTAGTGGCGGGAGCAATCGGAGTACTAATAAAATCATTATTATTGGTACTCGAGAAGTTGCAAAGTTTGGTGTTTTCAGCCATGATGACTTCAACAAACAAACAAGCACACAAGCAAGCAAGAAAACCAGCAAAGGAAAACGGCAAAAGGCAAAAGGCAAAAGAAAACGGCAAAGGAGAAAGGCAAACGAAAACGGCAAATGTGAAGTGGGGGAGAGGAAAACGAGAGGCAACTGGCAAAAATGTAAATGAAAGAGATGAGTTTTTGAGACCTACTTGGATAGATCTCTCCTCCCCGGCAACGGCGCCAGAAATACTTCAGCTACTGCAACAAAAGACCTTCCAACGGCGCCAGAAATAGGGGTGTTGCTTGATACTCCTCAGCAACGGCACCAGGAATCCTTCTGCTACGGCTACGCCTTAAGGGACTTCCTAGGCAAATATGCAAAGGATTTCCCCCGTGGCCTTGGAGCCTTGCGTTGGTGTTCCCTCGAAGCGGAAAGGGTGATGTAGCACAACGGTGGTAACTATTTCCCTCCGTTTGAGAACCAAGGTATCGATCCAGTGAAGGAGTATCTCAAGAGCCTACACAAACACAAAAAGCTTGCTCCCAACGCTATGAAGGGGTTGTCATTCCCTTATATATTGTTCGCCAAGTGAGAACTGAAAGCAGCAAAGTAACAAAGAAGAGTAAAAACGGAAGTGGAAATGATAGATGTGAATAGACCCGGGGGCCATAGTGTTTACTAGTGGCTTCTCTCATGAACGCAAGTAGACGGTGGGTGAACAAATTACTGTCGAGCAATTGATAGAACCGCGCAAAGTCGTGACGATATCTATGGCAATGATTATATCTATAGGCATCACCTCCAAAACAAGTAGACCGATACTTTCTCCATCTACTACTATTACTCCACACGTCGACCGCTATCCAACATGCATCTAGTGTATTAAGTCCAAAAGAACAGAGTAACGCCTTAAGCAAGATGACATGATGTAGATGGACAACCTCATATGTACGACAGAGCCCACCTTGTTACCCTTGATGTCAACCACACAATGTGTGCCTTGCTGCCCCTACTGTCATTGGGAAAGGTCACCACACGGTAAGAACCCAAAACCAAGCACTTCTCCCATTGCAAGAATCATAGATCTAGTTGGCCAAACAGAACCCAAGACTCGGAGAGACTTACAAGGATATGAAATCATGCATATAAGAAATCAGCAAAGACTCAAATATATATCATAGATAATCTGACCACAAATCCACAATTCGTTGGATCTCGACAAACACACCGCCAAAGAAGATTACATCGGATAGATCTCCATGAAGATCATGGAGAACTTTGTATTGAAGATCCAAGAGAGAGAAGAAGCCATCTAGCTACTAACTACGGACCCGTAGGTCTGAAGTGAACTACTCACGAGTCATTGGAAGGGTGATGATGATGATGAAGAAGCCCTCCAACTCCAAAGTCCCCACCGGTAGGGCGCCGGGAAGGGTCTCCAGATGAGATCTCGCGGAAATGGAAGCTTCCGGCGGCGGAAAAGTATTTTCGTGGCTCCCCTGATTTTTTTCTGATTTTTAGGGAATATATAGGCGCAAGATCTAGGTCAGGGGGGCGCCAGGGAGGCCACAAGCCTGCCCACCGCCGCCCCCTTGGTGGCAGAGTGGGTGCTTGTGGGCTCCCTGTAGCCCTCCTGGCTTGGCCCACAGGCCCCCTGATCTTCTTCCGTTCGGGAAAAAAGCATTTCGGGGATTTTATTCCGTTTGGACTCCGTTCCAAAATCAGAGCTGAAAAGAGCCAAAAAAACAGAAAAAACAGGAACTGGCACTTGGCACTGAATTAATAAGTTAGTCCCAAAAAAGATATAAAAGGTACATAAAACATCCAAAGATGAAAAGATAACAGCGTGAAACCATCAAAAATTATATATACGTTTGAGACGTATCAAGGTTCAACACTAATCTTGAAAGTAGAGGGAGCGTGCGATGGTGATCACATCAACTTTGGAAACACTTCCAACACACATCGTCACCTTGCCTTTAGCTAGTCTCCATTTATTCCGTAGCTTTTATTTCCAGTTACTAACACTTAGCAACCAAACCGGTATCTAATACCCCGGTGCTACTACGAGTACTGGTAAATTACACGTCAATATCATGTTTATCCAATATACTTTTGTCGACTTTGCCAGCCTTCTCATCTACCAAGTATCTAGGGTAGTTCCGCTTCAGTGATAGTTCCCCGCATCACATAAGCACTTAGTCTCGGGTTTGGGTTCAACCTTGGGTTTCTTCACTAGAGCAGCAACTCGTTTGCCGTTTCATGAAGTATCCCTTCTTGCCCTTGCCCTTCTTGAAACTAGTGGTTTTACTAACCATCAACAATCGATGCTCCTTTTGATTTCTACTTTTGCGATGTCAAACATCGCGAATAGCTCAAGTATAATCATATCTATCCCTGATATGTTATTGTTCATCACGAAGCTCTCGTAGCTTGGTGGCAGTGACTTTGGAGAACCATCACTATCTCATCTGGAAGATTTACTCGCACTCGATTCAAGCGATTGTAGCACTGAGTCAATCTGAGCACATGCTCAACGATAGAGCTTTTCTCCCTTACTTCGCAGGCCAAGAATCTTGTCGGAGGCCTCATACCTCTTAATGTGGGAACAAGCCTGAAATCCCAATTTCAGATCTTGGAACATCTCATATGTTCTGTGACGTTCAAAACGTCTTCGGCGCCTCAATTCTAAGCCATTAAGCATTACTTACTGAACTATCACGTAGTCATCAAAAATGTGCATGTCAGATGTTTGCAAGATGCACAGATGACGTTCGGGGTTCAACACATCGAGCGGTGCATTAAGGACATAAGCCTTGTGTGCAGCAATGAGGACAATCCTCAGTTTACGAACCCAGTCCGCATAATTGCTACTATCCTCTTTCAACTAAGTTTTTCTCTAGGAACATATAAAAATAGTAGAGCTATAGTACAAGCTATAACATAATTTGCAAAGAACTTTGACTATGTTCATCATAATGAGTTCAATTAATCATATTACCTAAGAACTCCCACTCAAATTGACATCCCTCTAGTCGAGTGACACATGATCCATATCGACTAGGCGTGTCTGATCATCACGTGAGACAGACTAGTCATTAATGGTGGACAACTCCATGTTGATCGCATCTACTATATGACTCATGTTCGACCTTTCGGTCTCTCGTGTTTCGAGGCCATGTATGTACATGCTAGGCTCGTCAAGTCAACCTAAGTGTTTCGCATGTGTAAATCTCGCTTACACCCATTGTATGCGAACGTTAGAATCTATCACACCAGGTCATCACGTGGTGCTTTGAAACAACGATCCTTCGCAACGGTGCACACTTAGGGGGAACACATTTCTTGAAATTTTAGTGAGGTATCATCTTATTTATTACTGTCATTCTAAGCAAATAAGATGTAAAAACATGATAAACATCACATGCAAATTATAAAGTGACATGATACGGCCAATATCATCTTGCGCCTTTGATCTCCATCTTCGGGGCACGACATGATCACTATTGTCACCAGCACGACACCATATTCTCCATCATCGTGTCTTCATTAAGTTGTCTCGCCAGCTGTTACTTCTACTACTATGGCTAACAGTTAGCAATAAAGTAAAGTAATCATATGTTGTTTTTGATTAACACGCAGGTCATACAATAAATTAGGACAGCTCCTATGGTTCCTATTACAAGAACATGATCAATCTCATACATCACATATATTTCATCACATCCTCTTCACCATATCACATCACATAGCATACCCTGCAAAAACAAGTTAGACGTCCTCTAATTGTTGTTGTAAGTTTTACATGGCTGATATGGGTTTGTAGCAAGAACATTTATCACCTACGTTACAGTCACAACGGTAATAAGCGAATTGCTATTTACCCTTCATAAGGACCATCTTTATCGAATCCGATCCGACTAAAGTGGGAGAGGCAGACACCCGCTAGCCACCTTATGAAACAAGTGCATGTTAGGCAGTGGAACCAGTCACACGTAAGTGTAAGTGTAAAGTCGGTCCGGGCCGCTTCATCCCACAATGTTGCCGAATCAAGATATGACTAGTAATGGTAAGAAAATTGATCAAGATATGCTGACGTTCCAGAAGATTCCCCTTTTATACCGTTTTCGTCGTGTGATTATTTTTATTTATCGCATCATCATCGCATCATGCGCATCGTCTGCATCGCATCGGCACTCTGTTGCCGCCAGTTTTCAAACTTGCATCCGTTATTAGTTGCCGGTTCTCATCGTTGCCCGTGTTGAGCCCGACCACACTCGCACGCGCCCGCGGCATCGTTTAAATCTTGTTTTCAAAAGTGTGTATAAAACTTTCTCTGATTGGGTTGAAACTTGACGTGCGGTCTTATTTTATTATAGGTAGGCCGCCTGTCAATTTTCTCTGCAACCGGAGTTTGCTTGATACCTTAACCGCTAAACCTATAGGGGCACTATAGCCGGTCATTTCATCGGACGTTTCGGTATTTTAAAATCTGTCGCCGGGTTTCCCCGTTTTCCCTCTCATCTCTACCTAGCCCCTCAACACAATGCAGCGAGCTTGCCGCAACCTAGCGTGAAAACCTCCCGGAACCCGAACCGGGCGGTCATGACCGTTGGATCCGAATCAACCCCGTTTTACCGCAAATCATCATTTGTTTTTCAATAGGACCCCCTAGTCTATTTTTACGCAACCGTTTGATTTAGATCGGAGGGCCGATTAGACCCATCTTGGTAATAGTGTTTTTTATGCAAATCTGGATCAATGCCTACCCTAATCCTAGCCTAGCCGGCCCAAGGCCCACCTACACCCGCTAGCCCTAGCGACACGAGCAGCTCTGCCCGATCCCCATCTCCTCTCTTGCTCGATATCTCCCTCACCCTCTCGTTCCCGTGCCCGCTGCCACATAACACGCTCCTCGCACGAGACCACCAAGGAGGCCCCGATCCCCATGGTTGCCAGCCTTCTGCGGTGCCCCGCTCTTCCAGCATCGCGAGCCCCCCTCCATGCCTCTCCTACTACCCCTCCGGCCACTAGAGCAAGCGCCGCCGGATCCTAGCTAGACCGCGTCGACCCCGCCTCCAGCGGCGCCAACTCCGGCCACCCATAGCTATCCTCCCTGCTGCCTGTGTCGAGCTCCTCTGCCCCGCCGGAGTTGCTAGTGCCTCTTCTAGCCAACCCGCAGCTAACCCCCTCGTCGGCCCCTGAGCCTACCCCGCGCCGCCCCATCCCCGTGCCGTATCCTGAGCGCCGCCGTCCGTGGTGTGATCCTCCATGGCTGCACCCACCTCTAGCTCCAGGTCGTCACGTTGCCTTCCTTTGCCTCGTCGTACCTCCTCGTCCCCCTCGTTTTCTTGCGTCCATGGACGTCCGCTGCTCTTGTCCCTCTGTTATGGCCGTCGTCGCCATGCCTTGTTGCCGTTGTTGTGCTGCTGGCCTCGCACCTGCCTGCAAGCCTGCTGCTTCTGCACTTCCGCGTGCCCCTGTTTGCCTGTTGATGTTGTAGGCTGTTGTTGCCTCTGTTGCATGTTGTTGTTATCGCTGATGTGTCATGGCCCCTTGCTTCCTTGTGATGCTGCTGGTAGGGGTTGGCCCTTTGGATGCATAGACCGTGGTATTTTGTGTCGGTTTGAATTGGATCACGCAAGTGCTAAGTTGACCATGTGCCTCTGCTACCATCACCGAAGACATGTGTTCCACTACGCCAAGTGTACGACTACTGTCGACAAGATCGCGAGTACCACTACTTCCACGACGGCCCATGTACATCTACACTGCCACGACTTGATCCGCTCCGAGAGGCACGCTTCAAAGGTATAACCGCCGATATGATCACCAATGAACCGAATGCATTATTGTATGAGAGGCGATGTTATCCGTTTCGTAGATGCCATGCTAGTTGCATGTTGTCCCTCTTTTGCCGTGGCCCTGACACATGGGAACCCGGTAACCGGGATCACCCCATAATTCTTGGCATGACACGCACGTGCTCCCAATTCGTGGTCACCAGTATCTCATCGAGTTATCGGGACCGAAACTTTGTCATGGCATCGTTTCCATTTTGCCGCCATGGTTTCCCTTTCGTTCGCCATGGCGACACATGTTTCATATCCTCTTGCCATGTTTTCATAAAATTGCATGCATGTTGCATTCATGGCATAATACCCCATGTTGCACGTATCTTTTAATCGTAGCTCCGTTGGAGATGTCCTCTATGTGTAAATTGATTGTAACGACGCGTAGAATCACGTGAACCTATTTATTTTGTTGTTTAACAAATATTTAAACATGTTAATTCAGATCTGGACAGAATTATAAATTAACATATGGGGTCATTTCAGAGATGCTATATGTCGTTTCCGACCTCATTTAAAGTGCCTAGATAGGTAGTTTAATTACGCTTCACCTCTTGCCATGTTTAACCACATTTAATATTGCCTTGTACCTAATCGGGATAAAACTAAATAATTGGTATGTGGAGTCTCGTCAATATACTTCTCTTAATGTGTAGTGTTTGATTGTTGTGGATTGACATGCCATGTCTTGTATATGTTCAGCCGCTCATGCATCATTTGTGTTGTGCATCGTGTGGTGTATATCGTGTGTTGATTCTTGTTTCCGGTTTGCTTCATCTCGATAGAGTTTCGCAAGCGTGTCGGAAAGAGAGGACCTGTTCGACTACATCGGTTCGTCTTCTTCACGGAGTCGTTCTTCTTCCAAGCGGGATCTCAGGCAAGATGACCATTTCCCCAGATACCATTACTATCATTGCCATGCTAGTTTTACCGTTTCTATCGCTATGTCTCCTTGCCTACCACCTGTTAAATATCAGCCTCGCAACATTGCCATGAAAACCTTCAACCTGTTCACCACCTAGCAAACCACTGTTTGGCTATGTTACCGCTTGCTTAACATTGTGTTAGCGTTGCTAGTTGCAGGTGCATTTGCTTCCATGTGATAACATGGGTTCCTTGTTATATCACCATATTAAATGTTATTTAATTTAATGCACATATATACTTGGTAAAAGGTGGAAGGCTTGGCCTTTCTAGCCTGGTGTTTTGTTCCACCTTTGCCCCCTTAGTTTCGGCTACCGGTGTTATGTTCCATAAATGAGCGCTCCTAACACGATCGGGGTTGTTATGGGGACCCCCTTGATAATTCGTTTTAGATTAAAGCTGGTCTAGCAAGGCCCAACATTGGTACTACATTTTCCCAACATAATAATTTTGTTAATACTGAAAGCATAGGGCGTCATGAACCCGAGGAGTAATTCTAGATAATACAGGGAGGGCCAGTGCTAATGGTGCTGGTCCAAAAGAGAGCAGCTTACTAACGCTACCTGGGGCAACTCGGCGTTTGGCGTGGTGACCATCGCTCATCCATCGTGTCCTGGGAACGAGATATGCGGCTCCTATCGGGATCATCGACACGCCGGGCGGCCTTGCTGGATTAGTTTTACCTTTGACGAATGTCTTGTGCATCGGGATTCCGGTGAAGCTTTGGGTAATCTCAGAGTTGAGGTTTTCCACTAAGGAGTCCGACGAGATCGCGAGTTTCGTGATCGAGGATTTCTATGCGACTTGTGGTAATTTGTGATGGATTAGTTGGAGCACCCCTCCAGGGTTAAATCTTTCGGAAAGCCGTGCCCGCAGTTATGTGGCAACGTGGAAACTTTGTTTAACACTGGTTCTAGATAACTTGAAGTTAACTTAAGTAAAATATGCCAACTAAGTGCGTAACCGTGACTGTCTCTTTCATGATTTCCTTCTCCGATCGAGGAGACGGTGGGGTTATGTTTGACGTATGTAGGTGTTCAGGATCATTCATTTGATCATCAGTAGTTCACGTCCGCTATGCGTAGATCTTCCCCCTCTTTATTCTTGTACTCGTAAGTTAGCCACCTCACATACGCTTAGTCATTTGCTGCAGCCTCACTACTTAATAATACATCACCCATTAAGCTTGCTAGTCTTGATACCTTTGGAAATGATATTGCTGAGTCCCTTGTGGCTCACAGATTGCTACAACCCCAGTTGCAGGTACAGGTAAGGTGTTTAAGATGCGAGCGCGTTGAATGTTCATTTGGAGTTGCTTCTTCTTCTTCTTCTTCATCGATCTAGGATGGGTTCCAGGCCGACAGCCTGGGATAGCAAGGATGGACGTCGTTCTTTTCTCGTTTGTCTTCGTCCGTAGTCGGACCCTGCTTTTCTTCATGATATTTATGTATTGTACTGATGTGACTCTGATGTAGCTTGTGGCGAGTGTAAGCCAATTCCATATACTCTTCTCTTCAGTACATGTACTTGTATCGATATCCATTCTTGCGAAACGACGAGATGCGCTTCTATCCCTGACGAGGCCCTCGTGCCAAATTAAGGATAGGATCGCATCTTGGGCGTTACATCATCGCCCACAACTTACTTGTGTTCTACTCGTGCATAGAATCTAGGAGAACGTAGTAGTAATTCAAAAAAATTCCTACGTGTCACCAAGATAAATCTAGGAGAAGCTAGCAACAAGAGAGAGGGAGTGCATCTTCATACTCTTGAAGATAGCTAAGCGGAAGAGTTGCAAGGAATGTCGTTGATGGAGTCGTACGCGCTGCGATTCAAATGGCGGAAGATCCAATCCAAGCGCCGAACGGACGGCGCCTCTGCGTTCAACACACATATAGCCCGGGGACGTCTCCTCCTTATTGACCCAACAAGGGGGAGAAGTTGAGGGAGATCTCCAGCAGCACGACAGCGTGGTGGTGGTGAAGCTCGTGGTTCTGAGGCAGGGCTTCGCTAAGCACTACGAAGGAGGAGGGTGTGTAGGAGGGGGGAGGGTTGCGCCAGGGGCAAGGATTGAGGCTACCATGCGCCTCCCCACTATATATAGGGGTGGAGGGGGCTGGTTTCTTGCCCTCCAAGTCCATTGGGGCGTTGGCAAAGGTGGGAGGAAAGAAATCCCATCATTTCCCTTCCCACCGATTGTTATCCCCCTTTTTAGGGATCTTGATCTTATCCCTTCGGGATATGATCTTATTCCTTCTAAGGGGGGTCTTTGTGAGCCTTGACCAGGGGTGTGGCGCCTTGCCCCCAATACCCACGTTCATGTGGGTCCCTGATACGTCCATTTTGCATCATGCTTTCATGTTGATATTTATCGCTTTATGGACTGTTATTATACTTTGTGGTACCATATTTATGCCTTTTCTCTCTTATTTTGCAAGGTTTATGTGAAGAGGGAGAATACCGACAGCTGGAATTCTGGACTTGAAAAGGAGCAAGTCTGAGTCCTCTATTCTGCGCAACTCCTAATGCCCTGAAAATCAACGTGGAATTTTTTGGGAATATATAAAAAATATTAGGTGAAAGAAGTGCCAGAGGGGAGCTGCGAGGGGCCCACAAGCCTGGTGGCCACGGCCAACCCCCTTGGCCGCGACAACAGGGCTTGTGGGCACCCTGGTGGCCCACTGGCCCCCCTCTTCTGCTATATGAAGGGTTTCGTCCGGAAAAAAATCAGGGTGGAGCTTTTTCGTGGATTCTCCCCCGCCACGAGGCGGAACTTGAGCAGAACCAATCTAGAGCTCCGGCAGGACGATCCTGCCGGGGAAACTTCCCTCCCGGAGGGGGAAATCGTCGCCATCGTCATCACCAACACTCCTCTCGTCGGAGGGGAGTCATCTCCATCTACATCTTCATCATCACCATCTCCTCTCCAAACCCTAGTTCATCTCTTGTAACCAATCTCCGTCTCGCGACTCCGATTGGTACTTGTAAGGTTGCTAGTAGTGTTGATTACTCTTTGTAGTTGATCCTAGTCGGATTACTTGGTGGAAGAGCTTATGTTCAGATCCTTGATGCTACTCATTACACCTCTGATCATGATTATGATTATGCTTTGTGAGTAGTTACTTTTGTTCCCGAGGAAATGGGATAAGTCATGCTGATAATAGTCATGTGAATTTGGTATTCGTTCGGTATTTTGATATGCTGTATGTTGTCTTTTCCTCTAGTGGTGTTATGTGAACGTCGACTACATAACACTTCACCATATTTGGGCCTAGAGGAAGGCATTGGGGAGTAGTAAGTAGATGATGGGTTGCTAGAGTGACAGAAGCTTAAACCCCAGTCTATGCGTTGCTTCCTAATGGGCTGATTTGGATCCAGTAGTTTAATGCTATGGTTAGACGTTGTCTTAATTCTTCTTTCATAGTTGCGGATGCTTGCGTGAGGGGTTAATCATAAGTGGGATGCTTGTCCAAGTAAGGGCAGTACCCAAGCGCCGTTCCACCCACATATCAAACTATCAAAGTAACGAACGTGAATCATATGAACATGATGAAACTAGCATGACCGAAATTCCCGTGTGTCCTCGGGAGCGTTTTTCCTCTTATAAGTCTTTGTTCAGGCTTGTCCCTTGCTACAAAAGGGATTGGGCCACTTTGCTGCACCATTGCTACTACTTGTTACTTCTTACTTGTTACTTTTCGCTTGCTACGTTTCACCTCACTACACCATCACTTGTTAGCGCTACTTTCAGTGCTTGCAGTTATTACCTTGCTGAAAACTGTTTATCAGAGCCTTCTGCTCCTCGTTGGGTTCGACACTCTTACTTATCGAAAGGACTACGATTGATCCCCTATACTTGTGGGTCATCAAGACACTTTTCTGGCGCCGTTGCCACGGAGTGAAGCGCCTTTGGTAAGTGGAATTTGGTAAGGAAACATTTATATACTGTGCTGAAATTTATTGTCACTTGTCGCTATGAAAATTGTTCCTTTGAGGAATTTGTTCGGGGTATCTTCACCACGAACGGAAGCACGAGGAGTTGCGCCTCAACCTAAGGTACCTACTGAAAATATCTTTTATGAAATTCCTTCGGGTATGCTTGAGAAACTGCTGGCTAATCCTTTTACAGGAGATGGATCTTCACATCCAGACTTGCATCTAATCTATGTAGAGGAAGTTTGTGGTTTATTGAAGCTTGCAGGTTTGCCCGAGGATGAGGTAAAGAAGAAAGTCTTTCCTTTATCTTTGAAGGATAAGGCTTTGACATGGTATAGGCTATGTGATGATACTGGATCATGGGACTACAATCGGTTGAAATTGGAATTTCATCAAAAGTTTTATCCTATGCATTTAGTACATCGTGATCGGAATTATATTTATAACTTTTGGCCTCGTGACAGGGAAAGCATAGCTCAAGCTTGAGGGAGGCTTAAATCAATGCTATATTCATGCCCCAATCATGAGCTCTCGAGAGAAATTATCACTCAAAACTTTTATGCTCGGCTTTCTCATGAAGATCGTACCATGCTTGACACTTCTTGTACCGGTTCTTTTATGAAGAAGGATATTGACCACAAGTGGAATTTATTGGAAAGAATCAAACGTAACTCTGAAGATTGGGAGCTTGAAGAAGGTAAGGAGTCAGGTATGAATTTCCAGTTTGATTGTGTTAAATCTTTTGTTGAAACAAACACTTCTAGAGATTTTAGCGCTAAGTATGGACTTGACTCTGAGATATTAGCTTCTCTATGTGAATCTTTTGCTGCTCATGTTGATCTTCCCAAGGAGAAGTGGTTTAAGTATCATCCCCCTGTAGAAGTCAACATAGTTAAACCCAATCTAGTTGAAGATAAAGTCATTGCCTTTAGTGATCCTATTGTTCCTTGTGCCTACACTGAGAAACCACCTTACCCTGCTAGGAAAAAGGATTATTCTAAAGCTCCAATTGTGATACGTAGGGGTTACATTAGACCACTTGCACCTCCTGAGGAAATTAGAGTTGAACCTAGTGTTGCTATTATAAAAGATATCTTAGACAAATACATAGACGGGCATGTTATCAAATTCTGTGAGGACTCCGCTAGAATTGCTAAACCTCACGCGAAAGACAAATACGGACCTGTAGTTGGCCTGCCCATTGTTTCTGTCAAGATAGGAGATCACTGTTATCATGGTTTATGTGATATGGGTGCTAGTGTTAGTGCAATACCCCGGTCCCTATATGATGAAATCAAAGATGAGATTGCACCAGCTGAGTTAGAACCCATTGATGTCACTATTACGCTAGATAATAGCAACACTATCTGCCCTGTGGGAATTGTGAGAGACGTAGAAGTCCTGTGTGGTAAGACGAAGTATCCTACTGATTTCCTCGTCCTTGCTACTGCAAAAGATAGCTTTTGTCCCATCATTTTTGGTAGACCCTTTCTCAATAGTGTCAATGCTCATATTGATTGTGTTAAAGAGACTGTCACTATTAGTTTCGAGGGTGTGCCTCATGAATTTAACTTCTCCAAGTTTGGAAGTCAACCCCATGAAAAAGAGTCGTCTGGTAGGGATGAAATCATTGCTCTTGCCTCTATTGCCGTGCCTCCTACGGATCCTTTAGAGCAATATCTGCTTGAGCATGAAAATGATATGCATATGGATGAAAGAGATGAGATAGATAAAATTGTTTTAGAACAATATCCTATTCTTAAGAATAATCTACCTATAGAATTGCTTGGGGATCCTCCCCCACCAAAGGGTGATCATGTGTTCGAGCCAAGACAGTTACCAGATACACTTAAGTATGCCTATCTTGATGAGAAGGAGATATATCCTGTTATTATTAGTGCTCACCTCTTGAATCATGAAGAGAAGAAGTTATTAAAAACTTTGAGGAAGCACCATGCTGCTATTGGACATACTCTTGATGATCTTAAGGGTATTAGTACCACTCTATGTGAGCACAAGATTAAAACCGATCCTGATTTTAAGCCAGTTGCTGATCATCAACGGAGATTAAATCCGAGGATGAAAGAGGTCATGAGAAAAGAAATATTAAAGCTTCTGGAAGCAGGAAACATTTATCCTGTTGCTCATAGTGATTGGGTAAGTCCAGTACATTGCGTACCTAAGAAGGGAGGTATCACCGTCGTTCCTAATAATAAGAATGAACTAATCCCACAGAGGATTATTACTGGATATAGGATGGTGATAGACTTCCGGAAACTGAACAAGGCAACCAGGAAAGACCATTATCCTTTGTCGTTTATCCACCAAATGCTAGAAAGGCTATCTAAACACACACACTTCTGCTTTCTAGACGGTTATTCAGGTTTCTCGCAAATACCTGTTGCACAATCTGATGAGGAGAAAACCACTTTCACCTGCCCCTTCGGTACATTTGCTTATAGACGTGTGCCTTTTGGCATATGCAATGCACCTGCCACCTTTCAAAGATGTATGATGGCTATATTCTCTGACTTTTGTGAAAAGATTGTTGAGGTTTTCACGGATGATTTCTCCGTTTATGGTTCTTCCTTTGACGATTGCCTGAGCAACCTTGATCGAGTCTTAAAGAGATGCAAAGATACCAACCTCGTCTTGAACTCGGAGAAGTGCCACTTCATGGTTAATGAAGGCATCGTCTTAGGACACAAAATCTCTGAGGAAGGTATTGAAGTTGATAAGGCTAAGGTTGATGCAATTGAGAAAATGCCTTGCCCCACATATATCAGAGGTATACGAAGTTTCCTAGGTCATGCTGGTTTCTATAGAAGGTTCATTAAAGACTTCTCTAAGATTTCTAGGCCTCTTACCAACCTCTTGCAGAAGGATGTTCCTTTTGTTTTTGATGAGGATTGTGAGGAAGCTTTCGAAATACTTAAGAAGGCCTTGATAACCGCACCTATTGTTCAACCACCTGATTTGAACTTGCCCTTTGAAATCATGTGTGATGCTAGTGATTATGTTGTTGGTGCTGTTCTAGGACAAAGAGTTGACAAGAAGTTGAATGTTATTCACTACGCTAGTAAAACTCTAGACAGTGCCCAAAGAAACTATGCCACTACGGAGAAGGAATTTTTAGCAGTCGTGTTTGCATGTGAAAAGTTCAGATCTTATATAGTTGACTCCAAAGTCATTATTCACTCCGATCATGCTGCTATTAAGTACCTTATGGAGAAGAAGGACGCTAAGCCTAGGCTAATCAGATGGGTTCTCCTGCTACAGGAATTTGATCTGCACGTTGTTGACCGAAAGGGTGTTGATAACCCTGTAGAAGATAACTTGTCCAGGCTAGAGAATGTCCTTGATGACCCACGACCTATTGATGACAACTTTCCTGATGAGCAATTGAATGTCATCCCCACTTCACATAGTGCACCGTGGTATGCTGATTATACAAACTATATCGTAGCCAAATACATACCACCCAGTTTCACCTACCAGCAAAAGAAGAAATTCTTCTTTGATTTGAGACACTACTTTTGGGATGATCCTCACCTTTATAAGGAAGGAGTAGATAGTGTTATTAGGTGTTGTGTGCCTGAACATGAACAGGGACAGATCCTGCAAAATTGTCATTCCGAGGCCTACGGAGGACACCATGCCGGAGATAGAACTGCTCAGAAGGTATTGCAATCAGGTTTCTATTGGCCAACTCTCTTCAAGGATGCCCGTAAGTTTGTCTTGTCTTGTGACAAATGCCAAAGAATAGGGAACATCAGTCAGCGTCAGGAAATGCCTATGAACTATTCAATTGTCATTGAACCATTTGATGTCTGGGGCTTTGATTATATGGGACCTTTCCCGAGTTCCAATGGGTATACTCACATCTTAGTTGCTGTAGATTACGTCACTAAGTGGATAGACGCTATCCCCACTAGAAATGCTGATCACCACGCCTCTATTAAGATGCTTAAAGAAATCATTTTCCCAAGATTTGGAGTCCCTAGATATCTGATGACTAATGGCGGTTCACACTTCATTCATGGTGTTTTCCGCAAGATGCTCGCTAAGTATGATGTCAACCATGGAGTTGAATCTCCTTATCATCCTCAGTCTGGTGGTCAAGTGGAGTTGATTAATAGGGAGCTCAAATTGATCTTACAAAAGACTGTCAATAGATCTCGAAAGAATTGGTCTAGCAAACTTGACTATGCACTATGGGCTTATAGGACTGCTTATAAGAATCCCATGGGCATGTCGTCGTATAAAATGGTTTATGGTAAGGCCTGTCATTTACCTCTTGAGGTCGAACACAAAGCTTATTGGGCAATCAAAGAGCTCAACTTCGATTTCAAACTTGCCGGTGAGAAGCGGTTGTTTGATATTAGCTCCTTAGATGAATGGAGGGCCCAGGCATATGAGAATGCCAAGTTGTTCAAGGAAAAGGTTAAGAGATGGCACAATAAAGGAATACAAAAACGAGAGTTCAATGTAGGTGATTATGTCCTGCTATACAATTCTCGCTTAAGATTCTTCGCAGGCAAGCTTCTCTCTAAATGGGAAGGTCCTCACTGATGGGGTTATAGTCCTAGGGTAGGGTCATAGCCCTGCCCTATAGGTCCTACACAAGGACTACCCTTCATAAAGGACAAGGCCCTTAGACAGTTCCGACTGAACTAAGGACTCCCCCATCATCCAGTTGGTGACGAGCATTCGGAGCGTATTTAACGTACCGACTTAATTCCACTCTGTACATCGTAACCTCCGAGGAGGGCAACGGTCATACGATTTCATACACCATTATTAGCATTTAAGGCATACGTTACCTGTAACATAGGCATTTATTCGCCACTATTCCACCCCTGTCCACCGGGCCATTGTGAAGGGCAGCGCACTCTATATAAGCCGCCCTTCCCCACTGGTTCGGGGGTTGGCTTTTACTGTAATCTGATATTCCACTCGACACTAAGCTCCCAAGAGCACTGAGACGTAGGGCTTTTACCTCCACCGCAGAGGGGCCTGAACTCATACAACCTCGCCGTAGCTAAGGCTCTACCCATCCTTTCGTACCCTACACATCTACTGTCAGACTTATACCCACGATAGTTGGCGCCCACCGTGGGGCAGGCGTCTAAGCGACTTCCGGCGAGTTTGCAACTTCATCTTTTCATCATGTCGTTCGGCGGAGATTTGTGCATGGGTCATGAGATCTTCTTCGGCGTGCTCTCCTTCATCGTTGACGATTCAGCATGGCTTCGAGATGCGCCTCTCGACGTCGAGGCGCTCCCCAGTCGCGGGGCTACGCACTTCCGTGCCGGTTCCCGCGGTGTCCTTCTTCTCTAGCAATCGGCCCAAGCGTCGATCTTCGCCCCCGTCACGCGCCGCAACAAGCGGTCCCGCCGTCCGCGGCTCCAGCGTTGGGTGCGACACGCCCAGGCGCGATAGAACGCGTCCTCTCAAGTGGCGGTCCTCGAGTCGGTTGTGGTCGCGCCGCCGTCCCAGTGCTTGGACTCAGTTCCGACTGAGTTACCTTCCGAGTACTTGGGTCATGGGCCTGCAGCCGAAGTTCTCATGGCCGATTCCCATGAAAGTCCCCGCCGAACTGGTCGGAACGAGCATGAGGTCGGTGAATCATCCGGTGCTCGTCGCCAACACCACCGTTCTGCCAGTCGACGCACTCGTCGGAGCAACGTCGATGTGTTCCGCACACCCGTTCTCAACCTGGCTGCCGCTGCCAAGATAGCCGATTCCCTCCAACCGACTGACTCAGAGGCTGGTAGAGGGATCGAGCAGATCCGCGCCCTGTTGCATACGGCGCAACAACAGAATTCGGCGGTCTCCCAGTCGCACAACAGGATCCATAACAGTTCTGTTCACGCGAACACGCATAGGTCGGTTTTTAGCCCCGACTCTCATCAGAGACGCAGAGGGGGCAGCCGTTCCATGAATCCTGAAGATCGTCGCCGTTCACGCACTCCTCCGCAGGGTGGGCCTTACGGGCCCCGACATCACGATGATCGGCGTTCAGTCGGTGACGTGTATGATCCAAGGCCCGACGCAAGAGGGTACATCGCCCAGAGGAAGGTCGACAGGAGTCGAGCCCACCGTGATGGTCACGATAGAGACGGTCCAAGTGGAAGCAGGACCATTGTCTCTGGCCCCGAGTGCTTCAGTCGGGCCATCCGATCAGCTGACATCCCTCCCAACTTTCGATTGGCGACGGGGATCAACAAGTTCACAGGAGAATCCAAGCCAGAAACGTGGCTGGACGACTACCGAGTGGCGGTCCAGATCGGTGGGGGAGATGACCAGGTCGCCATGAAACATCTCCCCCTGATGCTCGACGGCTCGGCACGAGTGTGGCTGAACCAGTTGGCTCCATCAAGCATCTACAGCTGGGGTGATCTGTCCCGAGTCTTCATCAGGACCTTCGAGGGCACGTGCAAACGCCCTGCTGGTCTCGTGGAGCTCCAGCACTGTGTCCATAAGCAGAATGAGCCCCTGTTCGATTTCATCCAGCGCTGGATGACTCTCTACCACATGGTGGAGAACGTCACAGAGCACCAAGCAGTCTGCACCTTCAAGGCATGCGTGCGGTACAGAGATCTGTACCTGAAGTTCGGTCGGACAGGCGACATCTCCATGAGCAAGATGATGGAGATAGCCGCACGCTATGCAAATGGCGAAGAAGAGGACCGCATACGTAGCGGCAAGCATAAGGCAGTCGCCGACGGAGATGGGAACATCAATCGGAAGCAAAAGCAGAAAGCTCCGTCCACTCCGCAGGCAGAGGCAGCAGCCGTTACCAATGCCAAGTTCAAGGGCAAGGGGAAAGCTCAGTACACCCCCAAGAAGAAACAGTTCAGGAATTCCATCCTGGATCAGCCATGTCCAATCCACACGAAGATGGACGAAGAAGGCAACGCCATATTCCCGAAGCACACCACTCGACAATGTCGCCTCCTGATCCAAGGGTTCGGCGAAGGGTAGCCGAGTGAAAAGGACAACGAGCAGGATGATGAGGACAAGGAGGATCCGTTCCCCCAAGTCCATGCAACATTGATGATTTTTGCTGACGTGGAAAGCAAGAGTCGATTGAAGCTGGTGAATAGGGAGGTGAACATGGCAACCCCAACCAACCCCACGTTCCTCAAATGGTCTCAGACTGCGATCACCTTTGATCAGTCGGACCATCCAGCACACGTGCCCACCCCAGGGAGGCAGGCTCTGGTCGTCGACCCGGTGGTGGAAGGAGTTCGACTGCGCAAAGTCCTCATGGACGGCGGCAGCGGCTTGAACATCATGTACGCCGACACCTCAAGGGGATGGGCATTCCGATGTCCAAACTTAGCGAGAGCAACATGCAGTTCCACGGAGTCGTCCCAGGACGAAAGGCCAAGTCACTCGGCCAGATCACGTTGGACGTCGTTTTCGGCTCGGACAAGAACTTCCGCAAGGAAATGCTGACATTCGAGGTGGTGGACTTCTAGAGTGCATACCATGCGATTTTGGGTCGTCCGGCGTATGCGCGTTTCATGGCCCGTCCATGTTACGTGTATTTGAAGCTGAAGATGCCGGGTCCCAAAGGTGTGATCACGGTCACGGGCAATCGGCAGCGGGCCGAGGAGTGTCTGCGGCAAGGGTCGAGGATTGCCGATCAGCAGATGGCTATCCTCGAGCTGGATGAGTACAAGAAGACAGCTGACCCCGCTGACTTGATGCGTTCGAAGAAGCCAGCTTCGGAGTCCGCATTCCAGTCGGCGGGCGACACGAAGAAAGTCAGCATCCACCCGACGGACGACACCGTTGCCCCGACGAACATCTCCACCACCCTTGATCCTAAATAGGAAGCCGAGCTCATCCAATTCCTCCGTGAGAACTGGGACATTTTCGCATGGAAGCCCGCTGATATGCCAGGTGTACCCAGGGAGTTGGCTAAGCACCGACTGCATGTGGATCCTGCTTCTCGGCCCGTCCGAGAATGTGTGCGTCGGTCCGTCGCGCACAAAAGGAAGGCAATCGCAGAGGAAATGGCTAAACTATTGGCAGCCAACTTCATTCGCGAGGTACACCACTCCGAGTGGCTGGCCAATGTTGTCATGGTGCCCAAGAAGGACAAGTCTCTCCGTATGTGCATCGACTTCAAGCATCTCAATAAGGTCTGCCCGAAAGATCATTTCCCTCTCCCCCCGCATTGATCAAATTGTTGATTCGACTGCGGGTTGCGAGCATTTATCATTCCTTGATGCCTATTCGGGCGATCATCAGATCCGTCTGTATGGTCCGGATGAATTAAAAACAGCCTTCATCACCCCATTCGGGTGTTTCTGCTACATCACTATGCCATTCGGTTTGAAGAATGCAGGAGCAACTTTTATGTGCATGATCCAAAAATCCTCCTTGACCAGATCGGTCTAAATGTGGAGGCATATATGGACAATTTCGTAGTCAAGTCACGCAAAGGTTCCGACCTGCTGACTGACTTGACAGAGACATTCGCCAACCTTTGTAGGTACGATATCAAGCTCAACCCTGCCAAGTGTTCATTCGGTGTTCCCAGCAGAAAGTTACTCGGTTTCTTTGTTTCCGAACAAGGGATCGATGTCAACCACGAAAAGATCGGGACCATCGTCCGAATGGAGCGGCCGGTCAGCATACATGATGTTCAAAGGCTCACAGGTTGCCTAGCGGCTTTGAGCAGGTTTATCACTCGACTCGGCGAGAAGGCGTTACCTCTGTACTGACTCATGAAGAAATCAGATACTTTCGAGTGGACAGAAGAAGCCCAAATTGCATTCGACGACCTCAAAGCCCTGCTTTCCACCCAGCCGGTTCTTACTTCCCCGCTCAGTAAAGAACCCCTTCTTCTGTACATCACGGCTACAAATCAAGTCGTCAGCACTATTCTCACAGTCAAACGCGAAGAAGAAGGCAAAGCGTACAAGGTTCAACGGCCAGTATATTATGTCTCCGAAGTCCTGACTCCTTCCAAGCAGAGGTATCCCCATTATCAAAAGCTTATTTATGGGTTCTACATGACTACAAAGAAGGTGGCTCATTATTTCCAAGACCACTCGGTGTCTGTTATTTCTGATGCTCCATTGTCGGAAATCCTCCACAATCAAGACGCATCAGGCCGAGTGGCGAAGTGGGCAATGGAGATGTTATACTGCGACATCAAGTTCGAAGCCAAGAAGGCTATAAAGTCTCAAGCTCTGGCTGACTTCATAGCAGAATGGGTAGAACAACAGCAACCGACTCACATCTACTCGGCTCATTGGACCATGTTCTTCGATGGGTCCAAGATGTTGCATGGCTCCGGCGCTGGCGTAGTGATCATATCGCCAAAAGGTGATAAACTTCAGTATGTGTTGCAGATACATTTCGATTCTTCCAACAATGAGGCAGAGTACGAAGCTCTCCTTTATGGATTGCGCATGACCGTCACACTCGGCGTCCGTCGCCTGATGGTCTATGGCGATTCAGATCTGGTGGTTAATCAAGTGATGAAGGAGTGGGATGTAAGGAACCCCACCATGACTACATACTGCAACGCAGTAAGGAAGCTTGAGAAGAAGTTTGAAGGTCTGGAACTTCACCATGTTCCGTGACTAAAAAATCAAGCAGCTGATGAATTGGCGAAACTTCGATCCACTCGGAGACCGATCACGAGTGATGTCTGCCTCGAGCACCTACACCTTCCCTTAGTAAAAGAAGATGCTTTCACAGAGGAACCAGTACAACCGAAGAGCTCAACAGATCCGACTAAAGTCTAGGTCCCCGCTGTGGTGAATTTGATCATGGAGATTCTCGTTCTCATCCCCGATTGCACTATGCCGTTCATTGCGTACATCCTGAGGCAAGAATTACCAGAAGACGAAGTCCAAGCAACGCAGATCATCCGCAGGTCGAAGTCCTTCACCGTCATTGATGGCCAGTTGTACAAGGAAAGTGTTTCAGGCGTCCTTCAGCGATGCATCTCCCCTGAGGAGGGACAGTTAATCCTTGAAGAAATTCACTCGGGAACCTGCGGCCATCATGCCTCCTCAAGAGCAATCGTCGCCAAAGCATTCAGAGCTGGTTTCTTCTGGTTGCAGGCGAATGAAATGGCAAAAGATATGGTCGACCAATGCGAAGGCTGTCAGTTCTATTCGAACAAGTCCCACAAGCCAACATCTGCGCTGAAGACAATCCCTCTTGTTTGGCCGTTCGCAGTGTGGGGATTAGATACAGTCGGACCATTCAGAACAGGCCAAGGGGGATTCACTCATCTGTTGGTGGCAGTCGACAAGTTCACCAAGTGGATTGAAGCCAAGCCCATCAAGAAGCTTGACGCCCTTACGGCCATCAAGTTTGTCAGAGACATCTTCGCCAGATTCGGGGTTCCGCACAACATAATCACCGACAATGGCACAAACTTTGACTCGGACAGATTCAAGGGTTTTTGCACAGGCCAAGGTATCCGAGTGGATTTTGCATCTGTGGCGCATCCCCAAACAAACGGGCAAGCAGAGCGGGCGAATGGACTTATTCTTCAAGGGTTGAAGCCTCGACTCCTGCGAGAAGTTGGACATGCCGCCGGCGCATGGGTCACCGAGCTGCCTTCGGTGTTGTGGGGCCTCCGCACAACTCCAAATAGATCTACAGGGCGATCCCCGTTCTTCCTCGTTTATGGAGCAGAGGCGGTCCTTCCGAGTGACTTGCTTCACAACTCTCCACGAGTTGAACTCTTCTCCGAAGCCGAAGCAGAGCAAGCCAGGCAAGATGGAGTGGATCTACTAGATGAAGAGCGCGAGATGGCACTGACTCGCTCAACAATTTATCAACAAGATCTACGGCGATTTCACGCGTGGCACGTCAGGAGTCGCACATTCCAAGGAGGCGACCTAGTGCTCCGAGTGGACCAGCAGAGGCCTCACAAGTTGGCTCCCGCGTGGGAAGGACCCTTCATCATCTCTAAGGTGCTGAACAACGGAGCATATCGACTCTACAACCTCGACAAAGAAACGGACGAGCCGCGAGCATGGAACGGAGATCTCCTGAAGCGCTTCTACACGTGACCGCCGACGTGGGCAATGTAAAGAACAAGTATCATTGAAGTAAGACAAAGCAGATTGATTTCTTGCAGGTTCAAAATTCTTCCGCGTTTGCAGACTCCGGTCTAAAAAATTCGCTCCGAGTGTGCACTCAAAGTCGCACTCGGGGACTTAGCTGCGACCCAGAATCGCCTAAGTACAAACTCGCTCCGAGTGCGCACCAAAAGCCGCACTCGGGGACTTAGCTGCAACCCAGAATTGCCTAAGTACAAACTTGCTCCGAGTGCGCACCAAAAGCCGCACTCGGGGACTTAGCTGCGACCTAGAATCGCCAAAGTACAAACTCTCTCCGAGTGCGCACCAAAAGCCACACTCGGTGACTTAGCTGCGACCCAGAATCGCCTAAGTACAAACTCGCTCCGAGTGTGCACCAAAAGCCGCACTCGGGGACTTAGCTGCGACCCAGAATCGCCAAAGTACAAACTCGCTCCGAGTGCGCACCAAAAGCCGCACTCGGGGACTTAGCTGCGACCCAGAATCGCCTAAGTACAAACTCGCTCGGAGTGCGCACTAAAAGTCGCACTCGGGGACTTAGCTGCGACCCAGAATCGCCTAAGTACAAACTTGCTCTGAGTGCGCACTAAAAGTCGCACTCAGGGACTTAGCTGCGACCCAGAATCGCCTAAGTACAAACTCGCTCCGAGTGCGCACTAAAAGCCGCACTCGGAGACTTAGCTGCGACCCAGAATCGCCTCAGTACAAACTCGCTCCGAGTGCGCACTAAAAGTCGCACTCGGGGACTTAGCTGCGACTCTGAATTGCCTAAGTACAAACTTGCTCCGAGTGCGCACTAAAAGTCGCACTCGGGGACTTAGCTGCGACCCAGGATCGCCTAAGTACAAACTCGCTCCGAGTGCGCACTAAAAGCCGCACTCGAGGAATTAGCTGCGACCCAGAATCGCCTAAGTACAAACTCGCTCCGAGTGCGCACTAAAAGCCGCACTCGGGGACTTAGCTGCGATCCAGAATCGCCTAAGTAAAAAGCTTCCTTCGAGTGTATCCTCGAGATCCACTCGGAGGCTTAGCAGACCCTCATTGAGGCTCATGTGGATGCGAAGACAACTGACAACTACATGAGTAACAACTCGCTCCGAGTGCGAGCTTACAGTCGCGCTCGGAGACTTAGCCGCGACCCAGTGTTGCCTAAGTAAAACCTCACTCCGAGTGCGCACTTCACTTGGCAAACCCTCATTGAGGCTCATGTGGATGTGAAGACAACTAACAATTACATGCTCCGCATGTTTGCCATTGGCTTCACCAAGAAACGCCAACCAAAAACCACGAGCCAAAATCGTGTAAAAAAAACTTGGCGAAAGAAGAGCAAAATATTCGATTCGAATTCAAAGTTGGATCTACGATCAGTCGGCTCGGTGTGGATCAAGCTTATCCACACCGAACCACGAATGTGACGGCCAACAGTAGTGGCCAAAGTTTGATACAGATAACACTCGACATTCCGAGGCAAAAGTGCGTTCACCATAAAGTTTTTCAAGCGTCAACAGGACTGGCAGGCTCCACAAAGGTGTCAAGGTCGATCCCGTCTGTGATGCGAGTGGCTGTGTCGATGAAGGTCTCCATGAAACCTTCGAATCGAAACTTCTTGGTGTTGGCGACCTACAACGCCTTCAGCTTTTCTTCGCGAGGTTCTTTTGCAGTGCACTCGGACCAGAGATAGCGCCACGTCCGCACCACAACGAGCGGCAGACTTCTTCCATGCCTGCACTCTGTTCGGGACGTCCTCCAGCCGAGTCATCAACCCTTCTATTCCTTGCCGGGAATCGTCTTCGGACCACAGCTCCTTGTCGATCCGGCCAATGACTTCTCTCAGGCGGCCAATGAAAGGTCACACTCTGCCAAGGCGAATATGCGCTTGGAGCATGTCCCGGTTGGCTTCGTCGCCGAGTGGAACGTTCGGAACAACCGACCGTTCAATGTCGGCTGCTTCAGCCTCAGCGTCTAGACAAAAATCTGCCAAGAAAAGACAAGCAGAAAGTAAGCGCAGAATAAACTCCAAAGACAAGAAGCACTCGGCAAAAAGCTTACCACCAAGCAGTGCAATCATCTTCCTTGCCCAGTCGCTGACGTACTTCTCCTGCGCCATGCACCGATTGTTCATCAACTTCAGCTGACCCATCCGTTCAGTTCTTTGCCTGCCCATTTTCTCAATTTCGGCCACCAATGCCTTGTTGGTCTCCCGGGACTCCTCCAAAGACTTCTCTCGGTCAGGAAGAGCCCCCTTCATACCAGCCAAGTCATTCACAGCCGCCTCCAATTCCGCAGCAAGCTGAATCTTTTCAGCCTTCAGAGCATTGTACGCGGATCCCATTTCGCAAGTCTTCTGCCAAATCAGCGCAAAGGGAAGATCAGAAACATTCAACAAGGAAAACAAACAAAGCTCAAACAAGGCTAAAGGGTGGCAACCCAGTCGCGGCATTCGGACAAGCGATGTCCTGGCAATAGAACCAGGTCGACTTCCAGTTTCTAACTGACTCGGACAACTGGAGAGGGGGGTAGCTACTCTTCGTTTTGTTCTGGAAGCCTAAGCCCCCGCAAAGCTGGAGGAGATGGGTTTTATCGTCCGACTGGCTAAGCTTTTTGATAGTCTGGGACCTAGCGGAGAAGATGTAGTTAAAGAGCTCCCAATGGGGGGGGACATGCAATAAAGCACTCACAAAGGGTGACGAATGCGGCAAGATGGGCTATCGCGTTTGGAGGAAAATGATGGAGCTGCGCCCCGAAGTGATTCATAATACCTCTAAAGAAGGGGTGGGGAGGCAAGGAGAAGCCCCTGAACACGTGGCTGAGCAGCAGGACGCGCTCCCCCTCCTGTGGCGCCGGCTCCGTCTCGTCCTCCGCCGGCAGCCTCCACGACTTGTTGGCGATCATGTCGTGCTCCACTAGCTCCAGCAAGTCGTCCGCCGTCACCGTGGAGGGGAGGAAATCCCCCTGGATCCAACCCGCCGGCAGTGCCCACTGTCGCCGCTGAGCAGGGCCGCCCCCTTCTTCTTCTTCTTCTGCGACTCGAGTTTGCTGGTCTGCCCCTTCGTCATGGTGAAGGCAACAGATCCGGTGAGGAGCAGAGGAAGGAGGAGGCTTGGAGCGCGCAGGGATCTAGGTGAATGCGAGTAACAAGGGCAGCGCAACAAGAAACTCTCGCCGGAGAGACTTAAATAAGCTTTCGACTGAGTCACTAACAGGTGGCCCCGAAATCTTATCCCCCGACCGGCTGCTGCGATGTTAGTGGAGAAGATAAAGGCGCGGTAATCGAGGCGGCAGAAACTACTCGATGGCGATGCCGTCATCCCCGCTGAGCGTGCGGCAACCGAAATTTGAGGATCCCAGAAAATCCGTCGCTGTCAGTTAGACCGGTCACATCGAAAGATTCCGCGGAAGCACTCGGTCCCTGACGGTTCGTTTCACTGGTATATTCACTCGGATCACTGGTAGAAAGGATAAAATGGATCGAGGCAAACAACGCCGAAGTCACATCCATACCAGTCGGATATGTACTCCAGGCATCACTTCATCGTTCCAACCCCGATCCATTCGGGGACTAATGATGGGGTTATAGTCCCAGGGTAGGGTCATAGGCCTGCCCTATAGGTCCTACCCAAGGACTACCCTTCATAAAGGACAAGGCCCTTAGACAGTTCCGACTGAACTAAGGACCCCCCCATCATCCAGTCGGTGACGAGCATTCGGAGCGTATTTAACGTACCGACTGAATTCCACTCTGTACATCGTAACCTCCCACGAGGGCAACGGTCATATGTTTTCATACACCATTATTAGCATTTAAGGCATACGTTACCTGTAATGTAGGCATTTATTCGCCACTATTCCACCCCTGTCCACCGGGCCGTTGTGAAGGGCAGCGCACTCTATATAAGCCGCCCTTCCCCACTGGTGTGGGGGTTGGCTTTTACTGTAATATGATATTCCACTCGACACTAAGCTCCCAAGAGCACTGAGACGTAGGGCTTTTACCTCCACCGCAGAGGGGCCTGAACTCATACAACCTCGCCGTAGCTAAGGCTCTGCCCGTCCTTTCGTACCCTACACATCTACTGCCAGACTTATACCCACGACACCTACGTTGTCGAGGAAGTATATCGTTCCGGTGCCATCAAAATCAATAACACGAAATGTAATTTTCCTAGAGTGGTAAATGGGCAAAGAATCAAGCATTATATCTCTGGTACTCCCATAAATGTTGAGACCAATATCATCAATATCATAACTCCAGAGGAGTACATAAGGGGTGTTTATCAGCCTGTTTCAGACCCTGAAAACAAAGAGGTATGTGTTTCGGTAAGTAATTGGACCCCGAAACTTTTCCAGTAGGAAATTTTCTCCGTTTTGGAATTTTTCGAAAAATAGAAAATTAAAAATAAATCCGGAGAGCGCGCGAGGCGGCCACAAGCTTGGTTGCCGCGGGCTCCCCCCTGGTCGCGGCAACAGGGCTTGTGGGCACCTCGTGTGCCTCCCGGACTCCGTTTTCTTGCGGAGCACTCCTTCTGGTCCAGAAAAAATCATTATATATACGCCCGAGGGTTTTGATCTCCGTATCGCGCAGTTTTCCTCTGTTTTCGTTTCGAGCATGTTTTCTGCCGCAGATCTAGGTCAAGCTATCTTCTCAGGATTCAGAGGGGGAGAGCTATGTGGCTGAATACCTTGCTAACCCCAAGATCTATGGGGACTTGGAACCATATGGCTGGACCACTGACAAGGAAGAGGACTATAATCCCAAGGGGAAGGAACAAACGAGTTCCGATGAAGAGGAGGCTCCTCTACCTCAACCTGGACGCACTCATGTGGAGTTCAAGAAGTCAAGCCTCCCTGACCAAAGGAATAAGCCTAAGACCTTGTTTATCCCCTCTCGTTTCTTGCAGGAGAGTAAGCAGAAACTTTGCCATAGAGTGTTGAAGCTTGAGGAGGAAAATGACGATCTGAGGGAGCAGAACTTTATGCTCAAGTGGAAATCAGACAAGCTCAAGACTGCTTCAACAACTCCACCACCATCACCACCAAAGGAAGACAACTAAGCATTAGTATGGGCAACCCCCTTGGCTTTTTCCAAGCTTGAGGGAGTTTCCCTGGTATCATATCACCTTTATATCTTTTGCTTTTACCTTTGTTTTAGTTCTTTCCTTTTCAGTTTTTATTTCTTCTCTTAGTGGAATAAGTCTTTAGTGTTTAGTTTGAGTCTTTTGCCTTGTGTCTCCCCTGATGTATTCGAGATTGCGAGCTATATAATAAAGAGTATCTTAGTCAAGGGCCTTGCTTTGTGCCGTGATCAAAAGTATGAAAAGAACGATAGCATGAAAGATCATGAGATGATCTTATGGAAAGTGATAGCTTCACATATAACAAGTATGATGATTGAAACTTGTTGAGAATAGACCAACGTAGACCTCAGTCATTCTTGCAATTAATAAGAAGTAATAAGGAAAGAGAGGTTCACATATAAATATATCATCTTAGACACTTTCTATAATTGTGAGCACTCACCAAACTAATACATGCTTAGAAGTAGATGTTGGACAAGGAAGACAACATAATGAATTGTGTTTGCTTGATTCCAAACAATGTTATATGATTAGAGATCCCTTAGCATGTGACGATTGCTTCCACCTCATATTAGCCAAAACTCCCACACCAAGTAGAGATACTACTTGTGCATCCATAAACCTTCAAACCAGTTTTGCCATGAGTGTCCACCATACCTACCTATGGATTGAATAAGATCCCTCAAGTAAGTTGCCGTCGGTGCAAGCAATAAAAATTGCTCTCTAATATGTATGATCTATTAGTGTGTGGAAAATAAGCTTTATATGAACCTGTGATGAGGAAGACATAAAAGAGACAGACTGCATAATAAAGTTCTTTATCACAGGAGGCAATATAAAGTGACGTTCCTCCGCACTAAGAGGACACGCATCCAAACCTCAAAGCGCATGACAACCTCTGCTTCCCTCTGCGAAGGGCCTATCTTGTACCTTTACTTTTTGCCCTTGAAAGAGTCATGGTGGTCTTCAACAATTCCTTTTTTCGCCTATATCTTGGTGAACGTCATATGCTAGGGAAAGATCTATATTCATAGATCAACTTGGAGATGAGTACTTATGCTTTATTATTGTTGACTTTACCCTTGAGGTAAATGGTTGGGAGGCAAAATTATAAGCCCCTATCTTTCTCTGTGTCCAACTTCAACTTTGATACCATGAGTACCACGTGAGTTGTAGCAATTGTGGAAAACAAAAGAGATGATTGAGTATGTGGATTTTATTTACAAGCTCTTATTTGACTCTTTCTGATGATATGATAAATTGCAATTGCTTCAATGACTATGGACTGTTGTCGGCTACTTCTCGGTAAGGTTTTTGTTTCATACTTTGCTTTGTGAAGGAATTGTTACTTTCCCATAAGAATCTTTATGATGTATTTTTGTTCTATGTGTGATCATGATGCCCTCATGTCCGTATTATGTTTTATCGACACCTTCATCCCTAAACATGTGGACATGTTTATGGATCTTGGTTTTCGCTTGAGAACAAGCGATGTCTAAGCTTGGGGGAGTTGATACGTGCATTTTGCATCATGCTTTCATGTTGATATTTATCGCTTTATGGACTGTTATTATAATTTGTGGTACCATACTTATGCCTTTTCTCTCTTATTTTGCAAGGTTTATGTGAAGAGGGAGAATACCGGCAGCTGGAATTCTAGACTGGAAAAGGAGCAAGTCTGAGTCCTCTATTCTGCGCAACTCCAAATGCCGTGAAAATCAACATGGATTTTTTTGGGAATATATAAAAAATATTGGGCGAAAGAAGTGCCAGAGGGGAGCTGCCAGGGACCCACAAGCCTGGTGGTCGCGGCCTACCCCCCTGGCCGCGACAACAGGGCTTGTGGGCACCCTGGTGACCCACTGGCCCCCTCTTTTGCTATATGAAGGGTTTCGTTCGGAAAAAAATCAGGGTGGAGCTTTTTCGTGGATTCTCCGCCGCCACGAGGCGGAACTTGAGCAGAACCAATCTAGAGCTCCGGCAGGACGATCGTGCCGGGGAAACTTCCCTCCCAGAGGGGGAAATCGTCTCCATCGTCATCACCAACACTCCTCTCATCGGAGGGAGTCATCTCCATCAACATCTTCATCAGCACCATCTCCTCTCCAAACCCTAGTTCATCTCGTGTAACCAATCTCCGTCTCGCGACTCCGATTGGTACTTGTAAGGTTGCTAGTTGTGTTGATTACTCTTTGTAGTTGATGCTAGTCGGATTACTTGGTGGAAGAGTTTATGTTCAGATCCTCGATGCTACTCATTACACCTCTGATCATGATTATGATTATGCTTTGTGAGTAGTTACTTTTGTTCCTGAGGACATGGGATAAGTCATGCTGATAATAGTCATGTGAATTTGGTATTCGTTCGTTATTTTGATATGTTGTATGTTGTCTTTTCCTCTAGTGGTGTTATGTGAACATCGACTACATAACACTTCACCATATTTGGGCCTAGAGGAAGGCATTGGGGAGTAGTAAGTAGATGATGGGTTGCTAGAGTGACAGAAGCTTAAACCCCAGTCTATGCGTTGCTTCGTAAGGGGCTGATTTGGATCCACTAGTTTAATGCTATGGTTAGACGTTGTCTTAATTCTTCTTTCGTAGTTGCGGATGCTTGTGAGAGGGGTTAATCATAAGTGGGATGCTTGTCCAAGTAAGGACAGTATCCAAGCACCGGTCCACCCACATATCAAACTATCAAAGTAACGAACGCGAATCATATGAACATGATGAAACTAGCATGACAGAAATTCCCGTGTGTCCTCGGGAGCGTTTTTCCTCTTATAAGACTTTGTCCAGGCTTGTCCCTTGCTACAAAAGGGATTGGGCCACTTTGCTGCACCGTTGCTACTACTTGTTACTTGTTACTTTTCGCTTGCTACGTTTCACCTCACTACACCATCACTTGTTACCACTACTTTCAGTGCTTGCAGTTATTACCTTGCTGAAAAATGTTTATCAGAGCCTTCTACTCCTCGTTGGGTTCGACACTCTTACTTATTGAAAGGACTACGCTTGATCCCCTATACTTGTGGGTCATCAGTCCCCCCATGCAGGTGGGCCCCACTCCGGAACTTTCTACAAATTTCCCCGTACAGTACCGAAAAATCCCGAACATTTTCCGGTGGCCAAAATAGGACTTCCCATATATAATTCTTCACCTTCGGACCATTCCGGAGCTCCTGTTATATCCGGGATCTCATCCGGGACTCCGAACAACTTTGGGTAACCACATACAATTCCCATTACAACTCTAGCATCACCAAACCTTAAGTGTGTAGACCCTACGGGTTCGGGAACCATGCAGACATGATCGAGACACCTCTCTAGCCAATAACCAATAGCGGGATCTGGATACCCATATTGGCTCCCACATGTTCCACGATGATCTCATCGGATGAACCACGATGTCGGGGATTCAATTAACCCCGTATACAATTCCCTTTGTCCATCGGTATGTTACTTGCCCGAGATTCAATCGTCGGTATCCCTATACCTTGTTCAATCTCGTTACCGGCAAGTCACTTTACTCGTTCGGTAACACATGATCCCGTGACTAAACCCTTAGTCACATTGAGCTCATTATGATGATGTATTACCGAGTGGGCCCACAAATACCTCTGCGTCACACGGAGTGAAAAATCCCAGTCTCGATTCGTGCCAACCCAACAGACACTTTCGGAGATACCTGTAGTGCACCTTTGTAGTCACCCAGTTATGTTGTGATGTTTGATACACCCAAAGCATTCCTACGGTACCCCGGGAGTTGCACAATCTCATGGTCTAAGGAAATGATACTTGACATTAGAAAAGCTTTATCAGACAAACTACATGATCTTGTGCTATGCTGAGGATTGGGTCTTGTCCATCACATCATTCTCCTAATGATGTGATCTCGTTATCAACGACATCCAATGTCCATGGTCAGGAAATCATGAACATCTGTTGATCAACGAGCCAGTCATCTAGAGGCTCACTAGGGACATGGTGTGCTCTATGTATTCACACATGTATTGCGGTTTCCGGTTAATACAATTATAGCATGAACAATAGACAATTATCATGAACAAGGAAATATAATAAAAACCATTTTATTATTGCTTCTAGGGCATATTTCCAATAAGGGGAGAGTGAATCTACATACCCTTGTAGATCGCTAAGCGGAAGCGTATATAACGCGGTTGATGTGGTGGAACATCTTCGCGATTCAAATCGCAGCCCGTCTCGTGATCTCATCACGATCCGTCCCGCGATCCCATCCCAATCTAGTGTCGAACGGACATCACCTCCACGTTCAACACACGTACATCTCGATGATGATCTACGCCTTCTTGATCTATCAAGAGGGCGGAGAGGTAGATGAGTTCTCCAGCACGGCGGCGTGGTGGTGAACTAATCTAGCACGGCTTCACCTAAGCAATGTCGAACTAGACTAGAGGAGAAACAAATCTAGAGAGAGAGAGAGGCAGCCGTGGCTGATTTGTCTGTCCCCAAACCCTCAATACCTCTAGTACATATAGAAGGAGGGGAGAGCAGGTAGCCTTGGGCCCTACTCCAAGAAAAAGGGGTCGGCCGAACCCTACAAGGAAGAGTCCACACCTTCCCACAAGGGAGGTGGACTACTTTGGGAGGACTCCTCCTTCCTTTCCTTTTAAAGGACTTTTCCCTTTTATCTCCACTCCTAGCCACATGGGCTTTTGAGAGAGCCTTCGGCCAGACCACCAAGGGCTGGTACGCCTACTCTCATAGCCCATAAGGCTCTTGGGTCGTCACACCCCTCCTCGTGGTCCCCCGGCACCCTCCTGACACTCCCGGTACACTACCGATGAGCCCGAAACTTTTTTGGTGACCAAAATAGGACTTCCTATATATCAATATTTACCTCCAGGCCATTTCGGAGTTCCTGTTGTCGTCCAGGATCTCTTCTGGGACTTCAAACAACCTTCGGTCACCAGCACCTGTAACTCAATTATATCAAAACATCACCGAACCTTAAGTGTGCAGACCCTGTGGGTTCGAAAACTATGTAGACATGACCTGAGACACGCTGCGGTCAATAATCAATAGCGGGACCTAGATTCCCATATTGGCTCCTACATATTCTACGAAGATCTTTATCGGTTTAACCTCTATGTCAAGGATTCAGTTAATCCTGTATGTTGTTCCCTTTGTCCTTCGGTATGTTACTTGCCCGATATTCGATCGTCGGTATATCCATACCTAGTTCAATCTCGTTACCGGCAAGCCTCTTTACTCGTTCCATAATACAAGATCCCGTGACTAACTCCTTAGTCACATTGCTTGCATGTCTTGTTGTGATGTTGTATTACCGAGTGGGCCCCGAGATACCTCTCCGTCACATGGAGTGACAAATCCTAGTCTTGATCCATGCCAACCCAACAGACACCTTCGAAGATAACTGTAGAGCACCTTTATAGTCACCCAGTTACGTTGCAATGTTTGATACACACAAGGTATTCCCCCAGTGTCCGGGAGTTGCATGATCTCATGGTCATAGGAACACATACGTTGACATGCAGAAAACAGTAGCAATAAACTCACACGATCATATGCTACATTCATAGTTTGGGTCTTGTCCATCACATCATTCTACTAATGATGTGATACTGTTATCAAGTGACAACGCTTGTCTATGGCTAGGAAACCTTGGCCATCTTTGATCAACGAGCTAGTCAACTAGAGGCTCACTAGGGACAGTGTGTTGTCTATGTATCCACACTTGTATTTCAGTTTCCAATCAATATAATTCTAGCATGGATAATAAACTATTATCATGATCAAGGAAATATAATAATAACCAATTTATTATTGCCTCTAGGGCATATTTCCAACAGTCTCCCACTTGCACTAGAGTCAATAATCTAGTTCACATCACTATGTGATTGTAATGGATCCAATACCCATACAGTATGGGGTTTGATCATATCTTTCTTGTGAGAGAGGTTTTTAGTCAACGGGTCTGAACCTTTTATATCGGTGTGTGCATTACAAATCTCTATGTTATCCTGTAGATGCTCCTACCATATGTCATTTTGGAACTATTACAAATGACTACTCTACAATACAAATCCGGTTTACTACTCAGAGTTATCCAGATTAGTTTCCAAGCTTGCATCGACGTAACCCTTTACGACGAACTCTTTTATCACCTCCATAATTGAGAAATATTCCTTAGTCCACTAGTTACTAAGGATAACTTTTGACCGCTGTCCAGTAATCCATTCCTGGATCACTTCTGTACCCCTTGATAGATTCATGGCAAGGCACACATTAGGTGCGGTACACAGCTTGGCATACTTTTAGAGTCTACGGCTAAGGCATAGGGAACGACCTTTGTCCTTTCTCTTTCTTCTACCATGGTCAAGCTTTGAGTCTTACTCAAATTCACACCTTACAACACAGCCAGGAACTCCTTCTTCGCTGATCAATTTTGAACTCCTTCAAAAACTTGTCAAGGCATGCATTTCGTTGAAAGTTCTATTAAGAGTTTTGATCTATCTCCATAGAGATTGATGCTCAATGTTCAAGTAGCTCAATCCAGGTTTTCCTTTGAAAAACTCCTTCCAAACAACCCTTTCTACTTTCTAGAAATTCTACATTATTTCCAATCAACAATATGTCAACCACATGTACTTATCAGAAATTCTGTAGTGCTCCCACTCACTTTCTTGGAAATACAAGTTTCTCATAAACTTCGTATAAAACCAAAAGTTTTGATCACTCATCAAAGTACTTATTCCAACTCCGAGATGCTTGCTCCTGTCCGTAGAAGGATCACTGGAGCTTGCATACTTGTTAGCATCCTTAGGATCGACAAAACCTTCTGGTTGTATCTCATACAACCTTTCCTCAAGGAAGCCGTCGAGGAAACAATGTTTTGACATCCATCTGCAAGATTTCATAATTGAAAAATGCAGCAGCTTCTAACATCATTCCAACAGACTTTAGCATCGCTACGGGAGAGAAAGTCTCATTGTAGTCAACTCTTTGAACTTGTTGGAAACATCTTTGCGACAAGTCGAGCTTTCTTAATGGTGACTTTTCACCATCATCGTATGTCTTCCTTTTAAAGATCCATCTGTATCTAAAAGCCTTACGACCATCAAGTAGTTCTTCCAAAGTCTACACTTTGTTTTCATACATGGATCCTACCTCGGATTTCATAGCCTCAAGACATTTGTCGAAATCTGGGCCCACCATCGCTTCTCCATAGCTCGTAGGATCATTGTTCTCCAGCAACATGACATCCAAGACAGGACTATCATACCATTCTGCACCAGTACACGTCCTTATCGACCTGCGAGGTTTGGTAGTAACTTGATCCAAAGCTTCATGATCACCATCATCAGCTTTCCACTTCGACTAGCGTAGGCGCCACAGGAACATCTTCCTGCGCCCTCCTACACACTGGTTGAAGTGACGGTTCAATAACTTCATCAAGTTCCACCACCCTTCCCACTCAATTCTTTCGAGAGAAACTATTTCTCGAGAAAGGACCCGTTTCCTGAAACAAACACTTTGCTTTTGGATCTGAGATAGGAGGTATACCCAACTATTTTGGGTATCCTATGAAGATGCATTTATCCGCTTTGTGTTCGAGCTTATCAGACTGAAACTTTTTCACATAAGCGTCGTAGGCCCAAACTTATAAGAAACGACATCTTAGGTTTCTCCAAACTATAGTTCATACGGTGTCACCTCAACGGAATTACGTGGTGCCCTATTTAAAGTGAATGCGTTGTCTCTAATGCCTAACCAAAAAACGATAGTGGTAATTCGATAAGAGACATCATAATATGCACCATATCAACTATGGCGCGGCTATGACGTTCAGACACACCATCACACCACGGTGTTCCAGGTGGCATCACTTGTGAAACAATTTCAACAATGTCTTAATTGTGTACCAAACTCGCAACCCAGATATTCCTCTCTATGATCATATCGTAGACATTTTATCCTCTTGTCACGATGATCTTCAACTTCACTATGAAATTACTTGAACCTTTCAATAATTCATACTTGTGTTTCATCGAGTAAATATACCAGTATCTACTCAAATCATATATGAAGTAAGAACATAATGATATCCACTGCGTGCCTCTACACACATTGGACTGCATACATCAAAATGTATTACTTCCAACAAGTTACTATCTTGTTCCATCTCACTAGAAAAATGAGGCCTTTAGTCATCTTGCCCATGTGGCATGATTTGCATGTCTCAAGTGATTCAAAATCAAGTGAGTCCAAATGATCCATCTGTATGGAGTTTCTTCATGCATTTATACCAATAGACATGGTTCGCATGTCACAAACGTTTCAAAAACGAGTGAGTCCATAGATCTATCTGTATGGAGGTTCTTCATGCGTTCTATACCAATATGACTCAAGAGGCAGTGCCACAAGTAACTGTTACTCTCATTACTACTTTGTATCTTTTGGCATCAATATCATGAACATGTGTATCACTACAATCGATATTCAATAAACCATTGAAGGTATTTATTCAAGCAAATAGAATAACCATTATTCTCTTTAAATTAATAATCATATTGCAATAAACACGATCTAATCATGTTCATGCTCAACGCAAACACCAAATAACATTTATTTAGGTTCAACACTACTCTCGAAAGTAGAGGGAGCGTGCGATGGTGATAACATCAACTTTGGATACACTTCCAACACACATCGTCACCTCGCCTTTAGCTAGTCTCCGTTTATTCCGTAGCTTTTATTTCCAGTTACTAACACTTAGCAACCGAACCGGTATCTAATACCCCGGTGCTACTAGGAGTACTGGTAAATCACACATCAATATCATGTTTATCCAATATACTTTTGTTGACTTTGTCAGCCTTCTCATCTACCAAGTATCTAGGGTAGTTCTGGTTCAGTGACCGTTCCCCTCATCACCGAAGCACTTAATCTCGGGTTTGGGTTCAACCTTGGGTTTCTTCACTAGAGCAGCAACTCGTTTGTCGTTTCATGAAGTATCCCTTCTTGCCCTTGCCCTTCTTGAAACTAGTGGTTTTACTAACCATCAACAATTGATGCTTCTACTTAATTTCTACTTTCACGGTGTCAAACATTACGAATAGCTCAAGGATCATCATATCTATCCCTGATATATTATAGTTCATCACGAAGCTCTGTAGCTTGGTGGCAGTGACTTTGGAGAACTATGTCAATCACTATCTTATCTAGAAGATCAAATCGCACTCGGTTCAAGCGATTGTAGTACCCACACAATCTGAGCGCATGCTCAACGATTGAGCTTTTCTCCCTTACTTCGCAGGCCAAAAACTTGTCGGAGGTCTCATACCTCTTGACGTGGGCACGAGCCTCAAATCCCAGTTTCAGCTCTTGGAACATCTCATATGTTCTATGACGTTCAAAACGTCTTCGACGCCTCAATTCGAAGCCATTAAGTATTACACACTGAACTATCACGTAGTGATCAAAAACGTGTATGTCAGATGTTCGCAACATCCACAGACGTTGTTCGGGGTTCAGCACATTGAGCGGTGCATTAAAGGACATATGCCTTGTGTGCAGCAATGAGGATAATGCTCAATTTATGGATCTAGTCCGCATAATTGCTACTATCAACTTTCAACTAAATTTTATCTAGGAACATATCAAAAATAGTAGAGCTACAGCGCAAGGTACAACATAATTTGCAAAGACCTTTTGACTATGTTTATGATAATGATTTCAATTAATCATATTACTTAAGAACTCCCACTCAAATTGACATCCCTCTAGTCATTCGAGTGTCGCATGATCCAAATTCACTAACTCAAGCCCGATCATCACGTGAGTTGAGATTAGTTTCAATTGTGAACATCTCCATGTTGATCATATCAACTATATCATTCATGCTCGACCTTTTGGTCTCTTGTGTTCCGAGGCCATGTCTGTACATGCTAGGCTTGTCAAGTTTAACCCGAGTGTTCCACGTGTGCAACTGTTTTGCACCTGTTGTATGTGAACGTTGAGTTTTCACACCCGGTCATCACGTGGTATCTCGAAACGATGAACTATCGCAACGGTGCACAGTCGGGGAGAACGCAATTTTATCTTGAAATTTTAGTGAGGGATCAACTTATAATGCTACCATCGTCCTAAGCAAAACAAGGTGCATAAGAGGATTAACATCACATGCAAATCATAAGTGACATGATATGGCCATGAACTTGTGCTTCTTGATCTCCATCATCAAAGCACCGACATGATCTCCATCGTCACCGGCGCCAAACCATGATCTTCATCATCATGATCTCAATCATTGTGCTGCCATCGAGGTTGTCGCGCTAACTATGTTGTTACCACTAAATATACTACTAGTGATAAAGAAAAGCATCTCCAAGCGTAAAATAATTAAAGACAACCCTATGGCCCCTGCTGGTGGCCATAGCATCGATGTGCAAGTCGATATTTAACTATTACGACATGATCATCTCATACATCCAATATATTGTTGGGGAACGTCGCATGGGAAACAAAAAATTTCCTACGCGCACGAAGACCTATCATGGTGATGTCCATCTACGAGAGGGGATGAGTGATCTACGTACCCTTGTAGATCGTACAGCAGAAGCGTTAGTGAACGCGGTTGATGTAGTGGAACGTCCTCACGTCCCTCGATCCGCCCCGCGAACAATCCCGCGATCAGTCCCACGATCTAGTACCGAACGGACGGCACCTCCGCGTTCAGCACACGTACAACTCGACGATGATCTCGGCCTTCTTGATCCAGCAAGAGAGACGGAGAGGTAGAAGAGTTCTCCGGCAGCGTGACGGCACTCCGGAGGTTGGTGATGATCTTGTCTCAGCAGGGCTCCGCCCGAGCTCCGCAGAAACGCGATCTAGAGGAAAACTTATGGAGGTATGTGGTCGGGCAGCCGTGAGAAAGTCGTCTCAAATCAGCCCTAAAACCTCCGTATATATAGGTGGGAGGGAGGGGAGGAGGCAGCCTCAAAACCTAAAGGTTTGGCCGAAATTGGAGGTGGAGGAGTCCTACTCCAATCCTACTTGGAGTAGGATTCCACCTTCCCACTTGGAAACTCTTTCCACCTTGTGTTTTTTCCTTCTCAAACCTTATGGGCCTTAGTGGGAACTTATTCCAGCCCACTAGGGGCTGGTTTATCTCTTCCCATAGCCCATGAGACCGCTTGGGGCGTGACACCCCTCCCGATGGTCCCCGGCACCCCTCCCGGCACTCCCGGTACACTACCGATGAGCCCGAAACTTTTCCGGTAATGCACGAAAACCTTCCGGTAACCAAATGAGGTCATCCTATATATCAATCTTTGTTTCCGGACCATTCCGGAAACCCTCGTGACGTCCGTGATCTCATCCGGGACTCCGAACAACATTCGGTAACCAACCATATAACTCAAATACGCATAAAACAACGTCGAACCTTAAGTGTGCAGACCCTGCGGGTTCGAGAACTATGTAGACATGACCCGAGAGACTCCTCGGTCAATATCCAATAGCGGGACCTGGATGCCCATATTGGATCCTACATATTCTACGAAGATCTTATCGTTTGAACCTCAGTGCCAAGGATTCATATAATCCCGTATGTCATTCCCTTTGTCCTTCGGTATGTTACTTGCCCGAGATTCGATCGTTAGTATCCGCATACCTATTTCAATCTCGTTTACCGGCAAGTCTCTTTACTCGTTCCGTAATACAAGATCCCGTAACTTACACTAAGTTACATTGCTTGCAAGGCTTGTGTGTGATGTTGTATTACCGAGTGGGCCCCGAGATACCTCTCCGTCACACGGAGTGACAAATCCCAGTCTTGATCCATACTAACTCAACTAACACCTTCGGAGATACCTGTAGAGCATCTTTATAGTCACCCAGTTACGTTGCGACGTTTGATACACACAAAGCATTCCTCCGGTGTTAGTGAGTTATATGATCTCATGGTCATAGGAATAAATACTTGGCACGCAGAAAACAGTAGCAACAAAATGACACGATCAACATGCTACGTCTATTAGTTTGGGTCTAGTCCATCACATGATTCTCCTAATGATGTGATCCCGTTATCAAGTGACAACACTTGCCTATGGCCAGGAAACCTTGACCATCTTTGATCAACGAGCTAGTCAACTAGAGGCTTACTAGGGACAGTGTTTTGTCTATGTATCCACACAAGTATTGTGTTTCCAATCAATACAATTATAGCATGGATAATAAACGATTATCATGAACTAAGAAATATAATAATAACTAATTTATTATTGCCTCTAGGGCATATTTCCAACAGTCTCCCACTTGCACTAGAGTCAATAATCTAGTTCACATCACCATGTGATTCCAACGAATCCAACACCCATATAGTTCTGGGGTCTGATCACGTCTTGCTCGTGAGAGAGTTTTCAGTCAACGGTTCTGAAACTTTCAGATCCGTGTGTTCTTTACAAATTTTTATGTCATCTTATAGATGCTGCTACTACGTGCTATTCGGAAATGCTCCAAATATCTACTCTACTATACGAATCCGTTTCACTACTCATAGTTATTCGGATTAGTGTCAAAGCTTGCATCAACGTAACCCTTTACGACGAACTCTTTAACCACCTCCATAATCGAGAAAAATTCCTTAGTCCATTAGTTACTAAGGATAAATTTTGACCGCTGCTAGTGATTCAATCATGGATCACTCTCTGTACCCTCAACAGACTTTGAGTCAAGGCACACATCAGGTGCGGTACACAGCATGGCATACTTTAGATTCTACGGCTAAGGCATAGAAGACGACCTTCGTCTATTCTCTTTATTCTGCCGTGGTCGGGTTTTGAGTCTTACTCAAATTCACACCTCACAACGCAACCAAGAACTCCTTCTTTGCTGATCTATTTTGAACTCTTTCAAAAACTTGTCAAGGCATGCATCTTGTTGAAACTTCTATTAAGCGTTTTCGATCTATCTCCATAGATCTTTGATGCTCAATGTTCAAGTAGCTTAATCCAGGTACTCCTTTGAAAACTTCTTTCAAACAACCTTGTATGCTTTACAGAAATTCTACATTACTTCTGATCCACAATATGTCAACCACATATACCTATCAGAAATTCTATAGTGCTCCCACTCACTTCTTTGGAAATACAAGTTTCTCATAAACCTTGTACACACCCAAAATCTTTGATCATCTCATCAAAGTGTATATTCCAACTCCGAGATGCTTGCACCAGTCCATTGAAGGATCACTGGAGCTTGCATACTTGCTAGTATCTTTAGGATCGACAAAACCTTCTCGTTGTATCACATACAATGTTTGCTCAAGGAAACCGTCGAGAAAACAATGTTTTGACATCCTATGTGCAATATTTCATAAATAATGCATCAACAACTAACATAATTCTAACAGACCTTTAGCATCGCTACGAGTGAGAAAGTCTCATCATAGTCAACTGTTTGATCTTGTCGAAAACATCTTTGCGACAAGTCGAGCTTTTCTTAATAGTGACTTATCACCATCATCGTCTGTCTTCTTTTAAAGATCCATCTTTACTCAATAGTCTTATGACCATCAAGTAGTTCTTTCAAAGTCTACACTTTGTTTTCATACATGGATCCTCTCTCGGATTTCATGGCTTCCAGCCATTTGTCGGAATCTGGGCCCACCATCGCTTTCTCCATAACTCGTAGGTTCACTGTTGCTCAACAACATGACCTCCAAGACAGGGTTACCGTACTACTCTGCAGCAGTACGCGACCTTGTCGACCTACGAGGTTTGTAGTAACTTGATTCGAAGCTCAATGATCACCATCATCAGCTTCCACTTCAATTGGTGTAGGCGCCACAGGAACAACTTCCTATGCCCTGCTACACACTGGTTGAAGTGATGGTTCAATAACCTCATCAAGTTCTACTACCCTCCCACTCAATTCTTTCGACAGAAACCTTTCCTCGAGAAAGGATCCGTTTCTAGAAACAAACACTTTGCTTTCGGATCTGAGATAGGAGATGTACCCAACTGTTTTGGATATCCTATGAAGATGCATTTATCCGCTTTGGGTTCGAGCTTATCAGACTGAAACTTTTTCACATAAGTGTCGAAGCCCCAAACTTTCAAGAAACGACAGTTTAGATTTCTCTAAACCTCAGTCTATACTGTGTCATCTCAACGGAAATACGCGGTGCCCTATTTAAAGTGAATGCGGTTGTCTCTAATGCATAACCCATAAACGATAGTGGTAATTCGATAAGAGACATCACAGCATGCACCATACTAAATAGTGCGTGGCTATGACGTTCAGACACATCATCACACTATGATGTTCCAGGTGGCATGAACTGTGAAACAATTTCCACATTGTCTTAACTGTGTACCAAAAACTCGAAACTCAGATATTCATTTCTATGATCATATCGTAGACAGTCCATCCTCTTGTTACGACGAACTTCACTCTGAAACGGAATTGAACTTTTCAGTATTTCAGACTTGTGATTCATTAAGTAAATACTCCTGTATCTACTCAAGTCGTCAGTGAAGTAAGAACATAATGATATCCACTGCGTGCCTCAGCACTCATTGGACTGCATACATCAAAATGTATCACTTCCAACAAGTTACTATCTTGTTTCATCTCAATGAAAACAAGGCCTTGCTCATGTGGTATGATTTGCATGTCACTAGTGATTCAAAATCAGGTGAGTAAAGATCCATCAGCATGGACCCTCTTCATGCAATTTATACTAACATGACTCAAGCGGCAGTGCCACAAGTAAGTGGTACTATCATCATTAACTCGTATCTTTTGGCACCAATATCATGAACATGTGTGACACTACGATCAAGATTCAATAAACCATTGAAGGTGAATATTCAAGAAAATAGAGTAACCATTATTCTCCTTAAATGAATAATCGTATTGCAATAAACACGATCCAATCATGTTCATGCTTAACGCAAGCACCAAATAACAATTATTTAGGTTTAACACCAATCCCGATGGTAGAGGGAGCGTGCGACGTTTGATCATATCAACCTTGGAAACACTTCCAACACGTATCGTCACCTCGCCTTTAGCTAGTCTCCGTTTATGTCGTAGCTTTCATTTCGTGTTACTAATCACTTAGCAACCGAACCGGTATCTAATACCCTCATGCTACTAGGAGTACCAGTAAAGTACACATCAACATTATGTATATCAAATACACTTCTTTCGACTTTTGCCAGCCTTCTTATCTACCAAGTATCTAGAGTTGTTTCCGCCTCAGTGACTGTTCCCCTCATTACAGAAGCACTTAGTCTCGGGTTTGGGTTTAATCTTGGGTATCTTCATTAGTGCAGCAACTGCTTTGCCATTTCACGAAGTATCCCTTCTAGCCCTTGCCTTTCTTGAAACTCAGTGGTTTTACAAACCATCAACTATTGATGCTCCTTCTTGATTTCTACTTTCGCAGTGTCAAACATCGCGAATCGCTCAAAAGATCATAGTATCTATCCTTGATATGTTATAGTTCATCACGAAGCTCTCATAGCTTGGTGGCAATGACTTTGGAGAACCATCACTATCTCACCTGGAAGATTAACTCCCACTTGATTCAAGCGATTGTCGTACTCAGACAATCTGAGCACACGCTCAACGATTGAGCTTTTCTCCTTTACTTTGTGGACAAAGAATCTTGTTTGGAGGTCTCGCACCTCTTAACAAGGGCACAAGCATGAAATCACAATTTCATCTCTTCGGAACATCACTTATGTTCCGTGACGTTTTACAACGTTTTCGGCGCCTTGCTTCTAAGCCATCAAGTATCTTGCACTGAACTATCGTGTAGTCATCAGTAACGTGTATGTCGGATGTTCATAGCATCCACAGACGACGCTCGAGGTGCAGCACACCGAGTGGTGCATTAAGGACATAAGCCTTCTGTGTAGCAACGAGGACAATCCTCGGTTTTACAGACTCAGTCTGCAAAGGTTGCTACTATCAATTTTCAACTAAATTTTCTCTAGGAACATATAAAAACAGTAGAGCTATAGCGCAAGCTACATCGTAATTCGCAAAGACCATTAGACTATATTCATGACAATTAGTTCAATTAATCATATTACTTAAGAACTCCCACTCAAAAAGTACATCTCTCTAGTCATTTGAGTGGTACATGATCCAAATCCGCTATCTCAAGTCCGATCATCACGTGAGTCGAGAATAGTTTCAGTGGTAAGCATCCCTATGCTAATCATATCAACTATACGATTCATGCTCGACCTTTCGGTCTCATGTGTTCCGAGGCCATGTCTGCACATGCTAGGCTCGTCAAGCTTAACCCGAGTGTTCCGCGTGTGCAACTGTTTTGCACCCGTTGTATGTGAACGTTGAGTCTATCACACCCGATCATCACGTGGTGTCTCGAAACGAAGAACTGTCGCAACGGTGCACAGTCGGGGAGAACACAATTTCGTCTTGAAATTTCAGTGAGAGATCACCTCATAATGCTACCGTCGTTCTAAGCAAAATAAGGTGCATAAAAGGATTAACATCACATGCAATTCATAAGTGACATGATATGGCCATCATCACGTGCTTCTTGATCTCCATCACCAAAGCACCGGCACGATCTTCTTGTCACCGGCGCCACACCATGATCATCCATCAACGTGTTGCCATCGGGGTTGTCGTGCTACTTATGCTATTACTACTAAAGCTACATCCTAGCAAAATAGTAAACGCATCTGCAAGCACATATGTTAGTATAAAGACAACCCTATGGCTCCTGCCGGTTGCCGTACCATCGACGTGCAAGTCGATATTTCTATTACAACATGATCATCTCATACATCCAATATATCACATCACATCATTGGCCATATCACATCACAATCATACCCTGCAAAAACAAGTTAGACGTCCTCTAATTTTGTTGTTGCATGTTTTACGTGGTGACCATGGGTATTTAGTAGGATCGCATCTTACTTACGCAAACACCACAACGGAGATATATGAGTTGCTATTTAACCTCATCCAAGGACCTCCTCAGTCAAATCCGATTCAACTAAAGTTGGAGAAACCGACACTTGCCAGTCATCTTTGAGCAACGGGGTTACTCGTAGCGATGAAACCAGTCTCTCGTAAGCGTACGAGTAATGTCGGTCCAAGCCGCTTCAATCCAACAATACCGCGAAATCAAGAAAAGACTAAGGAGGGCAGCAAAACGCACATCACCGCCCACAAAAACTTTTGTGTTCTACTCGAGAAGACATCTACGCATGAACCTAGCTCATGATGCCACTGTTGGGGAACGTCGCATGGGAAACAAAAATTTCCTACGCGCACGAAGACCTATCATGGTGATGTCCATCTACGAGAGGGGATGAGTGATCTACGTACCCTTGTAGATCGTACAGCAGAAGCGTTAGTGAACGCGGTTGATGTAGTGGAACGTCCTCACGTCCCTCGATCCGCCCCGCAAACAATCCCGCGATCAGTCCCACGATCTAGTACCGAACGGACGGCACCTCCGCGTTCAGCACACGTACAACTCGACGATGATCTCGGCCTTCTTGATCCAGCAAGAGAGACGGAGAGGTAGAAGAGTTCTCCGGCAGCGTGACGGCGCTCCGGAGGTTGGTGATGATCTTGTCTCAGCAGGGCTCCGCCCGAGCTCCGCAGAAACGCGATCTAGAGGAAAACTTATGGAGGTATGTGGTCGGGCAGCCGTGAGAAAGTCGTCTCAAATCAGCCCTAAAACCTCCGTATATATAGGTGGGAGGGAGGGGAGGAGGCAGCCTCAAAACCTAAAGGTTTGGCCGAAATTGGAGGTGGAGGAGTCCTACTCCAATCCTACTTGGAGTAGGATTCCACCTTCCCACTTGGAAACTCTTTCCACCTTGTGTTTTTTCCTTCTCAAACCTTATGGGCCTTAGTGGGAACTTATTCCAGCCCACTAGGGGCTGGTTTATCTCTTCCCATAGCCCATGAGACCGCTTGGGGCGTGACACCCCTCCCGATGGTCCCCGGCACCCCTCCCGGCACTCCCGGTACACTACCGATGAGCCCGAAACTTTTCCGGTAATGCACGAAAACCTTCCGGTAACCAAATGAGGTCATCCTATATATCAATCTTTGTTTCCGGACCATTCCGGAAACCCTCGTGACGTCCGTGATCTCATCCGGGACTCCGAACAACATTCGGTAACCAACCATATAACTCAAATACGCATAAAACAACGTCGAACCTTAAGTGTGCAGACCCTGCGGGTTCGAGAACTATGTAGACATGACCCGAGAGACTCCTCGGTCAATATCCAATAGCGGGACCTGGATGCCCATATTGGATCCTACATATTCTACGAAGATCTTATCGTTTGAACCTCAGTGCCAAGGATTCATATAATCCCGTATGTCATTCCCTTTGTCCTTCGGTATGTTACTTGCCCGAGATTCGATCGTTAGTATCCGCATACCTATTTCAATCTCGTTTACCGGCAAGTCTCTTTACTCATTCCGTAATACAAGATCCCGTAACTTACACTAAGTTACATTGCTTGCAAGGCTTGTGTGTGATGTTGTATTACCGAGTGGGCCCCGAGATACCTCTCCGTCACACGGAGTGACAAATCCCAGTCTTGATCCATACTAACTCAACTAACACCTTCGGAGATACCTGTAGAGCATCTTTATAGTCACCCAGTTACGTTGCGACGTTTGATACACACAAAGCATTCCTCCGGTGTTAGTGAGTTATATGATCTCATGGTCATAGGAATAAATACTTGGCACGCAGAAAACAGTAGCAACAAAATGACACGATCAACATGCTACGTCTATTAGTTTGGGTCTAGTCCATCACATGATTCTCCTAATGATGTGATCCCGTTATCAAGTGACAACACTTGCCTATGGCCAGGAAACCTTGACCATCTTTGATCAACGAGCTAGTCAACTAGAGGCTTACTAGGGACAGTGTTTTGTCTATGTATCCACACAAGTATTGTGTTTCCAATCAATACAATTATAGCATGGATAATAAACGATTATCATGAACTAAGAAATATAATAATAACTAATTTATTATTGCCTCTAGGGCATATTTCCAACATATATCATATCATGTCTTTGGCCATATCACATCACATGCATACCTTGCAAAAAAAAAAGTTAGACGTCCTCTAATTTGTTGTTGCAAATTTAACGTGGTTGCTATGGCTATCTAGTATGATCGCATCTTACTTATGCAAAATCACAACGGTGATATGCAAATTTCTATTAAACCTTCTCCAAGGACCGCCTCGGTCAAATCCGATTCAACTAAAGTTGAAGAAACAGACACCCGCCAGTCATCTTTATGCAACATGTTTCATGTTAGTCGATGAAACCGGTCTCTCGTAAGCATACGAATAATGTTGGTCCGGGCCGCTTCAATCCAACTATACCGTTGAATCAAGAAAATACTAAGGAGGGCAGCAAATTGAACATCAACGCCCACAAACTCTTTTGTGTTCTACTCGAGATATCATCTACACATGAACCGAGCTGTGATACCACTGTTGGGGAACGTTGCATGGGAAACAAAAAATTTCCTACGCACACGCAAAACCTATCGATGGTGATGATCATGTACGAGAGTGGAAAGTGAATCTACATACCCTTGTAGATCGCTAAGCGGAAGCGTATATAATCCGGTTGATGTAGTGGAACATCTTGGCGATTCAAATCGCAGCCCGTTCCGCGGTCTCATCACGATCCGTCCCGTGATCCCATCACGATCCATCCTGATCAAGTGCTGAACGGATGGCACCTCCACGTTCAGCACACGTACATCTCGATGACGATCTTCGCCTTCTTAATCTAGCCAGAGGGGCGGAGAGCTAGATGAGTTCTCCAGCATGGCGGCATGACGATGGTGGTGGTGAACTAATCCAGCAGGGCTTCGCCTAAGTAATGCCGAACTAGACTAGAGGAGAAACATATCTATATATAGAGAGAGAGGCAGCCGTGGCTGATTTCTGTGTCCCAAAACCCTCAAAACCTCTAGTATATGTTGAAGGAGGGGAGAGGAGGCAGCCTTGGGCCCTACTCCAAGGAGAAGTGGTCGGCCGAACCCTACAAGGAAGAGTCCACCTTCCCGCAAGGGAGGTGGACTACTTTGGGAAGACTCCTCCTTCCTTTCCTTTTAAAGGACTTTTGCCTTTTATCTAAACTCCTAGCCGGATGGGCTTTTGAGAGAGGCTTCGGCCAGCCCACCAGGGGCTGGTACACCTACTCTCACAACCCATAAGGCTCTTGGGTCGTCACACCCCTCCCGATGGTCCCCCGACACCCTCGCGGCACTCCCGGTACACTACCGATGAGCCCGAAATTTTCCCGGTGACCAAAGTAGGACTTCCTATATATCAATATTTTCCTACGGACCATTCTGAAGCTCCTTGTAATGTCTAGGATCTCATACAGGATTCCGATTAACCTTTGGTCACCAGCACATATAACTCAACTATACCGAAACGTCACCGAACCTTAACTGTGCAGACCCTACGGGTTCGGGAACTATGTAGACATGACCTGAGACACTCTCCGATCAATAACCAATATCGGGACCTGGATACCCATACTGGCTCCTACATAGTCTACGAAGATCTTTATCGGTTGAACCTCTACGTCAAGGATTCAGTTAATCCTGTATACTGTTCCCTTTGTCCTTCAGTATGTTACTTGCCCGAGATTCGATCGTCGGCATCTCCATACCTAGTTCAATCTCGTTACCAGCAAGTCTCTTTACTCGTTCCATAATACAAGATCCCGTGACTAACTCCTTACTCACATTTCTTGCAAGGCTTGTTGTGATGTTGTATTACCGAGTGGGCCCCGAGATACCGCTCCGTCACATGGAGTGACAAATACTAGTCTTGATCCATGCCAACCCAACAAACACCTTCAGAGATACCTGTAGAGCACCTTTATAGTCAACCAGTTACGTTGCGACATTTGATACACGCAAGGTATTCCTCCGGTGTCCAGGAGTTGCTTGATCTCATGGTCATAGGAACAAATACATTGACATGCAGAAAACAGTAGCAATAAACTGACACAATCATATGCTACATTCATAGTTTGGGTCTTGTCCATCACATCATTCTTCTAATGATGTCATCCCGTTATCAAGTGACAACGCTTGTCTATGGCCAGGAAACCTTGACCATCTTTGATCAACGAGCTAGGCAACTAGAGGCTTACTAGGGATAGTGTGTTGTCTATGTATCCACATGTATTTGAGTTTCCAATCAATACATTTCTAGCATCGATTATAAACGATTATCATGAACTAGGAAATATAACAATAACCAATTTATTATTGCCTCTAGGGCATATTTCCAACAAGATATGTTATTATTCATTGATAGTTGATTGTGTCATTGACATTCCTAAATATTGTTTTTAAGTGTTATCATATATGTGATTAGTTCATAATTTTAGAAAAAACTGATTACCAGTTAAGCTTATACACAACAACAGCAACAAAAATTAGTTTGTGGAAGTTTTTCTTTATCACTTTTGGTTTGTGAACTAAATTGCTTGAGGACAGGCAATGGGTTAAGCTTGGGGGAGTTGATACGTCTCTATCGTATCAACTTTTCCAAACACTTTTACTCTTGTTTTGGACTGTAATTTGCATTATTTGGATGAAACCAACCCCGAGTGGCGTTGTTTGCAGCAGAACTACCTTGGTGTTATTTTTTTGCAGAAACAATAGTACCCAAAATTGGAATACTTTGCAGGATTTTTTATGGAAACTATAAAAAAATACTGGAGCAAAGAACTAAGGAGAAGATCCATCGGGGGCCAAAAGTCAGGGGGCTCCTTGCCCCTAGGGCATGCCCTGGTGACTTCGCGGGGGGGATAACCCCGAGGTAGGCTCATCGAGCCTACTCCTTTGCCTTCTACCTTGAAGGAAAACCACAACTCCCTCTGGCCGGCTAGGAAGCCCCTGCCGGCTAGAGGCGAGACTGCCAAATCCCTTTGGCCGGCTAGTAAGCCCTTGCTGGCTGGAGGCGAGATGGCTACCTCCCTTTGGCCGTCCAGGACGCGCCGGCCGGCTAGGGGCGAGGAAGCCATTCCCAGGGCCGGCTAGCGAGGCTGCTGGCCGGCCAGGGAACCCAAGTCACATCAAATCGTAGGTCATGACGAGACCCTACGATCAAAGCTGCGTACTCGTTAGCGCGAGTACAGGTTTGGAGCGCATGGCAGGTACAACATCGGCGGCCATGCCGCTGACCTACCCCAGATCCAATCCATCATCCTGCAGAGTGTCGGCCCGTCAAACTCCCACTCCAATACCACACCGGCGTGGGAATAGTGGAGACAGCCGTACTGGCAGCCCATGGCGAATCTCGCAAGACGACGCCGGACGTACAACACGTGTCCTGCGTCGGCCTTACACTAGAGCCTCATTGGCTAGCCGACGGGTCCCATAGCCAGATGGGACCTCACAGCCGGCGGGCCCCTCTAGCGACAAGGCAAGACCACTGTGGACCCCCTGGTCAGCCGGCGAGGCTGCCAGCCATGTCCCACTCGTGTACTTTTATCCTTATTGTAGGTCGGTGGGTTCGTCTATAAAACCCCCCGACCCCCTCCATGCAGAGGGTCGGTCAATCCTACACACACTCTCATACATGAGAGGTAGATGCAAGCCGTCTCCTCCTTCTTCCTCCTCCGCACAACAACTCCAGGAGCATATTGTAGCCTCACTAGTGCATTATACTTTCCAGCAGGACTAGGTGTATTATCTCTACGGAGAGCCCCAAACCTGGGTACATCGTGCATCCCTCGTTTGTACCAACCTGGTCCCCAGCTTCCTCTGGTGTCCTTTCGGTTCTCACCATCTTTAGCCTGCCCATGGCATATGTTGTGAGCAAACACCGACATTTGGCGCCCACCATGGGGCCGTCCGCGACATCAGCTGGATTTAGGCACTGGGTGGGGCCCTTCGCCAACACCGCCGGATGCTTCGCGTCCGGACCGATCAGCATGCCCGTGGAGCCTGCCTTTGAGGAGGCTTCTGCGATGTTGATCGACATCCCAGTCCGTCTCATGGATTCTGATGGGGAGTCTGACGACGAGTCACTCCCCAGCATCGTCATCGCTGCTATTGCGAACCTCGGCGTTCTTTTCAGCGACCAGCGCCTCGACGATGGACCTCGCTACCCCGGCAAGGACATCGACATCAATGCGTTATGCGCCAGCTTCAGTAGGCTTTCCCTCGGGGGTCCGCCTGCGCTTGATGAGTACCCTAGCGAGGTGCTCGTCTTCAACGGTCCACCATCATCTGCGGGGTGTCTTGCCCAGCATCACGTCGCCGTCGTCTCCAACCTCATGGAGGTTATGGTCATTGGCGCCGGCACCAGCAAGACTCATGGCAAGGCGTCAACAGATGTGGCTGATCCCGCTGTAAGTTCAGCCGATACGATTCATGCTGCCCTTGCCAGCTTGAAGATGCCCATTGCCACCTCCACAAACCCCACCGAGGCGCGGCCCTCGTTGGAGGAGGCTTGTAGGCAGATCCTGGAGGAGGGCATTGTCATCGCCGCGGCAAAACGCCAGATGGAGGCCGCGTAGCGCGAGTATAACTCCGCTTACGGTTTCACTCCGGCTGCTGATGGCCCTAGCCGGCTCGGCGCGGTCCGTGGCCGCGGCCGGGTCATTGCCAATATCCTAGGTGCAAGCAGCCCATCCACGATACCCCTACGGCCAACTTGCGGGCTGCTAGGCGGCCATGGCTGAAATGCCAAGTTTGGAGGGCGACGCGCGCGTCCTTCAAGAGAAGCAGGTCAAGGATCTCCTTGACGCTGCAAATGAGCAGCACTCACTTTTTGACCCTGGTCAGGCGCAATCGGAGTCTGTTGGAGCCGATTCCGAAGCACGTCGCAACCCCAGCGGTCTCCATCACGCCGAGGGATCTTCCTTGCATCGCACTTTCGGCTGGAAGGGTGAGGGCAGCCAAGACAAGCGCTCCCTCCACCACAGCGATCCATCTTCAAGCCGGCGTCGTAGAGATGGTGGCGGCCAGGGGGATTTGATGCGTGAGGTTCCTCCTCCTTAGTATCGGGAGGGGGCCAACGCCACAAGATCCCAGGACACCCTTCCAATCACAGCCCGGATCGGCCCTCGTGTCCCACACAACGATAACGATGCTCGCAGACGCCTCAACCTGCTGGCGCAGTCGGCTCTCCTGGAGGAGGATGGCCCCATCGGTCCGGCGTGCTTCGGCCCTCGGATCCGAGGGGAGCCGTTTCCTAGAGGCTTCACTCTCCCTCGGGACACTCCCAAGTACAACGACACAACCAAGCCCGAAGACTAGCTATTCGACTACACCACCGCACTCGACATCGCCCAGGGCAAGAAGCGCGTAGCCGTCCGTTATGTGCCTCTCATGTTGGCCGGCTTGGCGAGGACATGGCTTAACAACCTTCCACACGGCAGTGTCAACTCTTGGGTTGACTATGAGGAGGCGTTCATCCGCAACTTCACTGGCACCTACAAGCGCCCTGGCCGGCCTCGTGGGCTGGCCATGTGCGTCCAGAGGCCCGACGAATCCCTTCGCGACTACGTCACGCGTTGGACAGAGCTGCGCAAACCTTGCGAAGGAGTGCATGAGGTACAAGCCATTCAATACTTTATTGATGGCTGCCGAGACGACACTCTACTCAAGCACAAGCTCATGTGCTCCGAGCCCACCTCTCTCGCGGTCCTCATGGCCAAGGCGGACAAGTACGCCACAGCCGACTCCGCGATGCGGGTCAAGGTCACCGCCTCAGACAATATTGTCCCCACGCCCGCTACTCCCAAGCCGGCTGGCGACAACCGAGGCGGCCAGAACAACAAGCGCAAGGCGGATCAGCTCGATTCGCGCTCCACAAGCAAGAAGGTGGCTAGCATCGAGGAAGACGCGTCGGCTACTCAAGCCAACTATCAACGGCAGCGGACCGGCAAAAACAACTGGTAGCCCAAGCTCACCTTCGAGCAAATGCTCGACGCGTCATGCAAGATGCATACTGGAGCGAAGCCGACCACTCATACCCTTTGACAGTGCAGCTTTGCACAGCGACTGTCACGAGGAGAGGGTCTGCCGGCTCAACCAGGGGCAGCTGCTATGCCTCGTGATCCGGCTCCTGGGCCGTCTCCGGCTCCACCGCCGCCGCCTCACAACAACGGACATCTCCATGACGATTACCCGCATCAAGACGGAGCTTACTTCGTCTTCACCAGCGAAGGTGATGACAAGCACAGCCAGCGACAACGTCGGTGTGAGGTTAACGCCATGGTCCCCCCGGTTCCCCAATTCATGCATTGGTTTGAAAAGCCAATTACGTGGAGCCGGGCTGACCATCCTGCGATGATGCCAAACCCTGGCTCATGCGCGCTCGTCCTAGACCCCACTTTCGCCTCCAAGAGACTCACCTGCCGGTTCTCCCGGGTGCTGGTCGATGGCGGCAGTAGCATAAACATCCTCTACCGTGACACTTTGCTCAAGCTTGGGCTAAAGGAGAAGGACCTCCAGCCGACCAGCACTGTCTTCCACGGCATCGTGCCAGGACAGTCTTGCTCGCCAATCGGCAAAATCCAGCTGGATGTCCTTTTCGATGACAAGGCGCACTTCCGCCGAGAGCCAATATGGTTCGAGGTGGTGGATCTCAACAGCCCATACCATGCGTTGTTGGGCAGGCCGGATCTGGCCAAATTCATGGCTATCCCCCAGTACACCTACGTCAAGATGAAGATGACGGGTCCAAAGGGCATCATCACCATTGCTGGCGACTACAAGAAGCCGGCCGAGTGCGCACAAGACAACAGCCGTCTGGCCGACGCCATGGTGATTGGTGAGGAGAAAAGGCAGGTCGAGAGGCTCGTGGCTCAGGCTACCGAGAAGTCGGCGATCCCTACTCCACCATCCCAGTCGTCCGGCGAAGGCTCGTTCCAGCCGGCCAAAGAGACCAAGTAGGTGCCACTCGACCCTGCGAACCCCAAGCAGTGTGTCACCATTGGTGCTAACCTCAGCACCAAATAGGAAAGCGAGCTCGTCGACTTCCTCCATGAGAATTGGGACATCTTTGCGTGGTCTCCAAAAGACATGCCAGGTGTTCTGAGGAAGTATGCCGAGCACAAGCTTCATGTGCGGCCGGATGCCAAGCCGGTGAAACAACCCTTGCGCCGCTTCGCCGAGGGGAAGCGGCGCACAATTGGAGAAGAAATCGTCCGGCTGCTCGCAGCCGGCTTCATCATGGAGGATTTCCACCCGGACTGGTTAGCCAATCCAGTCCTGGTGCTGAAAAAGAACAACACATCGTGAATGTGTATCGACTACACGAGCCTGAATAAGGCGTGCCTGAAAGACCCTTTCACCCTGCCCCGCATAGATCAAGTGATCGATTCCATAGTCGGCTGCCAACTGCTGTGTTTTCTGGACGCTTATTCAGGCTACCATCGAATCAAGCTGGATCCAGCTGATCGCCTGAAGACCTCCTTCATCACGCCTTTCACGGCCTACTGCTACACCACCATGACGTTCGGTCTGAAGAACGATGGTGCTACATTTCAATGTTGCATGCAGCAGTGCCTCCTGCCATACATCGGCAGGAACATCCATGTCTATGTGGATGATATCATCGTCAAGAGCAAGCAGCACTTCAGCCTCCTTGAAGAATTGCGGGAGACGTTCGCCAACCTGCGCGAGTACAAGATCCGGCTCAAGCTGGAGAAATGCGTCTTCGGGGTTCCAGGTGGCAAGCTCTTGGGGTTCTTCGTGTCCGCTTATGGCATCGAAGCGAACCCTGAGAAGATCGGAACCATCGAGCGGATTGTGAAGCCGGATCGAATCCTTGACGTCCAGAAGTTTGCGGGTTGCCTGGCGTCCCTTAGCCGGTTCGTCAGCCGACTCGGCGAGAAGGAGCTTCCACTCTATCAGCTAATGAAGAAAACAAACAAGTTCGAGTGGAACGACCAGGCGGACGAGGCCTTCCGCGACCTCAAGCGCGTCATCTCAAGCCTGCCAATCTTGGCGGCGCCGGCTGAAAGGGAACCCATTCTCATATACATTGCAGTGACCACTCGCATAGTTAGTGTGGTCCTGGTAGTAGAACGCAAGGAAGAGGGCAAGGTACTGTTAGTGCAACGCGCTATCTATTACCTCAGCGAGGTCTTGTCCGCCTCCAAGAAAAACTACCCCCACTATCAAAAGATGTGTTATGGTGTTTACCTTGCCACAAAGAAGTTAAAGCAATACTTCCAAGAGCATGCCATCAATCTGGTGAGCACTGCTCCACTTTCAGAAATCATGGGCAACCGTGATACTACGGGCCAGATTGCCAAATGGTCCATGACTGGCACTCTCTGGAAATACCTAGACGAATGCTGATTCTGTGACAACAGACCTTCCCCTGCAACGACACCAGAAGAATGCTGCTAGCACTCCCCGGCAACGAAACTAGAAGAATGTTGTTGATGGCCCACCAGCATGTGGGTTCGCAGCAGTTTTCGAGGGTAGAGTATTCGACCCAAATTTTTTGATCGCCAAACAGGAGGTGAGAGAATACTCTCGAGTATTAGCAGCTGAATGTGTCAGATTCAACCACACCTGAAAGATTAGTATCTGCAAGCAAAGTAGTAACAACAAAGTAGCGAGTAACAGCAGTGGCAAGGAACAAAGTAGTGACAGCAGTAGCAGGTAGCAACATGACAAGTAACAGCAGCAGCAACAGTAGTAACAGCAGTACCAGCAGAGCAAGACAAGTAACAGCAGAGCAAGACAAGTAACAGCAGCAGTAGGACAAACTCGTAGGCAATGGGTTGGTGATTTGTTTGGATGATATTCATCACGCAACAGTTATAACATGGAGAGATATGTGGCTAGCTCTCATTCGTCAATGTGATGTAGGCATGCATTCCGTGTGTCGTCATACGTGCTTAGGGAAAAGAACTTGCATGACATCTATTGTCCATCCCTCCTGTGGCAGCGGGGTCCAAAAGGAAACTACGAGATATTAAGGTTCTCCTTTTAATAAAGAACCGGACCAACGCATTAGCACTTGGTGAACACATGAACTTCTCAAACTATGGTCATCACCGGGAGTGGTTCCGGTTATTGTCACCCGGGGTTGCAGATCATAACAAATAGTAGGTAACTACAACTTGCAAGATCGGATCTAAAACACACATATATTGGTGACAACATAATAATTTCAGATCTGGAATCATGGCACTCGGGCCCTAGTGAAAATCATTAAGCATGGCAAAGTAGTAGCAACATCAATCTCAGAACATAGTGGATACTAGGGATCAATCCCCATCAAAACTAACTCGGTTACATGATAGATCTCATCCTACTCATCACCGCCCAGCGAGCCTACGAATAGATTAGTCACGAACGACGAAGAGCTTCATGGAATTGGAGAGGGAAGAAGGTTGATGATGATGATGGCGATGATTTCCCCTCTCCGGAGCCCAAAACGGACTCCATATCTGCCCTCCAGATGAAGAACAGGTTGTGGCGGCGCCTCCGTATCGCAAACACGACGAAATCTTCTCTTTTTATTTTTTCTGGGACGAAAGTGAACTTATAGAGCTGAGATTGGGGGCGGCAGAACTGTGTGGGCCCCACAAGCTTGCCCACCGCCACCAGGGGGTGGCGGTGGCAGGGCTTGTGGCCCACTGGCCCACCCCCTCAGGTGGATCTTTGCACACGTATTTTTCATATTTTCCAAAAAATGTTCCCCGTAAATTTTCAGGACGTTCTCAGAACTTTGATTTCTGCACAAAAATAACACCAAGGCAATTCTGCTGAAAACAGCGTCAGTCCAGGTTAGTTCCATTCAAATCATGCAAATTAGAGTCCAAAACAAGGGCAAAAGAGTTGGAAAAGTAGATACGATGGAGACGTATCAACTCCCCCAAGCTTAAAACCTTGCTTGTCCTCAAGCACCTCAGTTGACAAACTGAGAGAGAAAGAAAAACTTTGACAAACTCTGTTTGATCTTGTTATTGCAACTATGTCTAACTCATAACCAGAATTTCAGCAAGATCACAAGTTAACCACATAAGCAAGTGACACAAAGGTCTCACAGTAAACTAACATCAATGGCATATTCAGCTAACGAGCAAATAATAATGAGTTTCAAATACCAACACTTCAATCAAAACAAGCATGAAGCAATATGAATACGTGGTATCTCGCTAGCTCTTTCTGAGACCGCAAAACATAAATGCAGAGCACTTTCAAAGATCAAGGGCTGACTAAACATTGTAATTCATAGCAACGAAGATCCAGTCATAGTCATACTCAATATCAATCAAAAGCAAAGCATAAAAATGAAAGAGGTGCTCTCTAATTGGTGCTTATAGAAGAGGAGGATGACTCAACAGGAAAATAAATAGACATGCCCTTCGCAGAGGGAAGCATTGGTTTGCAGAGGTGCTAGAGCTCAAGCTTTGAAAACAGAGATAATAATTTTGGGTGGCATGCTTTCGTTGTCAACGCAATGACCAAGAGTTCTCAATACCTTCCATGCTACTCATGCTATAGGCGGTTCCCAAACAGAAAAATAAAGTTTTAACTCCCCCACCACCAATCAATCACACTCCACGGCTAGCCGAATCCTCGGGTACCGTCCATACTAACATCAATCCGAGGGGAGTCTTGTTTTACAGTTATGTTTTCGATTTAAGCGTGGAACTGGGCATTCCAATTACCGGCCCCTTTCTCGTGAATGACAGTGAATAAACACATGTCGAGGATAACACTCCTAGCATGGAAGATACCAATAGCCCTCTGTCACCACATGAGCCGTTCGGGCATGCAAAGCAGATTATTTCTTGAAGGTTTAGAGAGGGGCACATGCAAATTTACTTCGAACGACAGGTAGATACCGCAAATAGGTAGGTATGATGGACTCTTATGGAAAAACTTTTGGGTTTATGGAAGTGGATGCACAAGCAGTATTCCACTTAGTACAAGTGAAGGCTAGCAAAAGACTGGGAAGCGACCAACTAGAGAGCGACAACAGTCATCAAGATGCAATGAGTTTGACTAACATTGAATGCAAGCATGAACAGGATATAAATCACCATGAACACGAACATCATAGAGGCTATGTTGATTTTGTTTCAACTACATGCATGAACATGCGCCAAGTCAAGCCACTTGAATCATTCAAAGGAGAATACCATCCTATCGTACTACATCATAGTCATCTCAAAACCTATGTTGGCATTCAAGACAAACCATTATAAACTCTCAGCTAATTAAGCATGGCATCAGAAACTATGATCTCTAAGTTGTCATTGCATACATGGTTCTCTCACAACAAAGCTGAATCTGGGTTGACAAGCTAGTCATATTTACAAAAACAAAATAGATAGAGTTCATACCAGCTTTTCAGTCTCGGTCACTTCATCATATATCATCATTATTGCCTTTCACTTGCACAATCGAACGATGTGAACAATAATAAGAGTGCTCGTGCAATGGACTAAGCTGAATCTGCAGGCAAACACAAAGGAGAAGACAAAGTAATATGGCTCTTTGAAAGCTAAACAGGTATGCATGCAAGATCCACTAAACATTGTAACCAATATCTTCTACCTTGACCCAAAGAAAAAGAAAACTATCTACATGGGAAATCTCCCAACAAGCAAAAGAAGAAAGAAAAATCTTTTTGGGTTTTCTTAAAAGGACACAAAACAAGAAAACAAGAAAACGAAAATAAACTAGCATGGATAATACAGTGGAAAATTGTGAACACCGGCTAACAAAGTGAAAGCATAAGCATGAATGTGAAGTCGGTGAGAACACGTACTCCCCCAAGCTTAGGCTTTTGGCCTAGCTTGGTCTACTCCCATGGATGGTCCTGGTGAAACCCAAAATCATAATAGGTGTTATACGGGAGTGCTACAGCCACTGCCTGAATAGCTGCATCGCGAAGTCGAGCAGCCATCGCCTCCCTCTCATACTCCTCTGGATCTCCTATGGTTATGTAGTATCTTCGTTTTACCTGAAAGTCAAAAAAAGCAGGAGCAGGAAGGGTAATATGGAAAACACGCTGTCGGTTAAATATCAAGCGGTACAGGAGGGATCCAACATCTCTCTCAAGGAACTGGTAGCGTGTTAGAGCGACACGATCAAGGTAGGTTGTACGGAGAGGAGGGTCTTCTGAACGGATGGATGTTCCAAGATAATTTGCTAAGCCTGTAGCATAAACTCCACCAAAGAAATCCCCTTCACTAGCATTTTTATTCAGCCTCCTTGCTATTATAGTTCCTATATTGAAGCTCCTGTCACCTGTTACTGCGCTCTTAAGGATACTAAGGTCGGAAGCGCATAGGTGACAATGTGCACCCTTGCCGTTAATGCACCTACCTATGAAGAGTGCAAAGTAGTGCAAGGCAGGGAAATGGATGCTTCCTATGGTGGCTTGCGTGATATCTCTCGTTTCTCCAACAGTTATACCGGAGACAAAGTCTCTGACCAAAGACTTAGAAGGATCATTAATACTACCTCCATCGGGTATCCTGCAAATCCTATTGAAATCCTCCAAATCCATGACATAGGATTTATCGTACAGATCAAACCGTATGGATGAGTCACGGCCAACTGAAAATTTAAATCTACGCACAAAAGAGGCAGTGAGCATAGCATACTGTTCACATTTATCTGAGAGGAATTCTTCTAACCCGGCATTGCAGACAAGTGTATCAAACTCATCCTTGAAACCTGCTTCGATCATAAACTCATCGGAAGGCCATTCACATGGTTGCACCGGTGCGTCCCTTAGTTGAAAAGGTTCGGGCTCCCAAAAAGAAAGACGGGGACCCTTCTTACTTGAGGACCCACCATGAAACTTCCTCCTGAACATAATTTCCTTTTGCTGAAATTTTTGAAGTTCAAGAGAAAAGTGAATGAAGACCATCCATACCTTGTAGCAACTACTCCTACTAGTGCCTAGAGACCGTATCACGCGCTAAAACTACTTGGGACCAGCTAAAATCAACCTTTCTAGCTCAAGAACAGGGTAACCAAGGTAGCAAGAATATGCGAAAGACAAAGCACTAGAGCAAAAACTAATTGGACCAATGGAGGAGTCACTTACCAAGGAGTAATTTCCCCAAAACGGTTCGGAGAATGGTGCTTTGAGCAAGGAGATCGAAAATCACAGCCAAATGAGCAAGAACACGGGTTTGAGCTGCGAAACAATTTTTTCTGGAGGTGGAAGAAGAGGCTGGGAGCTGGAATGAGTGGAGGGGGTCCCTGTGGGCCCCACAAGCTTGCTCTCCGCCACCAGGGGGTGGCGGTGGCAGGGCTTGTGGCCCATTGGTCTGGCCCCCAGGCCAGCTCTCAGGCCCAATTTTTTTCAAATATTCCAGAAAAAATCGTACTAAATTATCAGGACCATCGGAGAACTTTTATTTTTGAGGTATTTTTCTTTCGGACGCTAAAACAGAAAATAGGAAAAACTAAACTAATTCCATCATTTTTCTTCTAAGCAACAGAAAATGAAAGCTCAAAACAAAGGTATGTGACTCTTTGATTCATCCATTTCATGGTCATCGAAAGAAATCCGTCAATGGGATTGATCAAGTCCTCATGACAAAACCTTCTCGAATCTCAAGAGAGAATGGAGAATTTTTGAATAGCCACTAAGTCACCTCAATGGGGATATGTATCTCCCCAACATGCAAATCATACTTCATCTTGACACGAGGAATAGGGCATTCAACGCTCCCAATAAGAATTGATGAAGTCTTTTCGATAGCATTGATGCAATGTACTTGATATTGTTTCTTCGGAAAGTGCACTGTGTGCTCATTACCGTTGACATGGAAAGTGACATTGCCTTTGTTGCAATCTATAACAGCCCCTGCAGTGTTTAAAAAGGGTCTTCCGAGGATGACAGCCATGGCATCGTCCTCGGGAATGTCCAAGATAACAAAGTTTGTTAAGATAGTGGTGTTAGCAACCACAACAGGCACATCCTCGCAAATGCCGATAGGGAAAGCAGTTGTTTTGTCGGCCATTTGCAGAGAAATTTCAGTGGGTGTCAACTTATCCAATTCAAGTCTACGATAAAGAGAGAGCGGCATAACACTAACACCGGCTCCAAGGTCACATAAGGCAGTTCTTACGTAGTTTCCTTTAATGAACAAGGTATAGTGGGCACTCCGGGATCACCAAGTTTCTTAGGAGCTCCACCCTTGAAGGTGTAGTTGGCAAGCATGGTGGAGATCTCAAGATCTGGTATCTTCCGTTTATTAGTCACGATATCTTTCATGTACTTGGCATACGGAGACATCTTGAGCATATCAGTTAAACGCATCTGCAGAAAGATGGGTCTTATCATCTCAACGAAGCGCTCAAAATCCTCATCATCCTTTTTCTTGGATGGCTTAGGAGGAAAGGGCATAGATCTCTGAACCCATGGCTCCCTTTCTTTACCATTCTTCCTAGCAGTAAAGTCATTCTTATCGTATCTCTTAGGTTGTGGGTTATCAGGATTAACCGTAGGTTCAATCTCCGAGCATTATTATGAACATCACTTTCCATATTGTCACCAGGTTCATGTTCATCACCAGATTGTGTTTCTGCATCGGACGCAGAAATGTCATTAGGTTCTTCAGGTGTGACAGTATTTGGTGAACTGGCATGTAGGTTTCTATCATCCTTCTTCTTCTCCTTAGGATGACTGGGTGTATCTGCATTGATTCCTTGAGAATCTTTATCAATTCTCTTAGGATGACCTTCAGGATACAAAGGTTCCTGAGTCATTTTGCCTCCTCTAGTAATGACTCTCATAGAGTTGTCATTTAATTCATTGAGCAGGTCATTCTGAGCTTTAAGTACTTGTTCTACCTGAGTAGTAATCATAGAGGCATGTTTACTCAGAAGCTTCAGATCATTGACATTTCTGTCTACACAAGCACTTAAATGGCTAAGCATACGAGTACTTTGTTCCAAATGTCTGCTAACATAATCATTCAAACTCTGTTGTTTAGCAACAAAGTTGTCAAATTCATCAAAGCATAGGCTAGCAGGTTTGTCAAAAGGAATATCACTCTCATCAAACCTATGCAGAGAATTCACTTCTACTACCTGTATCGGGTTATCGAGACCATGGATCTCTTCGATAGGTGGTAGATTTTTGACATCTTCAGATCTAATGCCTTTCTCTTTCATAGATTTCTTGGCTTCTTGCATATCTTCGGGACTGAGGAATAGAATACCTCTTTTCTTAGGAGTTGGCTTAGGAGGTGGTTCGGGAATAGTCCAAGCATTATCGTCGATCAAGATGTTATTCAGTAGGGTCTCAGCTTGTTCTACAGTTCGTTCCCTAAAAACACAACCGGCACAACTATCTAGGTGGTCTCTAGAGGCATCAGTAAGTCCGTTATAGAGGATATCAAGTATCTCGTTCTTCTTAAGAGGGTGATCAGGCAAAGCATTCTGTAGTTGGACGAGCCTCCCCAAGCTTGTGGGAGACTCTCTTCTAGGAGTTGAGCAAAGTTGTATATTTCCTGCAAGACAGCTTGCTTCTTATGGGTAGGGAAATATTTCTCACAGAAGTAATAGACCATATCCTGGGGACTACTCACACATCCAGGAGCAAGAGAGGTGAACCAGGCTTTAGCGTCATCCTTTAGAGAGAAAGGAAACAACTTAAGGATATAGTAGTGGTGGATCTTCTCCTCATTAGTGAAAAGGGTGGCTATATCGTGTAGTTTGGCAAGATGGGTACGACCGTCTCAGACTCATAACCGTGGAAAGGATCAGATTCGACTAGAGAGATTATCTCAGGATCGACAGAGAATTCATAATCCTTATCGGTGATAAAGATAGGTGAAGTGGCAAACTTCGGGTCGTATTTCATCCTTGCTTTCAGAGATTTTTCCTTCCACTTGAGAAGTAATTTCTCAGCGTCATAGGCATCCTTACACGCAAGAAAATCCTCAGCTATCTCTCCCTCCATAACGTAACTCTCAGGTATATCAAGCAATTCATATCTAGGAGAGCTAGATCTAATAGGAGAAAAAGCAGGTTCTATCTCAATAGTATCGGCAGTTTCAGAAGCATCACGAGCATTGGCAGTAACTCTAGCAATATGAGTATCAAGGAATACCCCTAGTGGAACATCAGGCAAAGTAGTATTTCTAGCAGTATCAAGCATAGCATCATCAGGCAAAATAGCATCTCTAGCATCATCAGGCAAAGCAGTATCAGGCATAGCATCTCTAGCATCATCACGCACCGCATCTCTAGCAATATCAGGCAAAGCAGTATGAGGCATAGCATCATAAGCATCATCAGGCATAGGCGACATATCAAGATTTCTAGCAGGAGGTGATGTCACAAACTTACTCATAACTGAAGGTGAATCAAGTGCAGAGCTAGATGGCAATTCCTTACCTCCCCTCGTAGTTGAGGGAAAGACTTTGGTTTTCGGATCCTTCAGATTCTTCATAGTGATCAGCAGATATAAATCCCAAGTGACCCAGAGAATATAGCAATACCTCCCCGGCAATGGCGCCAGAAAAATGCTGACCGACACTCTCTGGCAATAGCTAGACGAATGTTGATTCTGTGACAACAGACCTTCCCCTGCAACGGCACCAGAAGAATGCTGCTAGCACTCCCCGGCAACGAAACTAGATGAATGTTGTTGATGGCCCACCAGCGCGTGGGTTTGCAGCAGTTTTCGAGGGTAGAGTATTTGACCCAAATTTGTTGATCGCCAAACAGGAGGTGAGAGAATACTCTCGAGTATTAGCAGCTGAATGTGTCAGATTCAACCACACCTGAAAGATTAGTATCTGCAAGCAAAGTAGTAACAGCAAAGTAGCGAGTAACAGTAGTGGCAAGGAATAACAGTAGTGACAGCAGTAGCAAATAGCAACAGGTTAAGTAACAGCAGCAGCAACAGTAGTAACAGCAGTAGCAGCAGAGCAAGACAAGTAACAATAGCAGCAGTAGGACAAACTCGTAGGCAATGGGTCGGTGATTTGTTTGGATGATATGCATCATGCAACAGTTATAACACGGAGAGATATTTGGCTAGCTCCCGTTCGTCAATCTGATGTAGGCATGCATTCCGTGTGTCATCATACGTGCTTAGGGAAAAGAACTTGCATGATATCTATTGTCCATCCCTCCCGTGGCAGCGGGGTCCAAAAGGAAACTATGGGATATTAAGGTTCTCCTTTTAATAAAGAACTGGACCAACGCATTAGCACTTGGTGAACACATGAACTCCTCGAACTATGGTCATCACCGGGAGTGGTTCCGGTTATTGTCACTCCGGGGTTGCCAGATCATAACACATAGTAGGTAACTACAACTTGCAAGATTGGATCTAAAACACACATATATTGGTGACAACATAATAATTTCAGATCTGAAATCATGGCACTCGGGACCTAGTGACAAGCATTAAGCATGGCAAAGTAGTAGCAACATCAATCTCAGAACATAGTGGATACTAGGGATCAATCCCCATCAAAACTAACTCGGTTACATGATAGATCTCATCCTACTCATCACCGCCCAGCGAGCCTACGAATAGATTACTCACGAACGACGAAGAGCTTCATGGAATTGGAGAGGGAAGAAGGTTGATGATGACGATGGCGATGATTTCCCCTCTCCGGAGCCCAAAACGGACTCCATATCTGCCCTCCAGATGAAGAACAGGTTGTGGCGGCGCCTCCGTATCGCAAACGCGACGAAATCTTCTCTTTTTATTTTTTCTGGGACGAAAGTGAACTTATAGAGCTGAGATTGGGGGCGGCAGAGCCATGTGGGCCCCACAAGCTTGCCCACCGCCACGAGGGGGTGGCGGTGGCAGGGCTTGTGGCCCAGTGGCCCACCCCCTTAGGTGGATCTTTGCGCAGGTATTTTTCATATTTTCCAAAAAAATTCCCCGTAAATTTTCAGGACGTTCTGAGAACTTTGATTTCTGCACAAAAATAACACCAAGGCAATTCTGCTGAAAACAACGTCACTCCAGGGTAGTTCCATTCAAATCTTGCAAATTAGAGTCCAAAACAAGGGCAAAAGAGTTTGGAAAAGTAGATACGATTGAGACGTATCAGTCCATCTCCATGGCCGCCGACGACATCCGCTACAAGCCGCGCACTGCTATCAAGTCCTAGGTGGTGGCCGACTTCCTCGTTGGTTGGGCCGAAACCCATTTTATGTCGCCGCCTCGTGACTCCACTCATTGGCGGATGCATTTTGACGGCTAGAAGATGTGAACTCGCCTGGGAGCCGACATTGTCTTGACGTCTCTGAAAGGAGACCAACTCAAGTATGCTCTCCAGATACACTTCGCCGCATCCAACAACGTCATCGTGTACGAAGCACTCGCTCATGGCCTTCGGATCTCCAGAGAGATTGGCATCCGGCGAATCCTTTGCTTTGGCGACTCGGATCTCGTGGTGCAGCAAGTCTCTGGCAAATGGGGCGCCAGGGACGCCAACATGGCGAGCTATCGCTTCCTCATCCAACAACTCAGTGGCCCTTTCGAGGGCTGTGAGTTTCATCATGTCCCCAGGGCAGACAATGAGGCGGTCGATACCTTAGCCAAGATTGGCTCTACAAGGCAGGCAATCCCAGTCGGCGTTTCCCTCGAGCAATTGCACAAGCCATCCATCAAGCCGTCTCCTAAGTTGGCATCGATCTTTGTGCCAGCAAATCCTTCAGTACCAACGACGTCGGCTACGCCAGTTTCGCTGGCTACAACTACTGTGCCGGCTACACTCGCTCTGCCGACTCCAACTGTTGTGCCGGCTACAACTGCTTCGCCGGCTACAACAACAATTCCGGCTACGCCAAGCCTCAAATCCTGTCGGCTCGACACCAGTGGGTGGCCGTCATGAAGGTAGATGGCATGTCGGCTGCCACAACGGCATCGGAGACAGAAAGTCTCGAGCCTGCGACTACATCAACAAGCGCGGGGGCTGTAGAAGCTCCTAACACTCAAGTCGAGACGGAGCCAGCCCTTGTGTCGGCTCTGTCGTGGGCTCAACCCATCTTGGCCTTCCTTCTTCACGGCGAACTTCCTCAAGATGAGGCGAAGGCAAGGCATATCCAGCGTCAATCAGTAGCCTACTCCATCATCAATCAAGAGCTGGTTCGGAGTAGCATGACTGGTGTATTCCCGCGCTGCGTCGAGTCAGAAAAGGGGCAGGAGATCCTCAGAGACATACATCAGGGCGAGTGTGGGCATCATGCCACCTCCAGAACCGTGGTGGCCAAGGCATTCCACCACGGATTCCACTAGCCTACGGCCCTCGAGAAGGCCATGGACATGGTCAACAAGTGTGAAGGCTACCAACGCTTCAGCATGCAGGGCCACATGCCGGCTTCAACCCTCAAAACCATCCCCCTGGCATGGCTGTTTGCCGTCTGGGGGTTGGATATGGTGGGGCCATTCAAGACTGCATGAGGCAGCATGACACATCTCTTGGTGGTTGTTGACAAATTTACCAAGTGGATTGAGGCTAGGCCCATAAAGAAACTTGACGGCCCCACGGCCGTCAGGTTCATCAAGGACATCGTTGTCCGCTGCGGCGTCCCCTGCAGCATCATCACCGACAACAGTACCAACTTCGCCAAGGGTGCTCTGGCACTCTACTGCTCCAAGGAAGGCATCCGGCTCGACTTGGCCTCGGTGGCGCACCCACAATCCAACGGCCAGGTGGAAAGGGCCAATGGCCTGATCCTAGCCGGTATCAAGCCAAGATTGGTGGCGCCACTTGTTAGGTCAGCCGGCTGCTGGATTGAGGAGCTGTCGGCTGTGCTGTGGAGCCTCCACACCACTCCGAACCGGTCAACCGGCTTCACACCTTTCTTTCTGGTATATGGGTCCGAGGCAATCATCCCCACGGATGTTGAGTTCGACTCGCCTCGGGTCACCCTGTACACAGAGACTGAGGCGAAGGAGGCAAGAGAAGACGACGTCGGTCTGCTCGAGGAGGCACGGGATCTAGCCTTGAGCCAGACGGCCATATATCAACAAAAGCTTAGGTACTACCACAACAAGAAGATCAAACCTCTCTCCTTCAGAGAGGGGGACTTGGTGCTTAGAAAAATCCAGCGAACAGCCGAGCAACACAAGCTCTCATCCCTATGGGAGGGACCTTTCATCATCAGCCGGGAGTTGCATAACAATGCATATTATCTGATCGATGCTCAGAAGCCAAGGAAGCGCAAAAGAGACGACTCCGGCCAAGAAAGGGAGCGTCCATGGAATGCGGCATTGCTTCGCCCGTTCTATTGCTAGAATGCAAGAGAGAAAAAAAAAGAGCATGTACGTATGTATCTTCCTCCCTTTTCGGGATTTTCAATGAATGCAATGGGTGTCTCAAGCCGATGCTTGGGACACACCTCTTTCGGATTCATGGCAAGAGTTTTTCACTCATTTGCGAGTTCCTTGGTCCGGCTCTACGGGCTCGGGGGCTCGCCAGCCGGCCCGAAAGGCTTCCTTAGTTGTAGCTGAGCGTATAATGTATGCCGGGTCAAACCCTTGCCGTCTTGCACAAGCAACAGTCCGGCTCCCGGCTGTCCGGCTAACGAGACGGTGGCTGGGAAAGCAGGCTGCATGAAAGGCTTAAACTACAAAGAAGGCTACCGTCTCGGGTCGGTTTTGATCGCTTTTGATCATATTCTCTAGCCAGCCTCTGTTGGCTCATATTTTAGTCCAAAAGTATTGATGGCTTCGAAAAATCTAAGTCCAAAAGCTCTCAAAGGCAGAAGCCACGTCCTAGTCAATGACGTGCTCCCGGCTGTCGGGCTGGCGAGGCGGATGTTAGAGAGAGCAAAGGGACTGGATGAAAAGAAGTCAAACAGGAATGAAAAGACGAAAAATTGAGTCAACAAGCACAATGCTTACGAATTTAATGTAGATTGATATAGCACATATTACATTCAAAAGCATTCAAAGGCCCACGGCTGAAGTTCATTACAATAAAACACACCAGTGGGTGGAACTGTTGGACTGATGATAAAATGCACACAAACAAAAAGGACAAGCTAAGGGCCGGCGGCACCGTCTGTGGCCACGGCTACAACTCCTGAAGTGGTGGCTTCACCATCGTCGACTACGCCCGAGGCGGATGCGGCTTCTCCACCTAGAGAGCCTTCGGCACCATCCTTCGCAGTCGAGTCCGCGTAGGCCTCGCTGCTGGAGCCGGCAGCCTCCTCCTCAAAGGCCGCCTTGGCAGAACTGCCTTCAGCATCGTAAAGCTGAAGATGGAACAACTCCTCAGGGACCACATTGCCATCTTCATCACGCTCCAGGTTGAACTCTTCCCAGGCGGCGAAAGAAGAAATGCCGCTAGCCCTCACCTGTAGCTGATCCTCTACGGCCTGCAGCTCCCCCTCTGAGCCGACGCGTTGCGCGGCAAGATTGCCCAAGTCCAGGTTTCGGTACTAGGACTTGGCCAAGCGAAGCGACAGGTACGCACCAGCGCGTGCAGCCGAGGCACGCCAGGCGTCGAGGCGGGCAATGCTGGCTTCGAGCCAGCGGGACAGCCGGCTCATTGACGCCAGCTCCACGGCGTCGGGCCACGGCACCTTCACCATCTCCAAGCCCGCGCTCTGGAGCCGCTCCAGGGAGTTGGCCAGTACGAGCAGGCGGGCCTTGACGCCGACAGCAACCTCCTCCACAGACTAGCCGGCGTCGGCATCCACCTCCTCACTAGCAGCGTGACGCTCCTCGCAGCTGGTCCCCACAGCCGTTTCAGCCGCTTCCCGTGTCCCAGGAAAGATCCCTGGGGTATGGGAAGTGGTGCGAAGAGGAATAAGAGGGGAGGCCAACAAAAAAGAAAGATCAAGCCAAAATAAAGAAGAACTTACGGTTGAAATGGATGTCGGTCTCGCGGGCCTCCTCCATGGCCTCGCGCTCCCGTGTCGCGCTCTCTTGAGCCATGCGGGAGAGCTCACCTCGGAGGGTGTGGGCTGCCTCCGTCTTCTTTGCCAGTTGCACCGGCATTCGGATCAGGGCAGCCTCCTTCTCCTTCACGGCAGCGTCCTTGAGCTTCATCTCCTCGAGATGAGCCGTCTTAAGGAACTCCGTGTCGATAGCATGGGAGGTGTCCTTCTCGTGAAGGGAGGCGCGAACCTACTCCAGCTCTGCCCGATGGGCCGCCTCGCGATCCTTCTTCTCCGTATGGAGAAGACCCAGCTGCTGTTGGAGCTGCTTGTCTGCCTCGCGCAAGGCGTCTCGCTCCGAGACGACATCATCCACCCGGCCCTCAAGATCGCCAACTTGGCCCTCAGCCGCCTGGATCTGGGCCCACAGTATGTTATACGCCTGCACTTGGGCATCATGAAGCTCCTACGAACAAGTCAAATAAAGCAAGAAGTAAGATTCGGCCAGGCTAACTCTTAGCCGGCCCGAGGGGGCTACACCCAGTGGGTGCGCTAGCGCGCCCCCACTAAAAAAGCAAATATAAGCATAGCACAATGAGATTCGGCCCGGCCAATGCTTGGCCGGCCTGATTCTCGGGGGCTACACCTAGTGGGTGCGCTGGCGCCCCCCACTGATTCAAGAGCAAGAAAGAAGAAGCCAAACCAAAGCAGAGAAGATGCAAAAGATAGAGGACTCACCTTGGTTCGTTCTTCAAGGCGTTCCAGCTCGCACTTGGCCACCAAGGCTGCCTGCTTCACCTTGTCACGGCTGCTGGAGAACAAGGCCACCAGCTCCGGGACGCCGCTGAGCTCGGCTTCGGGGGGCAGTGTTGCACGCTCAACATTGGCCAAGCGTCGGGTCCTCATGGGCCGGCTCCCGATGATGGGGCCGGCTCCTAGGGCGGCCCGGCCTCGGTTGACCACGACGATAGTGTCGTCTCCAGGTGGTGGGTTGGTGGCCGGCTCCCTTGATGTTCTAGCCAGTGCCGTCTCCGCAGCCGGGGGTGGATCGGCCATCTTCGGCGCCTCCATTGTCGCCTCCGGCGCCTCCATGGTCATCTCCGGCGCATTGTCTACGCCAGCTTCAGGCGTGTCGGGGATCACCTCGGGGTCCACTGGTGTGGAGGCGGCCGGCCCGGCCCCCTGGGCGCGCTTCGGAGCCGCCTCGCCAGCTGGCTCCTCCACGCGCGCTCTCGTGCGTGGTCTTCGACCGTTACTCCTTGGGGGGCTTCTTGGCCCGACTGGGCTTAGATTGGCCTGCGGCCGTCTTGTGGGCTGTCGTTTCCCAGTGAAGGGTAGACTCATCGTCCAACGCCTTCTTGGCAGTACCAGCAGCTGCGCAAGCGGCCCGCTCGGCGGCAGAGGCGGTTTCCTCCTCCAAATCAAAAAGAGACAACAAAGGACTCTTACCCTGCCACGACGGGCACCCGCTTCCTGCCGGCGCTGGCGTGATGCTTCTTGGCGCTGCCTCCTCGTCCTCCAACTAGAGGTCCCGTTGCGACGCGCTTGGGGGTCGGCTTGGATGTGGCGGCTCCCTTGCCCTTGTTCCTGGCCGCCTCGCCAGGCGCGGCCGTCTCACCAGCATTGCGATGGCCCCGCGTCAAGGGAGGGCTGGTGACCACCTCCGGATCCTCTGGATCCTCCCCGAAGGCTGCATCATACAGAGCAGGCGGCATCTCGTCATCATCCATCCAGTCAAGAAGGGAGGGCTTTAGGTGCTCACAAGGCGGCTTGGAGCCCACCGACTCCAGCGTTTCCTCCGAACCTTCGGAGACGGCGGCCCGCGGCTCTATCACCCCATCATCCTCAATTTCCGAGGGGTCCGACATCTCCATGTCGGCGGCTGGCGGGTAGAGCACTTGCAGGCTCTCAAACAGCTAAGCAATGGAGTCGGTAGCCGGCTCAAAAGAGAGAATAGCAAGTTCAGAGATAAGTAAAGCAAGATTCGGGAAGGCACTTACCACGGGGGCCGGATGGGCTCGGTCGTAAGGGGCCATTCCCCATTCCCAACCTCCACGTTCTTCCATGTTGGCGGAGGAGATAAGGTTCACATTCTGAGCCACCATGCCGGCTCGGCAGTTCTTGGTGGAGAGCCGGCGGGGGTCGCGCCGGCCGCCCATATGACATATCAGATGCGGCCGCCTCTGCAGAGGCAAGATCCGGCGGGTCATCATGGTGGTGAGCAGGTCACGGCCCAGGAGGCCGCGGGTCTTCATGCTCTCGAGGTAGGTGCATACTGCGCCACCTCGGCAATCGGCTTCAGATACAAAGCTTTCCAGTTCTTCTTCACCGTCGGAGGAGCAATGGCGAAGGGGGGCAAGTTGAGGCCGTCGTGGGAGGGGTCCACATTCTTCACATAGAAGAATCCCCTCTGCCACATTTTGATAGACTCCTGCAGTGGCATCTGGGGGAAGCCAGACGTCGTACGATGATGCACCAGTGTTGCGCCGCACGGGGTCATCGGGCGGGGGCCCTGGAGCTTCGCCGCCTCGGCCTTGTCCATCCTCAAGGACTGTTGCTTGAAGAAAAACAGCTTTTGCCAGAGGTCGAGGCGGGGCTCAACCCCAGAAAGCCTTCGCACAAGATGATGAAGGAAGCAAGTTGCAGAATGGCGTTGGGCGCCAGATGGTGCAGCTGCAGGCCGAAGAAGATGAGGAAGTTGGCGAAGAAGTTGCTTGCTGGGAGCCCGAAGCCTCGGTAGAAGTATTCTTCGAACACGACTACCAATCCATCCTTCGATGTCGGGGCGGTTTTGTCTCCGGGCACCCGCACCGCCACAAAAGATGCCGGAGGAAGCATGCGGCAATGGCGGAGCGCCTCAATCTGGCCATCACAGATGTCGCTGCCTAGCCATGCGCCGTTGTGCTGTCCCTTCTTAGGGGCACTGCTCAACATGGCGGCGGACAGTGAAAGCTGGGGCACCCCTGGATGCGGTTGGCGGCGATGGCTTGCGTGACGATGAAGACGAAGCAAGGCCTCTTCTTTCTCTGGGCTCAATGAAGGAAGGGGCGCAGGCACGGGGCGAGAAGGGGGGGGGGTGAATGGCCTCCTCGATGCTCCCGCACCCCATTTAAACCCCAATGATGGATCGTGGGGAGGGGATCCGGTGCACACGATGTCCATCTCCCCCGATTATTATGGGCGCACTTACGCCTCCTGAAACCCAACCGTCGCGGAGTGAATCCGCAAAGGATCCGCCGCGCGGGGGCCGAGGGGGCGTCGTGGCGGGACCTAGGGTTCAGGCCCGGTCCCGTCAATGTGATCGAATCATCATCACGTCAGGCGAGGGCCTAGCACGTGGCGCAAACTGCGCAACTTGCGGCAAAGCCGATGCGTTCCTTGGAAGACAGTTGGCTTCCGAGCCGGCGCCTCTTGTCGCAGGCGACTAAAGGAGATCAACAGCAAACAACTCAAGTCGGCGAGGCCTCCCGCTCCGAGGTGGCCGGCCTCCCCTGCTTCGGGGACTACTGACGGGGGGATAACCCCGGGGTAGGCTCATCGAGCCTACTCCTTTGCCTTCTACCTTGAAGGAAAAACACAACTCCCTCTGTCCGTCTAGGAAGCCCCTGCCGGCTAGAGGCGAGACGGCCAAATCCCTTTGGACGGCTAGGAAGCCCTTGCCGGCTAGAGGCGAGACAGCTACCTCTCTCTGGCCATCCAGGACGCGCCGGCCGGCTAGGGGCGAGGAGGCTGTTCCGATGGCCGGCTAGCGAGGCCGCTGGCCGACCAGGGAGCCCAAGTCACATCAGATCGTAGGTCATGACGAGACCCTACGATCAAAGTTGCGTACTCATCAGCGCGAGTACAGGTTTGGAGCACACGGCAGGTACAGCGTCGGCGGCCATGCCGCTGACCTACCCCGTGTCCAATCCATCATCCTGCACAGTGTCGGCCCGTCAAACTCCCACTCCATTACCACACTCGGCATGGGAATAGTGGAGACGGGTGTACTAGCAAGACGATGCCGGACGTACAACACGTGTCCTGCGTCGGCCTTACGCTAGAGCCTCATTGTCTAGCCGGCGGGTCCCATAGCCAGATGGGACCTCGCAGCCGGCGGGCCCCTCCAGCGACAAGACAAGACCATTGTGGACCCCCTGGTCAGTCGACTAGGCTGCCAACCGGGTCCCACTCGTGTACTTTTATCCTTATTGTAGGTCGCTGGGTTTGTCTATAAAACCCCTCGACGCCCCTCCATGGAGAGGCTCGGTCAATCCTACACACACACTCTCATACAGGAGAGGTAGACGTGAGCCGGCTGCTGTTGGGGAACGTTGCATGGGAACAAAAAAAATCCTACGCACACGAAGACCTATCATGGTGATGTTCATCTATGAGAGGGAGATTGGATCCACATACCCTTGTAGATCACTAAGCGGGAAGTGTTTAAGAAACACAGTTGATGTAGTGGTATAGCTTCGCGATTCAAATCACCGTCGTCCCACGATCCGTTCCGATCTAGCGCCGAACGGACGGCACCTCCGCGCTCAGCACACGTACAGCTCGATGACGATCTCCACCTTCTTGATCTAGTAAGAGAGACGGGAAAGTAAATGAGTTCTCCAGCAGAGTGACGGCGCGCCGGTGGTGGTGATGATCTACTCCTGCAGGGCTCCGCCCGAGCTCCGCAGAAATCCGATCTAGAGGAAGAACTACGTGGTATAGGTTTCAGTTGCGCGTGGCAAAGTTGTGTCTCAAAAGCCCTAAAACCACCAATATATATAGGAGGAGGGGGGGCTAGCCTTGGGGCTCAAGGGAGCCCCAAGGGTGCTCGCCGAGTGGAGGAGGTGGACTCCCATCCCAATTCGGTTTGGGGGAAGGAGTCCACTCCTTCCTTCCCATCTCCCTCTTCCCTTTTTTTCTCTTTCCTTTGGTATTTTCTCTTGTGGCGCCATAGCCCTCTTGGGATGGCCTCACTAGCCCACTAAGGTCTGGTGCGCCACCCTAGGGTTACTCGGCTCACTCCCGGGTGGGTGAGCCGCTCCCGGTGAATACACGAAACTCATTCCTCACTCCCGGTACACTGCCGGTAATGCCCGAAATCTTTCCGGTGACCAAATGAAACCATCCTATATATCAATCTTCGTTTCCGTACCATTCCGGAAACCCTCGTGACGTCCGTGATTTCATCCGGGACTCCGAATAACCTTTGGTCACCAACACATACAATTCAACTATACTAAAACATCATTGAACCTTAAGTGTGCAGACCCTGCGGGTTCGAGAACTATGTAGACAAGACCCGAGACACTCCTCGGTCAATATCCAATAGCGGGACCTGGATGTCCATATTGGATCCTACATATTCTACGAAGATCTTATCGGTTGAACCTCTGTGCCAAGGATTCAGATAATCCGTATAACATTCCCTTTGTCCTTGGGTATGTTACTTGCCCGAGATTTGATCGTCGGTATCCCTATACCTATTTCAATCTCGTCATCGGCAAGTCTCTTTACTCGTTCTGTAATAAAGGATCCCTGACTTACACTTGAGAGTCACCCAGTAACGTTGTGACGTTTGATACACACAAGGTATTCCTCCGGTGTCAGTGAGTTACATGATCTCATGGTCATAGGAATGAATACTTGACACGCAGAAAACAATAGCAACAAAATGACACGATCACATGCTACATTCTTAGTTTGGGTCTAGTCCATCAACCGATTCTCCTAATGATGCACTCCAGTTATCAAGAGACAACACTTGCATATGGTCAAAAAACCTTAACCATCCTTGATCAACTGGCTAGCCAACTAGAGGCTTGCTAGGGACATTGTTTTGTCTATATATCCACACATGTATCTATACTTTTATTCAATACAATTATAGCATGGATAATAAACAATTATCTTGAAACAGGAAATATAATAATAACTATTTTATCATTGCCTCTAGGGCATATTTCCAAGAGTCTCCCACTTTCACTAGAGTCAATAATCTAGTCTCACATCGCTATGCGATTTACATTGGAATCTAACACCCATACAGTTCTCGTGTTGCTCATGCTTAGCTCGTGTTAGAGGTTTAGTGAGCGGATCTTCTACACTTAGATCCGTGTGCACTTTGCAAATATTTACTTCCTCTCCTTCGACGTAGTCGTGGATGAGGTTGAAGCGTCGTTTGATGTGTGTGGTCTTCTTGTGAAACCTTGGTTCCTTTGCTAAAGCAACGGCACTAGTGTTGTCACAGAACAGAGTTATTGGATTTAGTGCGCTTGGCACAACTCCAAGATCCGTCATGAACTGCTTCATCTAGACACCCTCCTTAGTTGCCTCCGAGGCAGCCATGTACTCCGCTTCACATGTAGAATCTGCTACAACGCTTTGCTTGGAACTGCACCATCTTACCACACCCCCATTAAGAATAAATATGTATCCGGTTTGAGACTTAGAGTCATCTGGATCGGTGTCAAAGCTTGCGTCGACGTAACCCTTTACGACGAGCTCTTCTTCACCTCCATAAACGAGAAACATTTCCTTAGTCCTTTTCAGGTACTTCAGAATATTATTGACCGCCGTCCAGTGATCCAGTCCTGGATTACTTTGAAACCTGCCCGCCATACTTATGGCCAGGCTCACGTCCGATCTAGTGCACATCATTGCATACATGATAGACCCTATGGCTGATCCATAGGGGATGGTACTCATCTTTTCTCTATCTTCCGCAGTTACTGGACACTGAGTCTTACTCAACTTTATCCTTGTAATACTGGCAAGAACCCCTTCTTGGGCTGTTCCATTTTGAACTACTTCAAACCTTTATCAAGGTATGTGCTTTGTGAAAGGCCTATTAGGCGCCTCGATCTATCCCTATAGATCTTAATGCCTAATATTTAAGCAGCTTCTCCTAGGTCCTTCATTGAAAAACATTTCTTCAAGTAATCTTTTACGCTCTCTAAAAACTCCACATTGTTTCCAATCAGTAATATGTCATCCACATATAATATTAGAAACGCCACAGAGCTCCACTCACTTTCTTGTAAATACAAGATTCTCCAACAACTTGTATAAACCCAAACGCTTTGATCACTTCATCAAAGCGCTTATTCCAACTCCGAGATGCTTGCACCAGTCCATAAATGGATTGCTGGAGCTTGCACACTTTGTTAGCATTCTTTGGATCGACAAAACCTTCGGGTTGCATGATATACAACTCTTCCTTAAGAAAACCATTAAGGAACGCCGTTTTGACATCCATCTGCCAGATTTCATAATCGAAAAATGCAGCTATTGCTAACATGATTCGGGCGGACTTAAGCATCGCTACCGGTGAGAACGTCTCATCGTAGTCAACTCCTTGAACTTGTGAAAAATCCTTTGCCACAAGTCGAGCTTTATAAACGGTCACATTACCGTCCGCGTCCTTCTTCTTCTTAAAGATCCATTTGTTCTGAATAGCCTTGCGACCTTCAGGTAATACTTCCAAAGTCCACACTTTGTTTTCATACATAGATCCTATCTCGGACTTCGTGGCCTCCAGCCATTTTTTGGAATCCGGGCCCACCATTTCTTCTTCATAATTTGCAGGTTCATTGTTGTCTAACAACATGATAGATAAGACAGGATTACCATACCACTCAGGAGCAGTACGTGATCTTGTCGACCTGCGAGGTCCAATAGGAACTTGATCCGAAGCTTGATGATCATCATCATTAGCTTCCTCCTCAACCGGCATCGCTTCGACAGAGTTTTCCCCTTGACCCGCGCCACCATCTAGAGGGAGTAGAGGTTCTACAACCTCATCAAGTTCTATCTTCCTCCCACTCAATTCTTTTGAGAGAAACTCCTTCTCAAGAAAAGCTCCATTTTTAGCAACAAACACTTTGCCCTCGGGTTTGAGATAGAAGGTGTACCCAACTGTCTCCTTTGGGTAACCTATGAAGACACACTTTTCCGCTTTGGGTTCCAGCTTTTCAGGCTGAAGCTTTTTGACATAAGCATCACATCCCCAAACTTTAAGAAACGACAACTTTGGCCTCTTGCCATACCATAGCTCATATGGTGTCGTATCAACGGATTTTGACGGTGCCCTATTTAAAGTGAATGCATCTGTCTCTAATGCATAAACCCAAAATGATAACGGCAAATCGGTAAGAGATATCATAGATTGCACCATATCTAACAAAGTACGATTACGATGTTCGGACACACCATTACGCTGTGGTGTTCCAGGCGGTGTCAACTGTGAAACAATTCCACATTGTCTTAAGTGAGCACCAAACTCGAAACTCAGATATCCTCCCCCTCGATCAGAACACAGGAACTTGATCTTCTTATTATGATGATTTTCGACTTCACTCTGAAATTGCTTGAACTTCTCAAACGTTTCAGACTTGTGCTTCATCAAGTAGATATATCCATACCTACTCAAATCGTTAGTGAAGGTGAGAAAATAACGATATCCGCCGCGCGCCTCCACACTCATCGGACCGCACACATCGGTATGTATGATCTCCAACAAGTCACTTGCACGCTCCATTGTTCTGGAGAACGGAGTCTTAGTCATCTTGCCCATGAGGCATGGTTTGCACGTGTCAAGTGATTCAAAATCAAGTGACTCCAAAAGCCCATCGGAATGGAGTTTCTTCATGCGCTTTACTCCAATATGACCTAAGCGGGAGTGCCACAAAAACGTGGCGCCATCATTGTTAACTCTACATCTTTTGGTCTCAATGTTATGTATATGTGTATCATCACAATCAAGATTCAATATGAACAAACCTCTCACATTGGGTGCATGACCATAAAAGATATTACTCATAGAAATAGAACAACCATTATTCTCTGACTTAAACGAGTAACCGTCTCGCAATAAACAAGATCCAGATATAATGTTCATGCTTAACGCAGGCACTAAATAACAATTATTTAAGTTCATAACTAATCCTGATGGTAACTGAAGTGAGACTGTGCCGACGGCGATTGCATCAACCTTCGAACCATTTCCCACGCGCATCGTCACTTCATCCTTCGCCAGCCTTCGTTTATTCCGCAGTTCCTGCTTCGAGTTGGAAATATGAGCAATAGAACCGGTATCAAATACCCACGCACTACTATGAGAGTTGGTTAAATACACATAAATAACATGTATATCATATATACCTGATTTTTCTTTGGTCGCCTTCTTATCAGCCAAATACTTGGGGCAGTTGTGTTCGAGTGACCCATCCCCTTGCAATAGTAACACTCTGTTTCCGGCTTAGGTCCATCCTTGGGTTTCTTCGTCGGATTGGCAATAGTTTTGCCGCTCTTCTTGGAGTTACCTTCTTGCCTTTTCCATTTCTTTTGAAACCATTGGTCTTATTGACCATCAACACTTGATGCTCTTTCTGGAGTTCTGACTCTGCGACTTTCAGCATCGCGAATAAGTCGCCGGGTGACTTGTTCATCCCTTGAATGTTATAGTTCAACACAAAGCTTTTATAGCTAGGTGGCAGTGATTGAAGAATTCTGTCAGTGATAGCCTCTTGCGGGAGTTCAATCCACAGCTCAGCTAGACGGTTTGAGTACCCAGATATTTTGAGCACATGTTCACTGACAGACGAATTCTCCTCCATCTTGCAAGCATAGATTTTATCGGAGGTCTCATACCTCTCGATCCGGGTGTTCTTCTGAAAGATAAACTTCAACTCCTGGAACATCTCATATGCTCCATGATGCTCAAAACATCGTTGAAGTCCCGGTTCTAAGCCATACAAGACTGCACATTGAACTACCGAGTAGTTCTCCTTACACGATTGCCAAGCGTTCAAAACATCTTGGTCAGACGTAGTGGGTGGTTCATCTCCTAGCGCAACATCAAGGACATAATTATTTTCCCAGCTTGTAGGATGAGCCTAAGATTACGTGCCCGGTCTACAAAGTTGCTTCCATCATCTTCCAACTTATCTTTCTCTAGGAACGTATTGAAATTCAGGGTTGCTACTGCGTGAGCCATTGATCTACAACATAAAATATTGCAAACTGGACTTAGACTATGTTCAAGACAATTAGAGTTTAACTAATCAAATTACTAATAAACTCCTACTCAAAAATAATACATCCCTCTAGTCATTTGAGTGGTGCATGATCCAAATCCACTAACTCAAGTCCGATCATCACGTGAGTTGAGTATAGTTTCAGTGGTAAACATCTCTATGCTAATCATATCAACTATACGATTCATGCTCGACCTTTCGGTCTCTTGTGTTCTGAGGCCATGTCTGCACATGCTAGGCTCGTCAAGTTTAACCCGAGTGTTCCGCGTGTGCAACTGTTTTGCACCTGTTGTATGTGAACGTTGAGTCTATCACACCCGATCATCACATGGTGTCTCGAAACGACGAACTGTCGCAACGGTGCACAGTCAGGGAGAACACAATTTTATCTTGAAATTTTAGTGAGGGATCGCCTTATAATGCTACCGTCGTTCTAAGCAAGATAAGGTGCATAAAAGGACTAACATCACATGCAATTCATAAGTGACATGATATGGCCATGATCTTGTGCTTCTTGATCTCCATCACCAAAGCACCGGCATGATCTTCTTGTCACCGGTGCCACACCATGATATCCATCATCGTGCCGCCATCGAGGTTGTCGTGCTATCTATGCTATTACTACTAAAGCTACAACCTAGCAATATAGTAAACGCATCTGCAAACACAAACGTTAGTTTAAAGACAACCCTATGGCTCCTGCCGGTTGCCGTAGCATCGACATGCAAGTCGATATTATCTATTACAACATGATCATCTCATACATCCAATATATCACATCATGTCTTTGGCCATATCACATCACAAGCATACCGTGCAAAAACAAGTTAGACGTCCTCTAATTTGTTGTTGCATGTTTTACGTGGCTGCTATGGGTATCTAGTATGATCGCTTCTTACTTACGCAAAAACCACAACGGTGATGTGCAAATTGCTATTTAACCTCTCTCCAAGGACCGCCTCAGTCAAAACCAATTCAACTAAAGTTTAAGAAACACGCACCCGCCAGTCATCTTTATGCAACCAGTTGCATGTTGGTCGATGAAACCAGTCTCGCGTAAGCATATGAGTAATGTCGGTTTGGGCCGCTTCAATCCAACAATACCGCCGAATCGAGAAAAGACTAAGGGGGCAGCAAATCGAACATCAACGCCCACAAAAACTTTTCGTGTTGTACTCGAGATTACATCTACGCATGAACCTAGCCCATGATGCCACTGTTGGGGAACGTTGCATGGGAAACAAAAAATTTCCTACACACACGAAGACCTATCATGGTGATGTTCATCTACAAGAGGGGGAATGGATCCACATACCCTTGTAGATAACTAAGGGGGAAGAATTTAAGAAAGGCGGCTGATGTAGTGGTACAACTTCGTGATTCAAATCATCGTCGTCCAACGATATGTCCCACGATCCGTTCCGATCTAGCGCCGAACGAACGTCACCTCGACGTTCAGCACACATACATCTCGATGACGATCTCCGCCTTCTTGATCCAGCAAGAGAGAAAGGGAAGTAGATGAGTTCTCCGGCAGCGTGATGGCGCGCCGGTGGTGGTGATGATCTACTCCTGCAGGGCTCCGCCCGAGCTCTACAGAAATCCGATCTAGAGGAAGAACTATCTGGCATAGGTTTGAGTTGCACGTGGCAAAGTTGTGTCTCAAAAGCCCTAAAAACACCAATATATATAGGAGGAGGGGAGGGGCTAGCCTTGGGGCTCAATGGAGCCCCAAGGGCACCGGCCGAGAGGACGAGGTGGACTCCCATCCCAATTCGGTTTGGGGGAAGGAGTCCACTCCTTCCTTCCCACCTCCCTCTTTCCTTTTTCTCTTTCCTTTGGTATTTTCTCTTGTGGCGCCGTAGCCCTCTTGGATTGGCCTCACCAGCCCACTAAGGGCTGGTGCGCCACCCTAGGGTTACTGGTCTCACTCCCGGGTGGGTGGGCCCCTCCTGGTGAATACCCGTAACCCATTCGTCACTCCCCGTACAGTGCCGGTAATGGCCAAAATCTTTTCGGTGACCAAATGGAACCATCCTATATATGAATCTTCGTTTCCGGACCATTTGGGAAACCCTCGTGACGTACGTGATCTCATCAGGGACTCCGAACAACCTTCGGTCACCAACACATACAACTCAACTACTAAAACATCATCGAACCTTAAGTGTGCAGACCCTGCGGGTTCGAGAACTATGTAGACATGACACGAGACACTCCTCGGTCAATATCCAATAGCGGGACCTAGATGTCCATATTGGATCCTACATATTCTACGAAGATCTTATCGGTTGAACCTCTGTGCCAAGGATTCATATAATCCCGTATAACATTCCCTTTTTCCTTCGGTATGTTACTTGCCCGAGATTTGATCGTTGGTATCCCTATACCTATTTCAATCTCGTTACCGGCAAGTCCCTTTACTCGTTCTGTAATACAAGATCCCGTGACTTACACTTGAGTCACATTGCTTGCAAGGCTTGTATGTGATGTTGTATTACCGAGTGGGCCCCGAGATACCTCTCCGTCACACGGAGTGACAAATCCCAGTCTTCATCCATGCTAACTCAAGTGACACCTTCGGAGATACCTGTAGAGCACCTTTATAGTCACCCACTAACGTTGTGACGTTTGATACACACAAGGTATTCCTCCGGTGTCAGTGAGTTACATGATCTCATGGTCATAGGAGAATACCTGACACACAAAAAACAATAGCAACAAAATGACATGATCACATCCTACGTTCATAGTTTGGGTCTAGGCCATCACATGATTGTCCTAATGATGTGATCCAGTTATCAAGAGACAACACTTGCATATGGTGAGAAAACCTTAACCATCCTTGATCAACTAGCTAGCCAACTAGAGGCTTGCTTGGGACATTGTTTTGTCTATATATCCATACATGTATCTATGCTTTTATTCAATACAATTATAGCATGGATAATAAACGATTATCTTGAAACATAAATTATAATAACAACTATTTTATCATTGCCTCTAGGGCATATTTCCAACAACTGCTCCTTCTTCCTACTCCACAGAACAGCTCCAGGAGCACATTGTAGCCTCACGAGTGCATTATACATTCCGGCAGGACTAGGGGTATTTTCTCTACGGAGAGCCCCGAACCTGGGTACATCGTGCGTCCCTCGCTTGTACCAACCTCATCCCCAGCTTCCTCCGGTGTCCTTTAGGTTTTCACCATCTTTAGCCTACCCGTGGCATATGTTGTGAGTAAACACCGACATGACTTATGGGTCCCACGAGCCTTCGTCTGGCCTAATTCCAAGCGTATGCACTCCTTCTTCCTAAGGAAATAATCACAGAGGAAGTTTCATTGTGTTCTACGATATAGATCTACCGCCTCCTACTGTTCTTCATGACGAGCCCTAATGCGGAGTCCGTTCATGGCTCCTGGGAGAGCCCTTATCATGATTATATTTAAGTTGTTGATCTCACCAGCAAGTTGTATTTACCCGTCATTGTTCTGAACCCTAGACCCCCAAGGTCACAATGGTAGGGATAACAACTATGATGACTTTGACTTGAGGAGTTCATGCATTCACTATGTGTTAATGCTTTGTTTAGATTATCTATTAGAAGGAGCACCTTAATTACCCCTATTTTTCATAAGAACCCTGTTGCCATGGGAGGGTAGGACAAAAGATGATATGCAAGTATTGTCTCTAGCACGTATCACACCAAGGTTCCTTTGTCTAGGGCAATCCCAATTACAAAAAAAGAGAAGTTCGGTCCCGTACTCAAACCAAATCAGAAGGGAGATACTCACTCAGATAGAAGAATCCCACATTGGTCCCATACCCAAACAAAGGCTAGACCGAAGGTCCCATCCCACAGGTTAGGTACTTAGCTGAAGGTGGAAGGTGAAGCCAAGGCAAGAGCAAGGGTTGACAGACAATATAGAAGAATTCCGTCTTCCCTATTTGTTCCATTCTCAATGGTTGGTCAAGTTGAGATGAACTACGGGAATCTATATATGGACTTCAAGGTCAATCAACCCATGCAAGGAAACTTGACGAACTTTGTCTTTTTATGTATTCAAGCAAAGAATGGGAAGTATGGCCTGACTAGGGAAGCAGTAGTAGTGGCAAAGGTCGAGCTTTGAGATAAGAAGAGGGCTCAGTCGTCTAGCTGCTAAGAATATTTCTAACAAATACTTGTATTAATAACTTGCTATACCTATTCCAAAAATAATGCAAACTTGGGACCAGTGTCCCCGGGAAGGTGAGTAAGATCGAGCTTTCACATTCGCCAAACCTGGTTGCCGGTTGTCCCATGTAAAAGGCACTTTCGTTTAGGTCATGATACGACACGTTTGGAACTCGCGTTTTTGCACAACACAACTTTAACTGGATTCCACGACGATTGGCATGGTAGGCTGACAAGTGGGCCCAAGCGGACAACTTAAGGTGCATGGGACATGGTGGATCGCAGTTCTATTTAAAAAAATGCGAGGTGGTTTTTTGCAAAAGTGCACTGCCACATGACAGCATGTGAGCGCTCTACTGTCAAGGGGACCGCAGAAAGGACCGTAAATGTAATATATTCTCATGTATAGGGATTGTATCGTAGTGTTTCTTGGGTTATGGTACTAAAGTGTTAAGCACCACAAACTTGGAGGATGAAAAGTATAATTTTCTCCGCGACGGGAGTGGCGAGGGTACGTGTGGGACACGCGCCTAGCTCATGCGATGGGTTTTGCACGAAGGAAGCAAATTGTCGAAAGCCATCACATTTATGGCTAGGGTAATGGTTTATCTCCATTTTTGCCGAAATTCAAAAAAGACCATCAACTTTGCGTCAAGGGCATAACAAAACACAATAATTCAGAAATGAGCTATGTCTATGAGCAGAACTGACATGGGGATGTGACGATGTCGGGCTGATGTGACGAGGCAGTCGATCTGGGGAAGAAAATACGACCATCCCCTGTTTTCGAGCGACCGAATCAGTGGATACCAGTGGTGTTAATCATTATGGTGTTTGCTCTCCTCGTTGTTGTGGTCATGACAGCTCGAGTCGGAGTCGGAGGCATCACCTCGTCACTCCATAGGAGAGGGGATCGAGCGGGTCATGATGTCAATGTCGCCGTGAAGGGCGGCGTTCAGCGCGGCTACCCGAGATGTGACGGGAAGGAACCACCCGGATATGATCATCGTCACCCCCATCGGATGAGGGTAGAAGTCCCCAGAAAGCAAACTTACATCGGCGCACACCATGGTGGGGACCGAAGTGACGAAGCGTCTGGACAAGGCTAGTGCGGTGTAGAGTAGTTGTGTCGGGCCTAGATCGATCTCGCCATCAAGCTAGCGCGCGTAGGAGGGCTCCAACAGGATCTCATTGTCGTCCTCCGGATGGGCAGGGGTGTGATCTGGATCTCGTGCGTGTTGCTCTAGCGGCGACAAGATGTGGTAAGTGCTGTTTGTATAGTCGCCACAGCGAGAAAGAGGAGGACAAATGGACAAAGAAGGAGAAGAGGACGGTGAAGGAGAAGAGAGGGAGAAAGAGGTGGGTGGATGACACGTGCTACCCACATTCCACCTCAGCAAAATGTACACATAGACCTACCATGTTGGTGTGACATGTGGGTTCCGCTAGTGAGTTTTGCTATTTTTGCGAGCTAATCTATGAATTAGTGTAGTTTGTTACTCACTTGCGGTGAAGGTGGTAGTTTTTTATGGTTTTTGACAAAAACGGTGACAATTTGTTACCCTAGTCACAAATGTGATGATTTTAAGCTATTTATTAGTGGAAAGGCGAAGATAGGGGTGCATGGAGCTATTTTTGTCTATTTAATTTTGTTATTAAGGAAAATGCGTGTGAGTCTATGGAGGTGGCTGGTGCGATGATTTATGGCATTCTGGTCGTGTCTGCACATATTGACTTCTAAAAATCGCCTGCTAGCGACCACTAACGGGCTGGCGCATTCTAACGGTCTCAGTAGGTTCGCTTGACAGTTTTTTTATTTTAGTTGATTTTCATGGTTTCTTTGATTTTTTTTACATTGGTCGCTTTGTTTTTATCATTTCTTTCTTTCTTTGCTTCCTTTTTACTATTGATTTTCTTTGTTTTCTTTTTTGGCTTTTATTGGTTTTATTTTTTCCTATAGTATCTACTTTTTTGCAGTAAAATATGTATGTTTTTAGTGCACGCATGATACAATTTTAAGGTACACGTTTGACATTTTTCAAATATACATGATGTACATTTTTTAACATACATCTTTTGTACACTTTCTTGATATAGATGGTAAATTTTTATAAATACACGTTGTACATATTTTAAATGACATTTGTTTTCTAAACTAGGTTAACATTTTTGTACATTGTATCAACATTTTTGTAAATTTTGTAGAAATTTTAGCAAACACGAGAATATTATTGAATATGTCAACATACTTTTTAATTGAAATAAGAAGATTTTAACTTATGAGGAAATAATTTTAAATTTGTATTTAACTTTTTGTTAATTTACCAAACTGGAAATGCGAGAATATTTTCCTCAAATGTGACATTTTTTTTAATGGTGTGAAACATTTTTGACATTACACAAACATTTTTGTATTGTATAAACATTTTCTTTAAAAAACACCTACATTTGTTTGAAATGCGGGAACATATTTCCGTTATCAAAAATATTGTTTTAGAAGTTACTGATATTTTTTTAAAACAACGTTAAAGATTTTTTATACTGTGTTAACATTTTTCAAACTCAGATTTTAAATATTCCTAAGTAAATGTAAGTTTTTGAAATATATGCATTTTATTAAAATAAAAATAAAATAGAAAATGAAAAAAATCAGGTGACGTGAGCACGACAAGCTACGTCCTACTAGGACGACGCACCACAAGCACACTCTAGGCGAGACAAGCATGTGCCTCGCAGTAGGCGGCACATAGCCACACCCCATTCTAGCATTGTTTCTCACTAACCCAATGGATGGGGGATGCCAAAGATCTCGGAAGGGGGATTGGGCCAAGATGATTTTGGACTGATTCAATGATTTGCGTGTATCTCGGTTTTATGGTTAAATGAGTATAAAACCAATTTCTAAAAAACGGAGTAGAGAACTTGTCCTAAAAAGGTGAGTAGAAAATCTATACCATGACAACTAAACTCTAGAAAGGGGGTTAATTTGTATCAAAAATTGATATTTTTGTTTTTTGATGTTAGTTTCAGTTCATCATTTGATTTGTGGATTGTCACCACCAAGACACATGATGCTCGGGGGTGAGGAGGATGTTGGAACCGTAGTAGAGGTAGTGAGGGTTGCAAGCCCCAATGTCGTGTGGCAAGTGGGATTAGGGTGACACTGGTGCAGACATCATAAAACACACATTATGGTCGTAGAACAGGCACCATGATCTGTGGGTTGACATTTGTACTCAATATTTACTTCAACGCAATAAACATAAGCACGACATAGGGTATTATCACATGGAAGAGCCTAAACCTGGGTAAAAACTTGTTTTCCGGTTATGATTGTACATAGATCCGTATCTTGAATCCACTACCCCGAGACCTACCGGATCTACCTCCGTCAGCAACCGTTTAATCACTGAGCACATCACGATATCTCTTGATGGGATGTGAGCGTAGTGGGTTCCACACCCACGACTGCACGTCATGTTGACTGTCACGTCAACAATTCCACGCGGCCATGTGAGCCCATGTAAAAGACCAATACGGGTTGTTAGAGCGAGACCAGATAATCATCACACCTGGAACGCGGTAATACTTCCACCTCAACAAGCCAGTTGCGCGATAAACATTTCCGGAAAGATGAGCTCAAATTCTTTTTAACACTTGTAAGAGACTAAGGTGGTGTTTGTCACCTCGAATGTGGTCCGACGTCAAGAATTGGCCGCATAAGGATGCTTTCGATCACTAGTTTCAAGACTTGTGATTGAAGATGATGTGGATTTTGAATGAACCGAGGTTCGTCCAAACTTGAAGACCGTTCCAAGGGCTACTGGCATTGTCCCGACTATGGGGCCTCTCGCCATGTCGACTCCCGGATTGGTGGGCCAGGCTAAGGATCACTTGTAAATTCTAAACTAGGTTACATGAGGTTCTCAATGGTGTATATTCATAAGCTTCCATAAGACTTGACACATCCTCCAAGGCATTGGATTCGTGCAGGATTCTATCCCCTAGTATGTAGCCGACTAGGATCTTGTACTATAGGACCCCCTCCCTATCGGATTTTAGCCGAATGTGTGCCCGAGGACCTGAGGCACTCATCAGGAAAGGGACGCATTGATGTCACGTCTTTCGGGTTAACTCAGCTATCCGAGGTCCTAGGCTCTTTAAATTGTCTGAGTTCCGTAATATTCGCAGGCTGGTATGTTGGTTCGAGGAGGCCTTTAACTAGGCGGGGGGAGAGTGCCCGAGGCGCTGGTGGTGGTTCCTCCTCTCAGTCCTTAAAATCACGAGGGAGGCGGCGTGACACATTTTCCTCGTGAGTTGATCTGATTGAGGGGGATTTCGGCATGAAGAACACACAGTTTTGATTTTGGTCGTAGATCGATGCCTCCATTGCTCCGGGTCGACCACACAGCGGGACATGTATGGACCACCAATGTCGGTGCTAAAACCGGTGGATCTCGGGTAGGGGTCCTGAGCTATGGATCTAAGGCCAATGGTAACAAGAAGAGTAGGGAGATGATGTTTACCAAGGTTTGGGCCCTTTCGAAGAGTTACAACCCTACATCCTGCTTTGATTGTATTGATGATGGGGTACCGAGTACAGTTTGATGATCTACCTTGAGATCATTGTGTAAACTCTAAACCCTAAGGTGAATAAGTTGTCCTTCTATGAACTAAACCCCTGGGCTTATATAGGCGTCTAGGGGGAGCTAGGTTACATATTTAGGTCGGTTGTAGACATGCCGAATATAGAGTTATCTTTGGGGTGCACGCAAGGTCTTTGGAGGTTTCCCTTCTTCGCACAGGCAAGTTTTGATGATACCACCGTCCTTGGGGTGGTGGCTTAACGTGCCCGTGTTCGGCCCATAAAGACCGAACATCACAGGTTAGTCCCCCCTTAACGGGAGACCCTCACTCCCCCATACCTATATAAACCGAGGTGTGTGCCTCCTGGATGGAACAAGTAAGAACATGCATTTTCTTGGTACACAACATGTACTTTGTACTCACTCCAATGCAATAAACACAAGCAAGACGTTGGGTATTATCTCCTGGGAGAGCCCGAACTTGAATAAAATCTATGTGTCTTTGTTACTCTTGTTTCAAGACATCTAGCTTAGATTCCCTACCTCAAGATATACGGGATTAGATTCCGTCAATAGCATGCCACTTTTATTAGACTATGCCATTTGTTGCATGACATTTTTGTTTAATAAGACCATGGCATTTCTATCATTTTTAGCACGACATTTTTATTAGACCATTGCATTGTTTGCCATGATAATTTTGAGAAAATGTTCTAGGAACCATGGCAATTTGGTTGTTAATTGATATGGCATTTTAAGAAAATAGCATGGCAAACGTCACAAAATTTGATGCACTCAAAGCATTGCATATTTTAAGAGGAATTTTTGTACTTAGTTCTCACGACATTTTTTAGGATTTTGTACTTAGTTTACATGCCATTTTATATAAGAAAACTTTTCATGCTTGCTTTTTTTATAATTTTATTTGTGTGGAGCATCAATAATGCCTTTTGTTACATGCCATTTTATATAAGAAAACTAATTTATACTCTTCCATCAATAATGCACAAGTAGAATTCACACTTTGACACTTTTCTTTTAGCATTCTTTGATACTCTTTCTCTATCAAAATATAAGACGCCTTTTGTTACTCGTAGTAGTGTCAAAAGGTGTTCTACATTTTTTTTGAAAGATCCAGCAGCTGGCTGGCATATATTAAGCAAAGCAGGGAGCACGGTGGGCTACAACAAAATGGGTTTGATCCAAAGGATCAAGGATATAAAAAAAGAATATGACAAAAGAAAAACGTTGTCCCTCCCTACGTAATTTCTCCCATTGATTCCACAAAGGGATGCTCCAGAAAAACTGCTCCTGCCTGCCTCCAGAACTCGAGGGTTGTTGTAATTGAGTTGTTTATGTTAGTGACACCCGCGGTCTTGCTTCTGAAAGGGCATTCGTTTCGCTCCTTCCAAATCTCAGATGTGATGATGACTATCATTGTCCTAATGCCCTTCCTGTGTTCCGGTCTGGACTTACTAATCATTTTTTCTATGATGTCTTCTGACTTGGCCCTGCCATTCCATGTGCTTGGGTGTAGCGAAGCACAGCACCTGCGCGCCGCCGAATGCGTCCATACTGCCATCGCCATCGGGCATTGCCAAAACAAATGTGTTGCCGAGGTTTCAGAGGCATAGTTGACAGAAGTATCCATTTGGCCATCCTCTTCTTTGCAGACGGTCGTTGCAGCAAAGCCTGTTTCTCAGGAGCAGCGAGGTGAAGATTTTCAATCTAGATGGTGCCCAAGTAGCACAAATTAGCTTCCTAAACACTTATTTTGTGAAGCCCTGAAACTGAGCCTTATATGCTGAACTGGCAGAGTATACTCCCGAGGCCTCATGTGTCCATGTGATGGTGTCCCTTGTGTGTTCCTGGAGGTGTAAATCTCTAGTTTGCAGCCATCTGTGCAGTCTGAGTGTCTCTTCCCACACATGTGTTGTGTCTCCATGGGTGAGGTCTACTATCCAGGTGTCATTTTGTAGCGCCTCTCTTACGGATCGGTTCTTTCTCATTGAGTGTTTGAAGAGCATTGGGAATGCGGATTTGAGGTTTCTCGATCCCGTCTAGGAGCAATTCCAGAAAGATGTCGTCGCCCCATCTCGTAATGTGACTACCGTGGAGGCACTAAACAATGCTCTATCGCCGTCGTCGCATGGTAGCTGCATGCCGATCCATGGCCTGTCTGGACTTGTCCAGGAGAGCCATAGCCACCGAAGTCTAAGTGTTCTGCAGAAATGGTGCAAATCGAGTATACCGAGGCCTCCGTTGTCGATTGGTGAACATACAACGTGCCAGCCGACTTTGCATTTCCCTCCAGAAATCTGCTCCTCTTGGGCCCAAAGGAAGCGCCGTCTAGCTTTGTCTACTTCGTCTAAGAATTTTTATGGCGCAGCACGGAATGAGCGAAAGTTGACAACGCGGTTACCACGCTGCAAACTAGAACCCGTCTGCCCGCGATGTTCAGTAGCTTGCCCTTCCATCCTGCCAACCTGGACCTAATCCTATTGAGGATGAACTGAATGTGCACCAGGCGCAGCCTAGATAGAGTTAGTGGTAGGCCAACGTACTTCACCGGGAAACCCACGGTCTGTCCACCGAAGCAAGCCAGGACCTCATGGAGGTTGATCTCGTCGCAGCGGATAGCAGAGACGGTTGACTTTGCCGGGTTCACGTGAAGCCCCGTGGCGAGCCCAAAATCGCGAAGGATTTCCAAAAGGGCGTCGACCTCTTCCCTGTCGGGGTTGGCAAAAATGACCGCGTCATCCGCATATAGACTAACTCGAAGCTTGATCTCTCTACACGACAATGGTGCAAGCGTGTGAAGTTCAGTTTCTTTTTCTAACAGCCGGTGTAGAGTGTCGATGGCGATGATGAAGAGGAGGGGCGATAGTGGATCCCCCTGCCGTGGGCCTCTTCTATGCCTAATCTGGCGACCAACAATACCATTTAGCATGACGGAGGATGATGTGGTGCTGAGAAGTAGCGCCATCCAGTCTCGCCATCATGCCTGGAAACCTAGTTGTTGTAGTACCTCGAGCAAGTATTCCCAAGATACGTTGTCAAAAGCTCTAGCAATGTCTAGTTTAAACATCAGCGCAGGGGTCTTTTTTCACTACAGCGATCGGACTACATTCTACACATACAAGAAGCTATCATGTGTTGACTTGGAGCTCAAGAAAGCAGACTGCGCCGGCGAGATGATTGTGCTAATCACCCTTGATAGACGTCGTGAGAGCACCTTGGCGACTATCTTAGCTACCGAGTGGATCAGGCTAATTGGCCGGAAATCTTGCACCTTTGTGGCACCCTCTTTCTTTGGTAGTAGGACCACCATGGCTGTGTTAAGCTTGCTGAAGTCGCCCCCGGCCAGGTGGTAGAAGCTACTGAAGACTACCATCACGTCCTCCTTGATGGTAGGCCAATAGGTTTTGAAGAAAATCCCCGAGAAGCCGTCTGGTCCCGGTGCCTTTTCCGACGGTGAAGCCTTTATCGCCTCCCATACTTCCTCCTCCGTGAAAGGGTTGTCGAGGCCTCTTCCGTGGACCGACGACATCTCTAAACTATTCCAGTTGATGCCAAGGCAGCGATCGGCCGTAGCCCCTAAATGGTCGTTGAAGTGCTGGTATATGGCGTCTTCCTTATGCTCATGCACCGTGGCTATTTCAGATCCTACTTGGAGGGTGTGGATCAAGTTTTTTCGCCTTCTCGCTCTCACCTTGGCATGGAAAATTTTTGTGTCCGCATCTCCTAGCCGTAGCCAGGTGAGGCGTGACGCTTGGCGCCTGCGGGCACGCTCTACTGCCGCGAGAACCAGGAGCCGAAGCTTGAGTAGCTTCCTAAGATTAAACTCCGCGTCAGAGAGCCTTCGGTTTTTCTGTGCTACATCTAGTCGTAAAACTATCTCAGCCGCCATGTGGAACTGAAGTTTTGCATCGCTAAAAAAAGCTTTGCTACAGATTTTGAGATCCCTAGCGGTGCGTATCAACTTCGTACTCATCCTATGAAAAGCACATGTAGCCTGCACCGGTCTATTCCAGGCCCTTTCCATCGTGTCGTGGAAACTAGGGAAGTTTGGCCAGTAGCTCTCGAACCTAAAATACGCCGGACGAGGAGCTGCACTGGTGTCGGGTAGGACCAGCAGGCAGTGGTAGGATGTGGCCGAGGCAGCCGCATGAAGCGAGGCCGAGGGGAAGCAACATTCCCATGGTTGGTTGCAGAAGAATTTATCGATGCTCACCAGTGTGGGGTTCCGACGCTCGTTGCTCCACGTGTATCATAGGTTGTTGAATCTAATCTCCTTCAACCCCGCGGCGTCAATAGCTGCTCGAAACCTACCCATGAGCCTATGATTTAGGTTGAGGTTGTACTTGTCTCGCGCCTCATAGATGAGGTTGAAATCCCCGTTAATGAGCCAAGGCTTCGTTGTGGGGGGTGCTGAACGAGACATCTCTAATAGGAAGCTATCCTTTCTGGCGTCGTCCGCAGACCCGTAGACACAGGAAAGCCAGAAGCCATCAGTTTGTCCCAGCGAAAATACCCTAGCCATTATCGCGAACTCGCCTATAGCGTGGGAGACGACGTTTGCAAGATCCCTGTTCCAGAGGATCGCCGCCCCCCCCCCCCACTGGTGTCGATCGCCGGAAGTGCAATACAGTCGGTGAGGTGAGCTCCCCCTATCTCTCTGACTAGTTTCGGAGACCACACCGAGATTTTTGTCTCCTGGAGGCAAAGAATGGCAGCACGGTGTGAAGCAGCCATCTCGCCGACGGCTGCTCGCTTGGGGGGGTTGTTTAGGCCTCGGACATTCCAACACATAATCGGGATGAGTGTGTCACTCATGGGGAAAACAGGCATGTCTCCAGTGGCTAAAACTAATCGGCCTCTGGCCTAGGACAAACACCTCCAACATAGCATGGGGTCGCCAGCACCCACTTGTAGGCCCCAAGACGTCCCAGCGACGAACTATAGACCGTCTATCCTTACAACTTGGAAATAATCCTAACTTAAACCGATCTTTCATCGGTCGCCACCGGACGGAGATACTAACGTAGTCTAACATAATCACACTGCTGCCTCCTCGGCGACTCCATCGGTGTCGGCCATGCAAGCCATGACCCGTAGTGCCTCTCCGTCAAGGCGAGTGAGCTTGGCGATGACTGCGATGTCGCTGTCCGTCAGGGGCTCGTCAAAACGGTGCAGAAGGGCCTTGGCCACCTCTGCCGTCATCTTTTCTCTTGGTCCGAGCAGTCCCAGCTCCTTGACGATGCGGAGGGAGGCTCGTTGTGCTACTGGCACCGTCGAAGCGATGGCCGCCTGCATAGTGCTATGGCGTGTTGGAGCAGAGATGGCTTTGCTCTTTGGTGGAGCCGCCGAGCGCCGCGCCCGGGGGGTGGCTGATCAGTGGCGGCTTGATGGCGCGGAAGAGGCCTCGCGCCTCAGCACTCTAGTCTGCCCCAGCGATCTCCAGCTCACACACCCTGTTGGTGACCGCGCCCAGCTCACCTCAAGCTAACGAGCCGTCGTTGGGGTGGCCCGACTGTACTCCCCAAACTCGGATGCCGAAGCAGAGAGGGTGGGGCTGAACGCGTCGAGATGCAGTCCTCCCCCGGTGCCTTGTCCAGAGCCTCGTGATCGAACTCCAGTGGTGCAGCCACCACAGCCTCGGCAGCCGCCTGCACGTCCGCCGCTAGGCGATCCACTATGACGGAGGCGAGCGAAGGCTTCTTTACCATCTTGAAAAAGTCATCCACTTGGTATTTTCCCTTGCTGCCACTCCCGTCGACCCCAGGGGCCTCGGCTTCCGGCACCGCGCGGGCCGGAGGAGGCGGGAGAGGCCTCGACCTCCCATGGTGCGCAGGGTGACGCGACCCCCCGAGCTCCTCCTGTCGCTGTGACGGCGACCCGCGGCGTCTCTCTGTCTACGACGGGCCCGCGGTGATCGGCTACGTTGGCGAGGTGCAGTGGCCTGCGCAGGCAGGGCCGTCGCGCGGCCACGACGCAGGAGGACATATTTCCACGACCGCTGGCGTCCACCCCTGGAGCCGTCGTCGTCGTCCTGGTCCCTCCCTTGGCCTCCCCACGGCATGCCACGACAACCCAAGTCCGCGACAGGGACACGCTGCAGGCGCGGTTGCCGCTCGGGCCTCTGGCCATCCTCCACCCCCATCATCCAGGAGGCAGAGGCCACCGCCGGGAACGGCTTGCCGTCGTCGTCCGAGTCTGATGACGGGATCCCGCTCTGGCCGGAGTGGGAGGAGCGGGGTGATGGCGGCGTCTAGTCCTCCACTCGGTCCACGTGGATAAGCATCTCGTAGTCAGCGGTGGCCGGTGGCGGTGCGACCCTCCTGTCGGGCGGGGAGAAGCCTTCCATCTCCTCGATGCGCCCCGCGCCTCGCGGCAGCACCCCGAGCGTGTGCTTGGTGGGGATGTTCGCGAAATCTTTCGTCCACACCCAGCAGGCAAAGGTCTTGGTGTGGCCGCGCTCGAGAGTCCTGCTGTCGAGGCGGTCCACCCTCACCCTCTTCCCGAGGATCTCATCCGCCCCGTCGACCGACCAAAACTGCATCGGGACCTTCTCGATGACGACGCGGACGTGGAGCAGGAGGGCGTCGAAAGAAGCATGGTCATGCTCATGCTAGGAAGCAATGTTGAAGACGGCGCCGTCGACCCTCATGGACCCACGCCGCACGGCATTGACTTGATGCGTCGGCTGGGTGAAGATGACGAAGAAGTGCTCCGGGTGGTGCGTCGTGACTCGGAGCGAGTGCACCGGGACGGAGAGCTGCGCCTCTAAGGCTCTCCCCACCACCACGGGTGACGAGGCATTGACCCCGTCGGTGGCAGAGAGAGTGACGGCGTGGCTTCGAAGAAAAAATACCGCCTGGTCCACCGCCGAGGAGGGGATGGTCACCGAGCAGCTCTCCGTGGGGCGACGCACGGGATCGACGTGCTGGAGCATGGCATGTGCCATCGAGGCCGTGGCGAGGGCAGGTGGTGGAGGGAAGCGGATATGGGCGTGTAGCGGCTGCTCTGGTGGTGCCGGCCCCAACCTGCTTCTAGCCGAGCCAATCCTATCGCTAACTCGAGAATTCTGCGGGCAGAGCCTGCCTATGTGCCCAGCCCGCCGGCAGATGATGGAGTGCACCGGATCTCTATAGTCGGCTAGACAGCGGCGTGTGCTCAAGCAGCGAAAACAGCGGCCACGGAAATGGGTTAAGAAGAGCGCGCGCCGCCTGTCTGCATTTAAACCTCCGTCGCGGGCAGGCCGGTGCGCTCCCGGGTGCAGGTGAGAGACCGGGGGGGGGGGGGGGGGGGGGGGGGCAGCAGTAGCGCAGCGTTGTTTCTGGTGACTCCCTCGGTCCAGCCTCTGTCTAGCCCGAAAGGGCAAGCCGGGACTCCGGGGATGGGGATGGGGCGACGACGATTGATCTCAGACGAGGCGGCAGAGGCAACGCGGGATCCACTGGCCTGATGGACGGAGCGTCCGACGTTGACGCGCGCCTCGGGGAGCGCGGGGTCTGCGCCGGGACCGCGGGGCTATCTGGTGTCAGCCCTGGAGTCTCGGACGAACTGGTGGACAACAGCATCGGTCTCGACGCCCCCGAGCCGGAGCATCCCCCTAAGCAGGTTTCGCGGCGAGGGTGCCGGATCTAGAGATGGTCGCGGCGAGGGCTCCCGTGACGGACCGACAGGCTAAAGGCCGCGCGTGCAGTTGAAGCGAAGACCCGGCGCGGGACTGGTGGATCTAGCCGGTGACCGGCGGGCCATTAAAGCCGGTGGGTGGCCGCCGCGGCCGGAGTGGCCCGCGGCGCGAGGGAGGGAGGAGCTAGCTAGCTATCCGCGTGAGAGGAGACTGTGGAGGGGGATGAAGGGGGCGCACGCGGAGTGTCATGCGTTCATGCACCGGCACCAAGACACCAACTCGTTCTACATTTTCGTATAGAGGGAGTAGTTGATAGTCTGTTAATTCCCAGAGTATCAAAAGATGTTTTACATTTTGGTATAGAGGGAGTAGTTGATAATCTACTAATTCCCATAATCGAGACTCGAGAACTAGAATTAGGCTTCGATTTCGTGCACGAGAGAACTTCTGCTGAACCACAGCTGACGACCTGACGTCTTTTAGGTGACGCTATCTACTGTTCAATATCTTGCCCACGTGCATGGCCGAGGGCCGAGAGCGATCTCTCGACCGTGTCAACGGCTGACCATTCGTTGATTAATTTAGATTGTCAGAAACACCACGGTGGTAACTGGTAAAGCCATATGCCGACATCAATTAACAAAGTTCGGCTGTTTTGGATTTTCTTGACTTGGACTTTTGACCTGTTGTCACCACAGGCGAATTCGCTAAGCGACCTATGCCTGTCGTTTATCATCACACGTGAGTACTTCCTCTGTTAAACTTTTGGGTAATGCTATGCGCCGACGCGATCGTTCGGCCGGCCACGTCCGGGCCGTCTGATCCGTCAACTGTATACGAGCTGTGCCGTCAGATCTTCATGCATCAATTTTTTCTCCATGCAACAAATATCATTCACGATTCAGCAATTTTGTCAATGGTTGTAATAAAAAAATTGTAGCAAAAAAATATCTACGTGATCGTAGAAAAAAAACAAAGCTGATGATGCGTGGTAGCAAAACAAAAAAAAGGGTTGTAGCAAAACAATCCGATGAACTCGCGTTGTAACTCTGACGAACGTGTATGCAACTTTTTAACAAACGGTTGCAGCAAAAAATGATGTCGGTTATAGCAAAAAATAACACGGTTGTAGCAAAAATCAAACGCCGGTTGTAGCCAAAAAAAATTAACGAACTCGAGTTGCAACCAAACGTGGATGCAACTTTTTTAATGAACAAGTTGCAATAAAATAGAAAAGGCTTGTAGCAAATTTAACCGCGTTTATAGCAAATCTGCACTAAAAAATAAAAAATATTGCATGTGTGGACCAGTGTATCAAATTTATACATGATTGAAGCAAATCTGCACTAAAACAATGTTGCATGGCTGCTGCCAGATGCGCGAGCCGCGAGCGACCGGCGCTCCGGCTGCAAGCATTTTTCTAAACTTTTATATGCATTTTAGATAAATGACATGGCTGCTGCCAGATGCGCAAGCCGCGAGTGACCGGCGCTCCGGCTGCAAGCATTTCCCTAAATTTTTATATGCATTTTAGATAAATGACCAAAAACGTATTACAAAAACTTATAGAGATGATCCAAAATAAGTATCAGAGTTTTGGACTAGAGTTAGTGCAAAACTGTAACATTTATTTTGGACCGGTGGAGGTAGTATTTTTCACATTACAAAGTGTAAAACATGACTCGACTGGAAGTTTCCAACTTTCATGCAAATAAACCAATTATGACATAGAGTTTTTGCTCCCGAGCTCATATGCTCCCTCGTAAACAGTATTATCAAAATAGTAATAAAAGCATTCAAAAATTCTGATATTTTTTATGGTAAAGTTTGCCAAATGTTTTTGTATACTTACAAAATTTCAGCTCGAAATAACATTTGTGGAAGGCGTGGCGAAAAAAACAAAATCTCCGCTCCAAAATGCTAGTTTTGGATACATTTTAGACTTTGGGCTTTTCCAATCGGACATGGAGTTTTTGCTCTCGAACTCATATGCTTCCTCATGAACAGTAAAATCAAAAAAATAGCACAAACATTGAGAAAATTCTGTTTTTTATGGTAAACTTTGTCAAATGTTTTGTATGCTTACAAAATTTCAGCTCTAAATAACATTTGTGGAAGGCGTGGCGAAAAAAATAAAATCGCTCCTTCGAAAATGTTAGTTTTGGATACATTTTGGACTGTTTGATTTTGTTTTTTTGCTACGACTTCCACGAATGTTATTTCGTGCTGAATTTTGGTACACATGTAAAACATTTGTCAAAGTTCATCATTAAAAATTTCAGAATCTTTTAAATTATTGTACTATTTATCATGATTTACCGTGTACGAGGGAGCATTTGAGCTCGGGAGTAGAATAAGACTTTCTCAATCATCTTGAGATTGATGCATACACGCATATCTATCTCTATAAACGTGCATATGCACACCTTATCTTTACAAACGCATCTACAAAACTGAGCCCATACATTATCTTGAGATTGATAAAGTCATCATACTTGTCTTCGTAGTCGACGAGAACATCTTTGTTAATGTATTCCTTTTGTATAGATGGTTTTGTATAGGTATATGATCACTTACCGGATATGTCTAGATTCGGTTAGGGATCCTCTTGATCTTCCTTGATGATCAAGTCTTGTAACCTATATATATGTGCATATGGAGCTGCTCTACGTGTATCGTGCAATATAGAAACATATTTGTTTACTTGGTATCAGATAACACTTCCCGATCCAACCTCTTCTAGCTCCCGACGCCTGTTGTCCCTGCTTCGATGTCGCCGTCGCCATGAAATGCACAACACGCACCAACTCCTCCCTTATTGTGCCTTCCCTGCTGGCCACCCTAAACTCCACCTTCATCGCCCTCGTCACTGTTGCCATGCCTGCAACCTCCTAGGCGGTTCAGATCGCCAGTGTACGCACCCATGTGCCCGACACGCTCGATCTCCACACCTTCAACTTCACCAAGTGGCGGATACTCGTTCGCGTTTTCCTCCGCAAGTACAACTTACTCCCTCACGTCAACATTGTCATAGCTGAGGCGAACCGCATGCCCGACTGGACTCGGGAGGACTACATCGTTTGGTCGTGGCTCTATAGGTCCATCTTCGATGAGATCCTCGACATCTGCATGGGAGAGAACCAGAGGGCTTAGGAGGCGTTGACAATCATCACCAACCTCTTCCTCGACAATTAGATGACACGTGTCGTCTATCTCGAGGCGGAGTTCCACTGCCTCGTCCAAGGTGACTTCTCCGTCACCGCCTATTGCCATTGCCTCAAGGTTGTCTGAATGCCCTCAGCGACGGCAACACTCCCATCTCCGACCAGACACTCGTCCTTAACTTCCTCGACAACCTTAACATGTGCTTCTCCGACATCACTACCATCGTGACCATGCAGAGCCCCCTTAAAAGAACATATGCACCCTTGGAGGTTTTGATAATTCATGACAACATACATTATATTTTGGACTAATGGTTCTACCTAGTGTTTCAGATTTAGTCCAAAGAATTGCTGGCTGGGAATTTGAGGAGAAATCCCATAGAAGGATAAGAATAGGATTGCGTAAGCTTCAAGCTTCATGACTCTACTTTTTGCATATTATGTGAGAAATAACACTTGAGTCCATAGGAAAGCCAATACTATTAGGGGATGAGGTATCTATGATGATCTGGTTGCTCAAGTGCTTAGAGTTAGCCACCAAAACCCTCATGAATTCACCCACAAATATATTTTGTCCAAACCCCAAAGCCTAAATACTGTGCCACCAATTTTGCACATTCGGCCTTACCGAGTTTTCCTTAGACGGAATCGAGAAGCCAAACCCTAGTCTCTCGGTGATGCCAAGTTCTATTTTGGTGCCACTGAAATCCAGTGACCAACTCTCTGGTATCCATTTGGTAAAATTCGGAATCTCCAAGTTTTACAAAATGATGCCACTGAGTCTATGTAACTGCCAAGGCCAACCAAAATAGGACTCACCGAGTTTTATATATCGGTCTCACTAAGACGCCGAAAGTTGCCATATTTTGCACTAGTTGGTGAATCGAATTTTTACTTCGGTTCCATCAAGTTGGGCAATAACATTGTAAGGTTGGATTTTTGGAGATGCCTATATATACCCCTCCACATCCCTCTCATTCAATGGGAGAGCACTCAGAACAAGCCAACACTTGCCCCATCCATTTCCTCAGAACCACCTACTCATGTATTGTGATCAAGATATTCCACATTGATGACGAGTTGATGGATATACTTCTCGCCCCTCGTTGGTTAGCCCAAGTGGAAGGTGGAGATGTAGTCAGCAGCAGATTTCCCTTACACGGAGACTGTAAGGTTTATCGAACCAGGAGGACTCCGAGGATCAACAAGTAGGTGTCCGCTCCTCTCGCGCTAGCAGAAGACGTGGACCAGCACACACAACAAATAACTTTGCTCCCAACGAGTACAGCGAGGTTGTCAATCTCTCCGGCCTTGTAGTTTGCAAAGGATCAAAGCACAAGCAGGAATAATGATTGTGATTGCAACGGAAAAGTAAATGAAAGCAGTAATGATGGAGGTGTAAGAAATGATGGTAATATGGACCTGAGTCACATGATGTTCACTAGTGATGTGTCTGTCCCAAAAGACGATAAACAACTATCCTCGGTAAACAAATTACAGCTAGGCAATTGATAGAATTATAAACGCACCGCAATGCTAATCATGCTACTAGAAAGTTAGAGGCTCAAAAGTAATGGGCAGTACGCGAAGACAAGTAGACCGTTTATCCATCAGCATCTACTTACTAATCATCCACCTTGAGATATCTATCCAGAACATCTCGCTGATATTAAGTTACGAGCCCCACCCAAAGTGTAAACTCAAAGCAACGGACAACTACATTAACGAACTTTGTGTAAGGTAAAAAATCCTTGCAATCGTGGTCACAAGCACCGCTGTTTTCTCCCTGGTGGCAACATCACATCCCCTAGTCTCATGTTTCTATCACTCAAGCTAGACATCAGGGGGCATGAACCCACAATCATGCATAAAGCTCCCTCTTGGAGTTACCATCTACTACTCGACCAAAGCAATAAAAAGCAACGGAGAACATGCACAGATTACCTATAGAACATAATATAAAAAGTTAATCAAATATATAACTCATCACAATCTGAACATAATCTCATAATCCATCGGATCCCAACAAACCAAGCATAGCAATAGGAGGAAAATTACATAGATGCCTTGATCATGTAGGGCAGCTCACAAGGGATAATCATTGAAGCACGAGAATGGAGAGAATACATCACATAGCTACTGGTCATGGACTCATGGTCCAAGGGGGACTACTCACGACACGTCCGGGAAGCATCCATGGTGGTGGAGAAGCTCCCGGAGGTCAATCCTCCCTACGACAGGGTGTCGGGAAGAGGACTTCTAACACTTCTGATCTCGGAAGCGCTGCGGCGGCGGAACGATGGAGAAATTCGGGATTCTGGATCTCCTGGGAAGGATTCCTATCGAAGAGGTAAATAGAGGCCGAAGGAGGGCACCAGAGGGCGTGGGACCCACCCAAGAGACCTGTGGGCGCGGCCAGGGGCCAGGCTGCGCAGGGAGGCCGCCTGGGCGACGCCTGGCTCCCCTCTGGCCCACCATTGGTGCTCTCGAAGCTTCCGTCACTCTGATTTTTATATATTTTTCTCGGGATTTTTGGGGCTCTGGAAATTTGGGTTAAAAGTCCCTGCAAAAAAGACATCAGCAGATAGAAACTGGCACTGGGTGCACTGAGTTAGTAGGTTAGTCCAAATATATGTAAAAAGATATGAAAGTGTAGCAAAACATATAACAAAGTCACCCAAAAGATCATGGAACAAACATAAATTATAGATACGTTTGGGACGTATCACACACCAACCATATGAATCTTAATTTCTAGCCTCCCCAAGTTTCTTTCCATCTAATCAACCTCTTCTACCAAGAAAAATCTGTGAGAGTGTGATTGAATGTTGAGGAGGCTATCTTTTGAAGCACTAGATCAAGGAGTTCATCATCCGTACCACATATAATACCGTTTGAATAATGGTGTCTCCTAGATTGGTTAGGTGTTGCTTAGGATCCTTCAATTTGTTGTGGAGTAAAACCAAGTTTGTACGGGTAAAGAGATCGCCTACTTCATGAAGATCTACGCTGAGTGAGGCTAGTCCTTCATGGACGTAAGCCATGGTGGAATAGGCAAGGTTGCTTCTTCATGGACCCCTTGTGGGTGGAGCCCTCCATGGACCCACGCAGCCATGACCCTCCATGGGTTGAAGTCTCCATCAACGTGGACATACGATAGCACCACCTACCGGAACGACGCCAAAAATCTTCATGTCATCTTTGCGTTTGATCTTCCTATCTCTACTCCTTACTTACATGTGCATGTCTTTACTTTCCGCTGCTATACTCGTTGACTTGCATGTGTAGGGTCTGCTAGACTTGCTAGAATTGCTAAAACTCGCCAACCACTAAAACTGGGAAAATGTTAAATTTTTATTTAGCCAAATAGTCTATTCAGTCCCCCTAGATGTCCCTTCTCAATCCCACAATTGGTATGAGAGCATTGGTCTCCATAGCTTTGGTTTAATCACCATTGGAGGAAGAAGGATGTGCCTAGTTTGGGGAGTCTTAGTTGTAGAGTGTTTATTCTTGATGGGGAGTACTATAGTGAATGGAGAGACAAAATGATTGATATATTCGATGCATTCCATTTGAGCAAGTATGTTGAAAATCCCTATGTGTCTCCCATTGATCCCTTACATCCTTCACACGAGGAAAGAATTGATATGCTTCATAACCTTTGAACTTGCAGTCTCATCATTAGAGGATTACCAAGAATCACGTTTCATCAAATGAAGAACTTTTAGTGTGCTTATACTTTGTGGAAAGATTTGCAGAAAAGATATCCAAACTACTCTTTGAAAAATCTTGATGTGATTCTCCATAAAGCTATTTCCTTTCACAAAATGAAGCATAATGATCCCAACTTTGATAACTACTTGTTTGAGCTTCGTGACCTCGTGCTTGCTAAAGGAGATGTCATTACCATCAATAACATCATCGTTAAAGCCATTCACATTCATAAACTTGAACAGTGCCATGGTTAGAATTCTAACGAATCTCTTTATTTTTGTGACGAGGATATTACACTTGACAATGACAATGTGGAACATGGCTACTATGATAAATATGAGAAGTTTGACATCGAATGTGAGAAGACTATGAAGAGTCTAAGTCTCATGGGAAACTTCAAAAACTACATATCCAGAGGAAAGGAGTGGATCCTCGATAGTGGATGCACCGATCACATAACTGGAGTTAGAGACATGTTTCACGAGATCACAACAAACCATGGCCCACGAAGGTATGTGACTTTTGGAGACAACTCAAAGGGTAAGATACTAGCTCTTGGTACGGTGGACATATCTCATGATAGTTCCATTGAAAATGTCATGCTTATTCAATCACTTGGATGCAATCTTATTTCCATATCTAGACTAGCCGATTTCGGTTTCAATGTGCTATTTACTAAAGTAGATTAGCAACTGTGTCATCAGTACAATCATAACATGGTATTTACTGGTTTCCGTAGAGGTGATCTATACATTGTTGATTTCACTAAAGTAGCCCAACCTCGTACTTGTATTATTACAAAATCTTCTAAAGGTTTGTTATGACATAGAAGGCTAGGACATGTCCGTATGCTTAATCTAGACAAGCGCATCAAAGGTGATCATATACTTTGTGTTAAGGATGTTATCTTTGACAAAGATATACTTTGTAGTGTGAAAGGACGTGGATGCCGCCTAGAGGGGGGTGAATAGGCGCTTTAAATTAATTTCAGTTTAGGCTTGAACAAATGCGGAATAAAACTAACGTTTAATATGTCAAGCACAAAACGTAAAACAACTAGGCTCACCTATGTGCACCAACAACTTATGCTAAGCAAGATAAACAACTAAGTGATAGCAAGATATATGAAAAGAAACAATATGGCTATCACAAAGAAAAGTACATAAGTAAAGGGTTCGGGTGAGAGATAACCGAGGCACGTGGAGACGATGATGTATCCCGAAGTTCACACCCTTGCGGATGCTATCTCCGTTGGAGCGGTGTGGAGGCACAATGCTCCCCAAGATGCCACTAAGGCCACCGTAATCTCCTCATGCCCTCGCACAATGCAAGATGCCGTGATTCCACTAAGGGACCCTTGAGGGCGGTCACCGAACCCGTACAAATGGCAACCCTTGGGGGCGGTCACCGGTACCCGTACAAATTGCTCGGGGCAATCTCCACAACCTAATTGGAGACCCCGACGCTGGCCCGGAGCTTTACACCACAATGATTGAGCTCCGAGACAGCACCAAACTTCTAGGACGCCAACGCATCCACGAAGAACAATCTCTAGGGTACTAAGTACCAAAGGGTAATAAGCTTCTCAACTTCTCACTTCCACATATCACCGTGGAGAACTCATACCGATGCAACTAATGCAATGGCAAGAACACACGAAGTGGTCAAGTCCCTCACACTCAAATCCCTCCACAACAACAAAAGCTATGGACAAATATGAGAGGAAGAACAAGGAGCTCACAAAGAACTCCAAGATCTAGATCCAAGGGGTTCCCCTCACATAGAGGAGAAAGTGATTTGTGGAGATGTGGATCTAGATGTCCTCTTTCTTTTCCTTCAAGAACTAGCAAGAATCATTGAAGGATTGAGAGTTAGCAAGCTCTAAGAAGGTCAACAATGGGGGAAGAAGACGAGCTCAACGGATAGAAAAGACCAAGGGGGAAGAAGACCCCTTTTATATAGTGGGGGAAGGAATCAGACCATTACACCCACTTACAGCCCGCGCACAGCGGTACTACCGCTGGCAAGGAGCGGTACTACCGCTAGCCCCTCGTGATACTACCCCTAGCCCTGGCGGTACTACCGCTAGCACCTGGCGGTACTACCGCTAGCACCTGGCGGTAGCCCTGGCGGTACTACCGCTAGCACCTGGCGGTACTACCGCTAGCACCTGGCGGTACTACCGCTAGCACCTGGCGGTACTACCGCTAGCACCTGGCGGTACTACCGCTAGAGAAAGTCTTCGCAAAAAGTCTGATGGAGAACAACCGCTCAGAGAGAGGTACTACCGTCCCGAAGCGGTTCTACCGCCCACCCGGAGCGGTACTACTGCTCCTAGAGCGGTACTACCGCTAGGGAGCGGTAGTAAAAAGTTACTACCGGTGGCACCAGGAGCGGTACTACCGCTCGATACTGAAACTGCTCTAACTTTCGGATACAGACTCCGAATTCAACGAAACCAAGTTTGTTGGAAAGCTAACGACATGGGCTAAAACAACATTGATAAAAATATCAGTAAAAATCAAGTGAGAAAAGGTCCATAAGAAAATGGTGAGAACCCTTCTTCGAATAAGACCGGTAAAAACTCCCAACATCGAAAACATCATAGAAGATGCATATGGACTCCGTTTTCGATGAACTCGAGCTTGTCATGAAGATGACCATAAGCTCTAAAACTCACAAAGAGAAACAAAAAACAAGAACCAAGAAGTATGATGCAAGGATGCAAATGGTTTGAGCTCTCAACAAACGATGCGATCAAGCTACTCACTTGAGAGCCCCCCTTGACAGTACGACAATCTATCCTAAAACAGAAAACCTATCAAGGGCAAACCTATACCTTGCACCTCGTCCTCTTGAGCTAGATGACGATGATCTTGGCTTCCTCAATATGGACCACCTTCTTGATTGTGTTGGCTTGATGAAGACTAGTTGATTGCTCCCCCATGCACAACATGGGTGAGCCGCTCTTCAGCATATCTTCACAAGTCCATTGCCACCACAATGGACGGCAAGCTTCAAGCATGATATCTTTGTGCTGATCCACTTGAACTTGCACACCGCAATCTTGATTACGATCACCACTTTACGTCATCCTTCATGGGTTGTATGAGATCTACCTATAGATGCAAGCCCATGGAAACACACCTGAACCCAGATAGAACTCTCACGAAGACCATGGGTTAGTACACAAACAGGTAATGGACAATGCTAACCATACCATGGGATCACTTGATCCCTCTCGGTACATCTTGTACGCTTTGTGTGTTGATCATCTTGATTTACTCTTTGTATGAGATCTTGATCAACCTTGTGTCTCTATGACTATTCTTTGGATAATACCTTGAATACCTCCTTGGTCCTCGTATAAACTCCTTGAACCCAACGGATGGACTTCAAGAAGTGCCTATGGACAAATCCTATAAATATAACTTAAGGCAACCATTAGTCCATTGGAATTGTCATCAATTACCAAAAACACATATGGAGAAATATGCTCTAACAATCTCCCCCATTTTGGTAAGTGATGACAACCACTTAAAAAGAGTTTATATAAGGAAATAAGCATAACCAAGCACACACATGCAAAGCAGTAATGCACGCGTATAAGATGTAAATGCTTATGCAATAAAAGCAAAACCTTCTATGCATAACCAAACTAAACTCTCTAAACTTCTCCCCCATTGGCATCGATTGCCAAAATGGACAAAAAGTTTAGAAAGCCAATATAGTAGGTGGTCCTCCAAAAAGTGTGTACTTCTCAACTAATGAGTGCAGAGAAATACACATATACAATGATAAGAAGTTGGAGGAAAATGAACTATACGAGGACCCAAAGATTGCAAATAAAAGGATCGTATGCCACAAAGACATATAAAAATAGAGGCAAGCAATCAAAAGATACCAGATGAAACAAACAACCATATGGTCCTTCGAACCACATGAATAGAAGATATTATGATAAAGGCAACGAAGTGTTTTATCAAAACTAGAGAAGCTCCCCATGATTTGTGCACTAATAAGAGATTTTTGTATTTGATGCAAGTGCACAAAATAGGATCGTTGCTCCCCCAAAAATTAATAAAAACACACAACGAGTGCAAGAATATAGATGAGACAATAAGCATATCACTTGCACAAAACGAATGGTTGAGCAACATGTAAAAGAAGCAAGTTAAGAATAGGCTCAACCAAAATAATGTGTGTGAGTCATGGCAAAGCACTTGAGAAGACTAAGATAAGGATGAGCATTACTCATCAAAATAGTCTTGGTGAAATGAGAAACAAAGTGCAAGACATATCATTCCCACACACACACACACACTAGAAAATGGGTTCACAAGCTTACTAATAAACAAAATAAGAACCAACGCTTGTGACAACCCATGGTGAAGATAGGAAATAAGAACCTTGTCAAGAGGAGGGATACTAATCAAAATGGCAAAACCCTCATCAAGACAAGCATGAGGAAAAATAATCTTCCTAGCCAAAGAGTGCATCAAGATGTAGGAATATAAGATACTCACTCAAGAAAAATCCTTTCATGAAGCCACCAAAAACTGAAAAAGGAAATGCAACGGTGGACGTGAAAGAAAAGAGGATATCAATTAGAGATGTAACTTCTCTCATGTGTAAAAGATTCTAAGTAGAAGACAATCATGATGATATATATCCACAAAGAAGGATGTACACACAAAATGGTTACAAAAAGGAACAAACAAGATATGCAAAAGGAAGTCATAAATATATCAATACGATCTTTGCTTGGAAGCATAGCACATGGCCTAATATTTTCTTATTGTACAATATGAACTTCCAACATATGAACATCAAAGACATCCCAACTAGCAATAAGACATCATCGTTCGGATGCTTTGACAAAGGAAACAAGTACTACAAGAACGAATCAAGAGATTCATGCCATGATGCAACCTGGCCAAGAAAAGACAGTTTTGGGCCTTTGCAAGAAATGAATGCATGAAATAGATACTTGTTACCGAGACAAAATTGGATTGATGTAGTAGATAGTTGTTCGTTGATCATCCTAACTTGGCTCCAATAATCACATGGTCTCAACACCTTCCTTGTAGGTGAGCCGAGCATCCAACGCATCTCCAATTGTTCCTGGAACAACAAAACAAACAAAATGGTGCCCAAACTCATTGGGACCAAAGAGTTAGAAAACCAACAATACATAGGACAAACTCCACATACATATGTGCACATAGATATGAATTTGAATTTCATGCACACTTTAGCCAATTTATGACAAGGTGGAGTTTCCCCTATATATTGGGTCAAAAAAAGAAAGCAAGCAAAATAAGCTATATATAGTAAATATGCATGCTCAAGGCTCTCAAGAATCAACTCAACACAAAGTTGACAAGTCACCAAAAGACAAGGTATCAAGTGATAATAAGATCCCAAACGAAAAACTATCACTTGAAGGATATCAATTAAAAGATACCTCAAGGAATGAGATATCCATTGACACATGCCAAATAAAAGGAAACAAGATACCAATTGAAGGAAAACAAACACGAGGTATCTAGTTTCCAAAAGAGAGCTAGGTTCCAACAAACCAAACCCTCGACAAATTTTCATGATGGCACAAAGAATCATAAAGAGCAAGACTTACATCCCATAAACACGCACTTCATGGGGCTCAAAAGATGTTATGATAAACGAATAAAAAGAGTGTTCTAAAGAAAATAGGATAGCTCCCCCAAGGGATCTGCATTATATAGAATTTGCATTTAAGTACAAAATGCACAAGATGGGATCATCACTTTCTCTATATCTATAAAACACTAGACATGATAAAATAGATCCACAAGAGAGGCAAGGAAGACAAACGAAACACAAAATCCAATGTAAAGATGATTAGCAATTTCTACCACATTATGGGTATACCAATTGTCAAGGACAAGAAGTATTTTGGAAATAATACTCATTAGTAGATCGCAACTATATCCAACATCATCTTTTACCCCTAAAACGCAAGCAAATGACACTTGTGTAGATAACATGCCACCTAGGAACAAGATAATTCACAATATCAACACTAAGTGGCAATACCTCAAATGTACACATTTTCTAGGCTTGTAATATGCACATAGCATATTAGTCCCCCATAATGTGATAACCCAACAATATTAACAAGTTGCAAATTAAAACCAACAAGAGATAATTAATGGACCATATAGAAATTGAATTTCTCATGAATAAGACATACCACATAGAAACTAGATAATCTTGAAATATCAATACTAAGTGGTATTCCCCATGTATACACATTTATAGTATTGTGAGGTGTGCAAAGCACATCACTCCCCCACAATGGGATAATCCATTAATCTCTCACAATAGCCAACAAAGATACAAACAAGATGCAAAAAGGCTCAATACAAGACTCACATGTACATGATGTGCAAACCAACATACACATACTCGATTACTCAAGATAAGCAAGTTGGAAGCACAACATATACAAACACATGCAAGGTACAAAACCACAACATGCAAAGGGGCAAGTAACTAACAATGTAAACAGTTTAAGTACAAGTTACCGTAAGGAGGAACATTGGATATAAGATAGAAACTCAATAATCCAAATGACTTGGCTTGAAATAATATGAATGATGAAGACCCCTTAATTCTTCATTATGTATCCAAGTCTCCAATGTCCTCCACACACACCTATTGATCAAGTTTGAGCTTGTTGGTCCCCAACCACGTTGGGTCCTAAGAGGTTTGTCACAATAGGCTTGGCAACCCAAATGGCACTTTTCTTGACACCACTTTGAGTACCAACAACTTGGTAAACACATTGCGAACCTTATCCTTCCCAAGAGAATAGATATCATCAATAATGATTGGGTTGGATAAATTACCTCTCGTGCAAGAAGAAGCGAAGTGACCCTTTTCACGACATAAGTAGCAACATCTACCCTTTAATTTCTTCCCTATTGATTTCTGAACATGAGGAGTGTTGGCTTGGGTCTTCTTGGGAAGGGGGCTTTCTTCAACTTGTAGTTGAGTATGTGAGTGCACTTGTGGCCTCTTCCCTTGTTTGTTGTGACTTTGGGGCTTCTTCTTTAGTGGGCAACATCTAACATGGTGCCCTTCAATTTTGCACTTGAAGCAAATAATCATGGCCGAATTCTTGAATTGTTCTTGGCCCTTCTTCTTGAAGCTTTTGGACTTATTCTTATTGTTGGAGTTGAATCCAAGTCCATATTTGTCATTTGGGGATTTTTGCCCACACAATACATGGTTGAGTGTGGACATTCCTTCATGACTCTTTTCCAAGTCTTTCTTCAAGGAAGTGACTTGGGCCTTGAGCTCTTTGATTTCCTCTACATGGTTAGTATCAACACAAGTACTAGAGGAAGTATAAGCTTCATTGTTAGAGCAACAAGGCATGGAAAGTAATTCATCACAAGATGTAGCAACATTATGAGTAGATGAATTACGAGGACTAGCACATTGCAATATAGCTTTTTGACTAGAAGTAGTGCTAATGTGCACATGAGGCTCACTCGATGTTACCATGGTAGTAATAGCCTCATGAGCTAATTTTAGCACATTATGGGATACTAGAAGATCATCATGAGAGATTGTGAGCATTACATGACTTTCTTCCAATTTCCCATAATTGCTATATAGCAACTCAAGTTGAGCCCTTATCTCAACATTCTCCTTTAAAATGGATGCTTCACAAGAAGTAGAGTTAGTAGCACAAGCATCATTATTGATAATAAGAGGAGAAGGCAACTTGGCAAGCTCTTTAGTATATGAAGCTTCAAGTTGAGCATGAGACTCGGTGAGTTTGATGAGCGAACTCTTAATAGCCCTTGAGACATTTTTGAGGTGCTCATAGTCCTCAACGAGTTTAGCATGTGCAACTTCAACCTTATCGTTTTTAGTTCTAAAATATTGTAAAGGTTTGCTATGACATAGAAGGCTAGGACATGTCCGTATGCTTAATCTAGACAAGCGCATCAAAGGTGATCATATACTTTGTGTTAAAGATTTAATCTTTGAAAAAGATAGACTTTGTAGTGTGGAAGGACGTGGATGTCGCCTAGAGGGGGGGGGGTGAATAGGCGCTTTAAAATAATTACGGTTTAGGCTTGAACAAATGCGGAATAAAACTAACGTTTAATATGTCAAGCACAAAACCTAAAACAACTAGGCTCACCTATGTGCACCAACAACTTATGCTAAGCAAGATAAACAACTAAGTGATAGCAAGATATATGACAAGAAACAATATGGCTATCACAAAGTAAAGTGCATAAGTAAAGGGTTCGGGTGAGAGATAACCGAGGCACGTGGAGACAATGATGTATCCCGAAGTTCACACCCTTACGGATGCTAATCTCCGTTGGAGCGGTGTGGAGGCACAATGCTCCCCAAGATGCCACTAAGGCCACCGTAATCTCCTCACGCCCTCACACAATGCAAGATGCCGTGATTCTACTAAGGGACCCTTGAGGGCGGTCACCGAACCCGTACAAATGGCAACCCTTGGGGGCGGTCACCGGTACCCGTACAAATTGCTCGGGGCAATCTCCACAACCTAATTGGAGACCCCGACGCTTACCCGGACCTTTACATCACAATGATTGAGCTCCGAGACACCACCAAGCTTCTAGGACGCCAACACATCCATGAAGAACAATCTCTAGGGTACTAAGTACCAAAGGGTAATAAGCTTCTCAACTTCTCACTTCTACGTATCACCATGGAGAACTCAAGCCAATGCAACTAATGCAATGTCAAGAACACACGAAGTGGTCAAGTCTCTCACACTCAAATCCCTCCACAACAACAAAAGCTATGGAGAAATATGAGAGGAAGAACAAGGAGCTCACAAAGAACTCCAAGATCTAGATCCAAGGGGTTCCCCTCACATAGAGGAGAAAGTGATTGGTGGAGATGTGGATCTAGATCTCCTCTCTTTTTTCCCTCAAGAACTAGCAAGAATCATTGGAGGGATTGAGAGTTAGTAAGCTCTAAGAAGCTCAACAGTGGGGGAAGAACACGAGCTCAACGGATAGAAAAGACCATGGGGGAAGAAGACCCCTTCTATATAGTGGGGGAAGGAATCAGACCGTTACCCCCACTTACAGCCCGCGCACAGCGGTACTACCACTGGAGAGGAGCGGTACTACCACTAGCCCTGGCGGTACTACCGCTAGAGAAAGTCTTCGCAAAAAGTCCGACGGAGAACAAACGCTCAGAGAGAGGTACTACCGCCCACCCGGAGCGGTACTACCGCTCCTAGAGCGTTACTACCTCTAGGGAGCAGTAGTAAAAAATTACTACCGCTCCGGGGTCGGTACTGCTGCTCCGGGGGCGGTACTACCGCTACAGGAGCAGTACTACCGCTGGCACCACGAGCGGTACTACTGCTGGATACTGAAACTGCTCTAACTATTGCATACGGACTCCGAATTCAACGAAACCAAGTTTTTGGAAAGCTAAAGACATGGGATAACACAATATTGATAGAAATATCAATAATAAGAAAGTGAGAAAAGGCCCATAAGAAAATGGTGAGAACCCTTCTTCGAATAAGACTGGTAAAAACTCCCAACATCGAAAACATCATAGAAGATGCATATGGACTCCGTTTTCGATGAACTAGAGCTTGTCATGAAGATGACCATAAGATCTAAAACCCACAACGAGAAACACCAAACGAGAACCAAGAAGTATGATGCAAGGATGCAAATGGTTTGAGCTCTCAATGAACGATACGATCAAGCTACTCACTTGAGAGCCCCCCTTGACAATACGAGAATCTATCCTAAAACAGAAAACCTATCAAGGGCAAATCTATACCTTGCACCTCGTCCTCTTGAGCTAGATGATGATGATCTTGGTTTCCTCAATATGGACCACCTTCTTGATTGTGTTGTCTTGATGAAGACTAGTTGATTGCTCCCCCATGCACAACATGGGTGAGCCACTCTTCAGCATATCTTCACAAGTCCATTGCCACCACAATGGACGACAAGCTTCAAGAATGATATCTTTGTGCTGATCCACTTGAACTTGCACACCGCAATCTTGATTACATCACCACTTGACGTCATCCTTCATGGGTTGTATGAGATCTACCTCTAGATGCAAGCCCATGGAAACAGACCTAACCCCACATATAACTCTCACGAAGACCATGGGTTAGTACACAAACACGGAATGGACAATGCTTACCATACCATGGGATCACTTGATCCCTCTCGATACATCTTGTACGCTTTGTGTGTTGATCATCTTGATTTACTCTTTGTCTGAGATCTTGATCAACCTTGTGTCTCTATGACCATTCTTTGGATAATACCTTGAATACCTCCTTGGTCCTCATATAAACTTCTTGAACCCAACAGATGGACTTCAAGAAGTGCCTACGGACAAATCCAATAAATATAACTTAAGGCAACCATTAGTCCATAGGAATTGTCATCAATTACCAAAACCACATATGGAGAAATATGCTCTAACATAGTGCTTGTCAAGTAGGAAAACAAGTGGGTGGAACTCATCCCGTAAAGAACATCATGACTACTAGGAGACCACTCGAGTTGCTTCATATGGATCTTTTTGGTCCCAATGCTTGCTAGAGACTCGATGGAAATTCTCATGGTCTAGTGATAGTTATTTATTTTTTAGATTTATGTTGGTATTCTTTCTTGATGACAAGTCACATGTACAAAAGATCTTTCAGAACTTCTCTTGCAAAGCACAAAATCAATTTGAAGTGTGGATTAAGAAAGTTTGGAGCGACAGCGGATCGTAGTTCAAGAACACTAGTGTGGATAACTTTCTTCATGAAGAAGGTATCACACATGAGTTCTCGACCACGTACACACCTCAACAAAATGGAGTTGTTGAGAGGAAGCACCAGACTCTCATAGTGATGGCTAGAACAATGCTCTGCGAATACAAGACGCCAATACACTTTTGGCCGGAAGTCATGGAAACATCTTGTCATGCTACAAACTGACTCTACCCACACAAGCTTCTCGGTAAAATGCCATACGAGCTACTCACCGGTAACAAACCACAAGTTTGATACTCTAGAGTATTTGGCTCGAAGTGTTACATTCCAGATAAGGATCGTCGTTCTAAATTTGCTCCTAAATCTCATAAGGGTTTCCTACTTGGTTATGGATCAAACTCTCACACATACCATGTCTGCAACAACTTCACTCGAAAAGTTGAGGAGGCGGTAGCTGTGAAGTTTGATGACAGTTATGGTTCACAAGTCAAACAATTGCTAAATGATGTAGGAGATAAGGAACCTAGGAAATCCATTCAAGACTTTTCCATCGGCAAGATTTGTCCCATGAAGGTGAAAGAAAATACTTCATCAATGCACGTGGAAGCTTCTACTTCGTGTCAAGGCAAAGCACAAAACTACATGGAGGCCACCACAAACGATACACTGAAGATGAAGAGGAAGAAGAAGTCCATCATGATGATCCACCTCAACCTCCTACGCCACCCCACAAGGAAACGGTACCTTCAACTACAATGAAGAGGAAGATGATGATGAGGAAGCTCCTCCGTTCAACAAGCAAAAGCTACCACGAGTTCAAGCAAGAGTGAACAAGACTCACCCCTTAGAACAAATTATCGGCAAAACACAAACCGGGAGAATCACTCTCGCTAATACTCGCGTAGCTAATTTTTTTGAGCATTACTTATTCATCTCTAGTATTGGGCCTATGAAGGTAGAGGAAGCACTTGAAGACTTGGGTTGGGTGAATGCCATGCATGAAGAGCTACACAACTTCAAGAGGAATGAAGTGTGGACACTAGTGGAGAAGCTCAATGATGAGCACAACATAATTGGAACAAAATGGGTGTTTCGAAACAAGCAAGATGAAGATGGTCAAGTGGTACGCAATAAGGCTCTTCTCGTAGCTCAATCTTACACTCAAGTCGAAGGTATGGGCTATGGTGAGACTCGCGCCCCCATTTCTAGACTTGAGACCATTCACATACTTCTTGCTTATGCCAATTACCATGATATTACTCTTTACCAAATGGGTATCAAAAGTGCTTTTCCAAATGGTGAAATTGAGGAGGAAGTTTATGTTAAGCAACCTCCCAGCTTTGTTAACCCGAAGAAACCTAATCATGTTTATGAACTTCCAAAAAATATATATGGTCTTAAACAAGCCCCTCAAGTTTGGTACAAATGCTTAACAAAGTTTTTCATAGAAAAAGTTTTATGATTGGTAAAATTGACGCAACCTTGTTCATTAAAAGAGTAAATTGTCGGTGTCAAAACCGGCAGTTTTCGAGTAGGGGGTCCCGAACTGTGGACCTTTGTTCGATGGGTTGTAGGAAGAGGGGATAGATAGCGGTCTACCCAGGTTCGGGCCCTCCCATGGAGGTAATACCCTATGTACTGCTTGATTGTATTGATGAAGATGATGGGGTATCGAGTATAGAGTTCATCTACCTCGAGATCATATGCTGTGGTCTAAACCCTAACGATGTGGACGTTATTTCTAATTAATATCTATGAAGATGATGGGGTATCGAGTATAGAGTTCATTAAAAGAGGAGTCCTTGTCTTGATCACCAAGTCTTGTGGAATCTTCCTCGTATATGTCATCGGCTGCACGAAGTAGCCCAGGAGTCCATCCATAGAGATAGGTCAGCGGTCTGAGGACCCCTTAGTCCAGGACTCCCTCAATAGCCCCCAATCTGGCCACCAATGACGTACTCTTAATTCCTAGCATCATGCGTCCAAAGTCTTCGTCTTGCGGGCGAGTTCTTCTCCCCATTTATGTTCGGCCAACACCAGTTCGGATGCCGATGACTTCCCGATTTATGAGCATAGGTCTTCAAGCTGGGAACACTCCTCAGTTCTTCCAAACTGTTCTTCATCTTCGGTCGCTAGTCTTGAATACAGGCTCAACAAATCTTACCATCACTGATCTTGGGGATCGCCGGGGTGAACCCGTAGAGTTTTACACGTCGGGCATCTAGGGAGCCCCTTTAAGTTATCCATCTTTATTAATGCCTTGTAATTTTTCATACCACGCCTCGGTTTTGAAGTGTTTCCCACGTGGCGATGCCCTAGTGCGTCCGAGCTCCAATGCAGGACTACATTCGAGGTGTATTCTTGTAGCCGACCTCCAACGCTGGCCGGCATCCGAGGTGTCATATATTACCTTGGTCTGAGAACATTTGAAGGAATTCATCCGGCTTAAATGCCGAAATAGTATTTTATGGACCATCCATTTGCATCCGAACTATATGTCGGACTGTTTCCAAGGTGGTGCGCCACCTCGGTCTTGGGCTATTTTTTGCAGAATTTATTTCTGATTGGTGTAATTTATTTACTATCGAGATGTATAGACAGTAACACTCAAGGTGTATGTCGATTTAAAACCCGAGATGCACCTGAAGGAAAAAAAATAAAATTGCTGACCCTAGTAGCCCCCGAGACTCAGGTTGATGTGTAAAATCGACCAGAGGATCAATTCCTTACTCGACAACATACTTTAGGAATTAAAATGCGGCATGCAGTAGCCCCTGAAATTCAGGTTGGGTGCGGCCGACCGACCTGAGGATCGAATCTCCTCGGAAACCATATTGCACTTGTTGTGTATGTTTTGACAACGTCAGGGTGCAAATCGGTAGGAAAGATGTGGAATTGCATGTCGGAAAAGATTTTCCAGTTGATGTAATTTATTCTCTAACGAGCTATATAACTAGTAGCCCCCGAGATTTGGATTGGGCAACATGGCCGACCCTAGGATCGTATCTCCTTGGGAACTATTTCATCCATTAAGTGTGTTTTAACAACATCGATGTGGAGCTCGGCACGGAAGATGCCGAACTGTAGGTCGGGAAAAAATTCCGAGCAAAACCACCATGCGAAACACCTCAAACAAGAAGATGTCCTGCCTCCTCAAAGAAATACATAAAAATAGGTTAATGGTGTCTAAAGCACAGAAAATAAAATAAAATTAGAAAAAACATTACATTCCGGACTAAATCAAGTTTCTTGATGCCAATTTGAAAATTGGTCTTAAAATTAATATGTGCTTCGATTGTGCTTTAACATGATGCATCCGATCTCTCAGGCTTCAAGCAGGCCAGCCTTTGGCTTCAACCTGCATATCCCGAGGGCAGAGTGTTTCTCCGAGGCCTGTTTAGTGAACTAAACTTAAGCGGCTTCACAGAGAAACGAGGCTACCCGGCTATTGACCAAACCCTCATGCTGAAAAAGGAGTAGTAGAAAAAGACTTTGCAGCGACCAAGAAGAAAACACATTTATTAAAAATGGCTCATATAAATTTAAGAGCCCCTGGTTAACATGGATAAAGGAAGTGTTTTTAACAAACAATGCTTTTAACAAGCTAAGTTTTTAACAAACAACTTTTTTGTTTAACACAAATATAATGCTTGGCTGAACCGCACATAAATTAAAAATTGAAAAAAGGTTGAGCATGAAAGCGACTTAGCTGGTTAATGTGCTCGGTGTGACGTGGTCCGAGCTTGCAACGGTCCGAGTTACAACCCCAAGCATGTCACGAGGTAGCCGATGAAGACCTCAACATGATGAAGTGACAACAGAACACTTTGGAAGGGCCGAGGCGAATCCCCCGGTCCAGCCGAGGAGACAAAGTAGTTCGACAGTAGGCCAAGCCCCCACATTAGTCGACCATGTCAATGAAGCAATTTGGTTGACGGAGGTGTGATGACGACGTCGGCGCGCTAAGGTGAGTGTCTGGCATGGTCGGAGACGATCACTTGTGCACATAAAATAGTGCAAGCCAAAAGTAATATCAAATAATAATAAAAATCATCTACTTAATGAACTTAAGTGAATTAACTATTTAGAAAAAATATAGCTTGAGATCCGAGGTGCCTGAGCAAAGAGCTCGACTTGATGTAGCCGTGATGCGGCACGACCGATGTGGCATGGAAAAGCTCTGAGTCTAGCCGAGGTGATGAAGCTGGTCGACTCGTGACACCGAAGTCGTCGGAGCGGGTTGATGAAGAGATGTCGGAGTCCTGGGTCTAACCGAGGTGACGTAGCAGTTCGGTAAGGGGACGCTAGAGCCCCCATGCCAGCCGATGTGTTGAAGCAGGTCATCATGGAGGACGACAACTTGAAGCGATGGTGCGGCGATGTCGGCGCAGGTCAAAATTTGTGACGCGGTCAATCCTCGCGTAATGAAACAACGAAGTGTCCCTCCGTGCAACCCATGGGTGATGAGGTGCACTTAATGAGTATTCGACCCTTGCCATGCCGAACTATTGATCGTCTAGTCGTGATGATGATCCGAGATGGTTGTCGTTGGCTTGATAAAGCCGTGGCGCACTTGATACCGGCATAGCACAGAAGCCGTGGAGCAACATTATCGGCCCGGTTTAACACCGATGCGACGGTGAAGATTGTGTTGGAAAAGACTCAAAATTTATGGGCATGTGTTTTAAAACAACACGTAATATGTTTAAAACAAATTCCTTCAAAAAGGATGTCCAAAACCCCGTTCATGAAGAAAGATGAACTCGGTCGGATTCGTTTTCGCGAAGAAAACAGATCCAAATTTCGTTGTACTCATTGGATGATTCCAAGAGTTTGAATGGTCGGATCGGGCTGACATTTTGAGGGATGATCTCTAAAGGAATTATGCATCCGGTGAATGGTGGGATTTTCCAAAGGATATCCGAGCTGGATACACGAGCCCTCGCCCTAAACTCATCTAGATTCCCTTCCAGATTCGATAGGGTTCCGATATATCAAAGATTGTCGGAGATTCCTACATCGGAACGCGACAAAATTTTGTACGGTTGTCGTAGATGCAATTCCGCACAATTACACTGAAGCAATTGTCAAAGCGGCGCTCGAGGAAGTGGGGACAAAGAACACAAATTAGTTGGTGAGAAAAATTGCAATCAATTTGCAGAGGAGCCATCAATCCTTCTGATGATCACACAATGGAACCTCAATGAAAGCAATAATGTCGGTGTCAAAACTGGCAGATCTCGGCTAGGGGGTCCCGAATTGTGGACCTTGGATCGATGGGTTGCAGGAGGAGGGGGGAGACAACGGTTTACCCAGGTTCGGGCCCTCCTTTGGAGGTAATACCCTACGTCCTGCTTGATTGTATTGATGAAGATGATGGAGTATCGACTACCGAGTTGATCTACCTTGAGATCATATGCTGTGATCTAAACCCTAATGATGTGGACGTTATATCTAATGAATATCTATCAACTAGCCTTGCATCGGCTTATATAACACACCGGAGGCCTAGGATAACATGAGTCCTAGTCGGCTACGTCGGTGTAGAGGAGTCCTTGTGTTGATCACTAAGTCTTGTGGAATCTTCCTCGTATATGTCATCAACTTCCCGAAGAAGCCCATGAGTCCATCCATAGAGATAGGCCGGCGGCCCAAGGACCCCTTAGTCAAGGACTCTCTCATAAATGGTGAATTATTTTTGTGCCAAATTTATGCGGATGATATTATCTTTGGATCTACTTACCCACATTCTGGTGAGAAATTTGGAAGGTTGATGTTCGAGAAATAGGAGATGTCCATGATGTGTGAGCTTATATTTTTTCCTTGGTTTACAAATTGAGCAAACGAGAGAAGGTACACTTATCTCTCAAACCTAGCACACCAAGGACTTGTTCAAGAATTTCAAAATACAAGAGTGTAAAGGTATGAAAAAACCCATGGCTACTAGTGGACATGTTGACCTCACAAAGGAGGACAAACCGGTTGATCAAAAAAATTATCGATCAATGATCAATTCATTTCTATATCTCTTGTGTCTTGGTCATCCAGGAAACAGAACTGGGCATCTCTATCCACCGCTGAAGCGGAATACATTGCAGCCGGATCGTGTTGTGCGCAATTTCTATGGATGACTCAAACTCTTAAAGACTATGGAATACATGTGAGACATGTTCCGGTACTTTGTGACAATGAGAGTGTTATTAAGATTGCTCACAATCCCCTATAACATTCTCACAATAAACATATTGAAGTTCATCATCATTTCATTCATGATCATGTTGCCAAAAGGGATATTAATCTCAAACATGTTCATATCGGCAAAACAATGAGCGGATATATTTACTAAGCCACTTGATGAGAAAGTGTTTTGTCGTTTACGGGGTGAGTTGAACATCATTGATGCTTAAAACTTGAGCTAGACTCACTAGATGCATGCAAGGGCATGAGCTTATCTTTACTATTCCTTGGTACCATTGAGAGGATGATACTTCATATCTTGGAAATCTATGGTCCCTTGTACTACATCTAACCTTTTGTAGGTACTTAGAAGGACTACACTCTACAATATTTCCATCAACTGATACCTCAAGCAATCTTGTTATGGCCAAGTATCAACACCCCTATTTCTAGTTGGAGGAAGAAGAAAACATAAACCATATCCTTGATAAACACTTGTTGAAAATTTCACTCTTGTCATTGGGATATATCATGTTCTTTCTTGCATGACTAACCAATGTAGGTGAAGAGTGAACAAAACAATCAAGGATTGCTCCAAACTCAAGATGATCTTCATCAACCTTGAGCATCCACAACAAGTTCACCTACATGTTAAGTCATCTACATCTTTCGAAGGTATGTACTCATATCCTTGAAGAAGATTTACTCCAAGTCAAGAGTTAAAGCAATTCAAGTGGTATGATGACATTAACATGCTTAAACAAAAAAATGGTAACCCCATTTTTAAGCTTAACGATGAGTATGACCTATTATCAAGCATTCTTGCTTGGCTCCTTAGGTCAATATACTCTAATATAGGTGAACTAGTCATCTCCCAACATATATATAAGGATCTTGAATAAAAAAACTTCACTTTTGATGTCTACTTTGTTGCTTCCATTCAAATTCTTACCTAGATGAATATTCCTTAAAAACTCCTTGCAAATCTTGTAAAAATCCTTGTAAATCTTTTGAAAATATCTGGCAAACTGTGTCAAGTCTTTCTGAAGTCTTATTTTAAAAATAGCCAAGAATGTCTTTGAAAAGTCAGTGTTTGCATCTCGGACCCTTCAAAGTGGCGAAGTCGGTTTCACCTATATAGTAGACAAACTACTCTGAGCTTATTCCGTTCTACCGACTTGTAACACCCGGCTATGCCAATTTCACCCTGAGCCCTAAAAATTATTATTGGTTCCACCGATGTATTTTACCTCGGAGTCTCTGATTTGCGTTACTACTTCAGTTCCTTGCTATACTCTTGATATTTTTTTACACAAAGCTCTCTGTGACCCTTATTCTCGAGGATCCCTTACCCACTGACCCTTCTTGGAAATTGATGTCAAAGTGGGAGAAAGATCGAAGCTTAAATTTAAAGCTTACGGGGATAATCATTAGTCCAAGAGATAATTATTAAGGGGGGGGGGTCCACTTAGTTCTTTATTTTAAAGAGGAGAGAGATAAAAGATTAAGTTATTTGGGTTCATACTTTTGCATTGCTACACTTGCTTTATCATTTTTGCTAGAGTTTTCTCACCCTACCTACTGCCAATATCTACATGCTAAGATTCACAGGGAGAGGAAAAAACAATATCTACACTCACGGGAGAAAAGCTCTAAAATCACTTTTGAATATATATTGATTCTGAGAAAATACTATCTTCTACATCTTTTCCAAACCTTGGTGGAATTGGAGTTCTTTGCAGCTTTATGAAAGAAGTATTCATGTTTTATATAACCTTGATTTTCTCAAGTATGTTTCCATGGTAGAAATGCTCCAGAACTTCAAGGTAAGTATATCCATCATACCCTTGGTGAGGACAACCTCTTGCTTCTTGCACATAGTTTTTTTTGCAAGAATGATTCCTAGACATGGAAATTCTTTATTCTCATATATCTGATGCATATAGCCAAGGAACATATTACTGTCATGTCTAAGGGAGTCCGGGACTAAGGGGTCCTTGGGTCTCTTACCTATTCCTATGGGTCGGACTTCTGGGCCATCTTATTTTCACTACTATTGGAATCCGGAGAGATAAGGAAATGTTGTATCCAAGACGGTCTCTTCCAAAGACTTGGCGTGCACCCCACGACCATGTGGTAAACTGCATGTTTTCTCCTTGGTGTAACTAACAGTATGTAACCCTAGTGCCTCCCGTATCTATATAAGCCATAGGGCCCTAGTTCATAGGTCAAGTTAAGATCATTACTCCCAGGGTTTAGACCACAACATACAATCTCGAGGTAGATCAACTTTGTACTTGATATTCCACCATCAATATAAACAAGAGTAGGACGTAGGGTTTTATCTCCATCAAGAGGGCCCGAACTTCGGTAAACATCACCTCCTTCATTTCCTGTTACCCATCAATCCAAGGTCCACAGTTCGTGATCCCTACTCAAGATTTTTTGGTTTTGACACCGGCATTGTTGCTTTCATTGAGAGTTCCACTGAAGGATCGCCAGAGGTATCGATGGCTCGCTCTGTCACCAGCGAAGGCACTAACACCGGGAACATCTTCGTCCCGGGTCAACTCTCCACGTTCGGTAGCATTGTCCCGCATACCGAAACAACTCTTCGCCACAACGAGATCGATGGGTTGGCCCCGGGCAAGGGAATCAAGTTCAACGACCTAGATTACATCACCGATTCCCAAGGCAATTTTTCCTTGCTTTGTTATCGGCTTCGGCCGATGAACTCAGAATCCTTGATGTCTTGACTTCGGGTCCCCTCCCCTACCTCGGGTCTGGGATGATGCCTACTATAGATCCGGCCTTAAGCACAGATCTGACCACTATGTTCGGGAATCAGGGGTTAACCCTGTCCAGGCACACTCCGTGTGCTCACACACCGGAGGTCAACTCCTCCAAAGATCCAAGGAGTAGTCCGGCAAATCCCTCGCTGTCAAACGAGATGCTTGCCCGGATCCGAACAATGGAAATTTCAGATGTCCCGCCCCCGACCTATGATCAGCTCGGTTCTGATCAAGGTCACATGGAATTTTATTTCCCACCCACCACCCACTTAGTAGCACTACCAACGATTTAACCAATATGTTGCACTTCTCTTCGGATGATATCGAAGATGAATTCACAGATGTCGACACATGTGCTCCTCCTCCGACTGGACGATTGACGACCACCTCCACCTATGATGTGTACATGGTGGACACCCCTAAGGATGATGGAGCCACAAGGAAAAGCGAAAAGGACACCCTGGTAAAAAACAGTGGTGACGAGCTCCTCAACTGTCTGCGCCAGCATAAAAAGCCTAAGGCATGCAAGGGCAGGGAAAGCAATACGGGAACCGGAGAAAACTCCACCCCAGATGACTGAGAGAACCTCGTTCAACCTAGTGTTCCCAAACATAATTTGGATGATTTGTAGTGGCACACGGATCGGGAAAAGCCTAAGGACCTCGATGATTCCGAGGATAGAAACTACCTCCCTCCTTACGAAGAGGAGGATAGTCTCGGAGACGAGATTTCATCATCTGTGAACACCCATGGATCAAGAGCGATTTCAGCGACAACTCATAGCCACTATCCGAAGCCTCAAGAGAAAACAATGGAAAATCAAAACCGAACAGGACTGCATCAATGAAAGATGGACGCAAGTCCTTGCTACAGAACAAGGGTACGACATGAACAACACGGGAAAAACAAAAGTTATATACGCTGTCGGTTACTACCAGAATTCGAAGAGGGGGCCTTTGAGCCCACACTCCCTAGACACACTCAGGAAGACCAGCCGGACCACCCCTCGAGGGTGGTATAGGACGACTAGGGAAGCCGATAAACAACCCGAACACCCCCATAGAAGAAGGAAGGAGCCAACACAGCCTAGTGACCCAACTGACCAGCGACACAACTTGAATGGTAAGACATCACAAACAAGATCCATCTATGGGTCATCTGGGGACCCCGACTTATAAGTCGTGATCACCGAATGCACGTGTACAATGATCCCGGAGATCAGTGCTCAATGAACACACATAAGCTTAATAACAAGAGTTCTACATCCATACATACCGTTTGATACAAATAGAGACCATTAAGGTCAAGTCTTACATAGATAGGGCCTCGAAGGCTGACACACCAAACATAACTAGGAGAGGAAATCTTGATCGAAAGCATGAACCCGAGCCATCTCCCTATAACCTACAAGCATCCTAACTGGGAAGCATATAGTTAATGTGTTCATCTTCAACGAACTCTTCTCCATATTCCTTCTCTCCATGCCTGGACAATTAAATAACCAGTGACAAGCCAATGAGTACTTTGAATGTACTCGCAAGCAACCCATGATGCGGAATAAGGCAATAACAATGCATGATATAGAACTAAGTAGGTAAGTTTGCGGAAAGCTAATTTTGCGTGCAATAACATGGTAATTCTTGTAAAAGCATGCATCAACATGTCGCAAATATCCATATGAACAAGTTATAGTTATCATCATAAGCAGGGGTTGAATGTTCCACGTTTATTTCCCATACGAAGTCGTATGACTTATCTCAAGTATCATCTTTATCACACTATCACCTTTTTCACACACACACACACTTGGTTTATGCGAAAACAACTGGACGTAGTTTAAGCAAGATTACCCAACTATCGTTGACCATGGACACGGCTATTCGAATAGTTTTACACTCTCATAGATTGCGCGTTGTACCCACGAGACTCGGGGAGCTTCCGTGTCATCCACGACTCATGGTATATTGCATACCCGAGGTAAGCACCCGAACAGTGCCTTTCCCCTGGCGACACTAAACAAAGAGTCCACTCGATGGGTACCTAGCCCTCATGATGTACATCATACGAGACTCGCTCTAGATTGTACCATCCATGAAGGGACCAAGAGTGTGCCCGATGCTTGTGAAAACAGCTCATGGTCTCCCTACCTGGCACGACCCCGTGTCCAGAGTGACCACGACACTCTCATCACTAGTAATGTGGGCTCTCTACTAGCATCGACCAAAGTAATCAACCAAGCCCTGTCCTATAAGGGGTATCGTGGTCGCACATGTAAGGTTGGGCTGGTCAGCAATTCTTAATTTTAATCTCGTTTTTCAAACCACACACACGAAACCTTTCTCGGTAGACCACTTCTTTCCCAAGTGGTCACACATCTCAACACCATCTCCCTCGAGCATTAGTGGCACCCGACGGGATTTTTGAAATCTTTTGAAATCATTCCTTTCATCGTCACTCATACGTCCATTTTGCATCATGCTTTCATGTTGATATTTATTGCTTTTTGGGCTGTTATTTCACTTCATGGTACAATACTTATGCCTTTTCTCTCTTATTTTGCAATGTTTACATGAAGAGGGAGAATGCCGGCAGTTGGAATTCTGGCCTGAAAAAGGAGCAAGTTTGAGATGCCTATTCCGCAAAACTCCAAAAGCCATGAAAATCAACGTGGATTTGTTTGGGAATATATAAAAATTACTGGCCCGAAGAAGTGCCAGAGGGGCGCCAACAGGTGGCCACAAGCCTGCTAGGCGCGACCACCCCCTGGCCGCGCCTAGGAAGCTTGTGGGCTCCCTGCTGGCCCACTGGCTCCCCTCTTCTGCTATATGAAGGGTTTTGTTCCGAAAAAATTCAGGAGGAGGCTTTTCGGAGGATTCGCCGCCGCCACGAGGCGGAACTTGAGCAGAACCAATCTAGAGCTCCGGCAGGACAATCCTGTCGGGGAAACTTCCCTCCCAGAGGGGGAAATCGTCGCCATCGTCATCACCAACACTCCTCTCATCGGAGGGGACTCATCACCATCAACATCTTCATGAGCACCATCTCATATCCAAACCCTAGTTCATCTCTTGTAACCAATCTCCGTCTCGCGACTCTGATTGGTACTTGTAAGGTTGCTAGTAGTGATAATTACTCTTTGTAGTTGATGCTAGTTGGATTACTTGGTGGAAGAGTATATGTTCAGATCCTTAATGCTACTCATTACCTCTCTGGTCATGAATATGATTATGCTTTGTGAGTAGTTACTTTTGTTCCTGAGGACATGGGATAAGTCATGCTAATAGTAGTCATGTGAATTTGGTATTCGTTCGATATTTTGATGTGTTGTATGTTGTTTTTCCTCTAGTGGTGTTATGTGAACGTCGAGTACATAAAACTTCACCATTATTTGGGCCTAGAGGAAGGCATTTGGAAGTAGTAAGTAGATGATGGGTTGCTAGAGTGACAGAAGCTTAAACCCTAGTTTATGCGTTGCTTCGTAAGGGGCTGATTTGGATCCACTAGTTTAATGCTATGGTTAGACTTTGTCTTAATTCTTCTTTCGTAGTTGTGGATGCTTGCGAGAGGGGTTAATAATAAGTGGGATGCTTGCCCAAGTAAGGGCAGTACCCAAGCGCCGGTCCACCCACATATCAAACTATCAAACTAACGAACGCGAATCATATGAACATGATGAAAACTAGCATGACGGAAATTCCCGTGTGTCCTCGGGAGCGTTTTTCTTCCTATAAGACTTTGTCCAGGCTTGTCCCTTGCTACAAAAGGGATTGGGCCACTTTTCTGCACTTTTGCTAGTTTTGTCACTTGTTGCTTGCTACGAATCATCTCACCACACAACCACTTGTTACCGATAATTTCAGTGCGTGCAGATATTACCTTGCTGAAAACCACTTGTCAGGTCCTTCCGCTCCTCGTTGGGTTCAACACTCTTACTTATCGAAAGGACTACGATAGATCCCCTATACTTGTGGGTCATCAAGACTCTTTTCTGGCGCCGTTGCCGGGGAGTGAAGCGCCTTTGGTAAGTGGAACTTGGTAAGTAAACATTCATATAGTGTGCTGAAATTTATTGTCACTTGTCACTATGGAAACTAATCCTTTGAGGGGCTTGTTCGGGGTATCTTCACCTTGAACAGAAGCACAAAGAGTTGCTCCTCAACCTGCTGCACCTACTGAAAATATTTTCTTTGAATTTCCTTCGGGTATGCTTGAGAAACTGCTGGCTAATCCTTTTACAGGAGATGGAACATCACATCCAGACTTGCATCTAATCTATGTAGATGAAGTTTGTGGTTTATTTAAGCTTGCAGGTTTGCCCGAGGATGAGGTCAAGAAGAAGGTATTTCCCTTATCTTTGAGGGATAATGCGTTGACATAGTATAGGCTATGTGATGATACTGGATCATGGAACTACAATCGGTTGAAATTGGAATTTCATCAAAAGTTTTATCCTATGCATCTAGTACATCGTGATCGGAATTATATTTATAATTTTTGGCCTCGTGACAGAGAAAGCATCGCTCAAGCTTGGGGGAGGCTTAAATCAATGTTATATTCTTACCCCAACCATGAGCTCTCGAGAGAAACTATCGTTCAAAACTTCTATGCTCGGCTTTCTCATGATAATCGCACCATGCTTGACACTTCTTGTACCGGTTCTTTTATGAAGAGAGATATTGACTTCAAATGGAATTTATTGGAGAGAATTAAACGCAACTCTGAAGATTGGGAGCTTGATGAAGGTAAGGAGTCAGGTATGAATTTCAAGTTTGATTGCGTTAAATCCTTTCTTGAAACAAATACTTTTTGTGATTTTAGCGCTAAGTATGGACTTGACTATGAAATAGTAGCTTCATTGTGTGAATCATTTGCTGCTCATATTGATCTCCCCAAAGAGAAGTGGTTTAAATATCATCCTCCTTTAGAAGTCAATGTAGTTAAACCCAATCCAGTTGAAGAGAAAGTCATTGCCTATAATGATCCTATTGTTCCCAGTGCTTACATTGAGAAACCACCTTTCCGTGTTAGGATAAAGGATCATTCTAAAGCTTCAACTGTGATACGTAGAGGCTACATTAGAACACCTACACCCCCTGAGCAAATTAGAGTTGAACCTAGCATTGCTATTATGAAAGATCTCCTGTCCGATGATGTTGAGGGAGATAATATTCACTTCTGTGAAGATACTGCTAGAATTGCTAAACCTCACGCTAGAGACAAACATAGGCATGTTGTTGGCACACATGTTGTTTCTGTTAAGATAGGAGATCATTGCTATCATGGTTTATGTGACGTGGGTGCTAGTGTTAGTGCGATACCTCAATCCTTATATGATGAAATCAAAGGCGAGATTGCACCTGTTGAGATAGAGCCTATTAATGTCACTATTCAGCTTGCCAATAGAGATACTATCTGCCGTGTGGGAATTGTTAGGGATGTTGAAGTCTTGTGTGGTAAAACGAAGTATCCTGCTGATTTCCTCATTCTTTCTACCGCACAAGATAGCTTTTGTCCCATCATATTGGGCAGACCTTTTCTTAATACTGTCAATGCTCATATTGCTGTGAGAAGCAAACTGTCACTGTTGGCTTATAAGGCTTGTCACATGAGTTCAATTTCTCCAAGTTTGGTAGAAAACCTCATGAAAAACAGTTGCCTAGTAAGGATGAAACTATTGCCTTAGCTTCTATTGTCGTGCCTCCCACTGATCCCTTAGAGCAATACTTGCTTGAGCATGAAAATGATATGCATATGGATGAAAGGGATGAGATAGATGGAGTTGTCTTAGAATAATATCCCATCCTTAAGAATAATTTGCCTATTGAACTGCTTGGGGATCCACCCCCACCAAAAGGTGATCCTGTGTTCGAGCTTAAACAGTTGCCACATACTCTTAAGTATGCTTATATTGATGAAAAAGAGATATATCATGTCATAATTAGTGCTAGCCTCTCAGAGCATGAAGAAAAGAAGTTAGTAAAAACTCCGAGGAAGCACCGTGTTTCTATTGGATATACTCTTGATGATCTTAAGGGCATTAGTCCCACTCTATGCCAGCACAAGTTTAAGACTGATCCTGATTCCAAACCAGTTGCTGATCATCAACGGAGATTAAATCCTAAGATGAAAGAAGTAGTGAGAAAAGAAATACTAAAGCTCCTGGAAGCGGGTATCATCTATCCTGTTGCTCATAGTGATTGGGTGAGTCCGGTGCATTGCATCCCTAAGAAGGGAGGCATTACCGTTGTCCCTAATGATAAGGATGAATTGATCCCATAGAGGATTATTACTGGCTATAGGATGGTGATCGATTTTAGGAAATTGAATAAAGCCACTAGGAAAGATCATTACCCTTTGCCTTTTATCGACCACATGCTAGAAAGACTGTCTAAAAACACACACTTAAGCCTTCTAGACGGTTATTCTGGTTTCTCCCAAATACGAGTTGCACAATCTGATCAGGAGAAAACCACTTTCACCTGCCCTTTCGGTACCTTTGCTTATAGACGTATGCTTTTGGCTTATGTAATGCACCTGTCACCTTTCAAAGATGTATGATGGCTATATTCTCTGACTTTTGTGAAAAGATTGTTGAGGTTTTCATGGATGACTTCTCCGTTTACGGGTCTTCCTTTGATGATTGCCTCAGCAACCTTGATCGAGTCTTGCAGAGATGTAAAGACACCAATCTTGTCTTGAATTGGGAGAAGTGCCACTTTATGGTTAATGAAGGCATCGTCTTAGGACATAAAATTTCTGAAAGAGATATTGAAGTCGATAAGGCTAAGGTTGATGCAATCGAGAAAATGCCATACCCCACAGATATCAAAGGTATAAGAAGTTTCCTTGGTCATGCTGGTTTCCATAGAAGATTCATTAAAGACTTCTCTAAGATTTTTAGGCCTCTTACCAATCTCTTGCAAAAGGATATTCCTTTTGTCTTTGACGATGATTGTGAGGAAGCCTTCGAAATACTTAAGAAGGCTTTGATAAATGCACCCATTGTTCAACCACCTGATTGGAACTTACCTTTTGAAATCATGTGTGATGCTAGTGATTATGCTGTTGGTGCTGCCCTAGGGCAAAGAGTTGATAAGAAGTTGAATGTTATTTACTATGCTAGTAAAACTCTAGACAGTGCACAAAGAAACTATGCTACTACGGAAAAGGAGTTTTTAGTAGTCGTGTTTGCATGTGAAAAGTTCAGGTCTTACATAGTTGATTCCAAAGTCACTATTCACATTGATCACGCTGCTATTAAGTACCTCATGGAGAAGAAACACGCTAAACCTAGACTTATTAGATGCGTTCTCTTGCTACAAGAATTTGATTTGCACGTTGTCGACAGGAAGGATGCTGACAACCCCGTAGCAGATAACTTGTCTAGGTTAGAGAACGTTCTTGATGACCCACAACCTATTGATGATAGCTTTCCCTATGAGCAATTGAATGTCATCAATACTTCACGTAGTGCACCGTGGTATGCTGATTATGCAAACTATATCGTTGCCAAATATATACCACCTAGTTTCACATACCAGCAGAAGAAGAAATTCTTCTTTGACTTGAGACATTACTTTTGGGATGATCCTCACCTTTATAAGGAAGGAGTAGATGGTGTTATTAGACGTTGTGTACCTGAACATTAACAGGGACAGATCCTACAGAAGTGTCACTTCGAGGCCTACGGAGGACACCATGCGGGAGATAGAACTGCACACAAGGTATTGCAATCAGGTTTCTATTGGCCCGCTGTATTCAAGGATGCCCGTAAGTTTGTCTTGTCTTGTGACGAATGTCAAAGAGTAGGTAATATCGGTAAACGTTAGGAAATGCCTATGAACTATTCACTTGTCATTGAACCATTTGATGTTTGGGGCTTTGATTATATGGGACCTTTTCCAAAATCCAATGGGTATGCTCATATCCTAGTTGTTGTTGATTACGTCACTAAGTGGGTAGAAGCTATCCCCACTAGTAGTGCTGATCACAACACTTCTATTAGGATGCTTAAAGAAGTTATTTTCCCTAGATTTGGAGTCCCTAGATATCTAATGACCGACGGTGGTTCATATTTCATTCATGGTGCTTTCCGTAAAACGCTTGCTAAGTACGATGTCAACCATAGAATTGCGTCTCCCTGTCACCCTCAGTCCAGTGGTCAAGTAGAGCTAAGCAATAGAGAAATTAAACTAATTCTACAAAAGATTGTCAATAGGTCTACAAAGAGTTGGTCTAAGAAGCTCGATGATGCACTGTGGGCTTATAGGACTGCCGATAAGAATCCCATGGGCATGTCTCCGTACAAAATGGTGTACGGTAAAGCATGTCATTTACCTCTTGAGCTAGAGCATAAAGCTCATTGGGCAATCAAAGAGCTCAACTTTGATTTCAAACTTGCTGGTGAGAAGAGGTTATTTGACATTAGCTCGCTTGATGAATGGAGAGCTCAGGCATATGAAAATGCCAAGTTGTTCAAAGAAAAGGTTAAGAGGTGGCATGATAAGAGGATACAAAAGCGTGAGTTCAATGTAGGTGATTATGTCTTCTTATATAATTCTCATTTAAGATTTTTTGCAGGCAAGCTTCTCTCTAAATGGGAAGGTCCCTATATTGTTGAGGAAGTATATCGTTCCGGTGCTATCAAGATCAACAACACGGAAGGTAATTGTCCGAGAGTTGTAAATGGGAGGAGAATCAAGCATTATATCTCAGGTACTCCCATAAATGTTGAAAGCAATATTATCAATACCATAACTCCGGAAGAATACCTAAGGGATATTTATCAGCCTGTTTCAGACTCCGAAAACGAAGAGGTATGTGATTCGGTAAGAAAACAGACTCCAAAACTTTTCCATTAGGAATTTTTATCCGTTTTGGAATATTTGAAAAAATGAAAAATTGGAAGTAGTCCGGAAAGCGCGCGAGGAGGCGACAAGCCTTCCAGGCGCGCGCCCACCCCTAGCCGCGCCTGGGGGGCTTGTGGCCACCTCGTGTGCCTCCTGGAATCCGTTTTCGTGCGGAGTACTCCTTCTGGTATGGAAAAATCATTATATATTCTCCCGTAAGGTCTGACCCTCATATCACGCAAATTTCCTCTGTTTTCGTTTCGAGCCTGTTTTCTGCCGCAGATTTAGAGCAAGATGTCGTCCCAGGAATCTGTGGGGGAGAACAATCTCCCTCAAGTCTATGGAGAAGTAAATGCTGATCTGAAAAGAACGGAGGCCAAGGAAAGGCTACCTAAGGAAACCAGGGGCAAAACTAAGGAGAAGAATCACGCGTGGGATGAAGCACAATCTGTGTTCAACAAGGAAGAAGTTGAAGAAGTGGATTTCCTCCAACCCTACCTCCAGCTATTGTCTCCATCCTTGATTGAACTCTTGAGGTTTTGTGAAACAACTCTTGCTTGCAATACTTATCTCACTCGTGAAGTTGTTTTTCTGGAGAAACATATCACAGATCTCCAAGGTATAAATCAAAGATTAATGGCCCTCTTGGAATCAAAGATTGCAACAACTCCACCACCATTGCCTCCAAAGGAAGACAACTAAGCATGGGTATGGGCAATCCCCTTGGCTTGTGCCAAGCTTGGGGGAGTTGCCCCGGTATCGTATCACCATCACATCTTTTGCCTTTACCTTTGTGTTAGTTTGTTCCTTTTCAGTTTTCTTTTTCTCTAGTAGATTAAAAGTCTTAGTGTTTAGTCTTGAGTTTTGCTTTGTGTCACCCCCGATGTATTCGAGCTCGTGACCATATAATAAAGAGTGTCTTAGTAGAGGGCTTTGCCTCTTGCCATGATCAAAAGAGTGAGAGAAGAACAAAAACATGAAAGATCATGTAATGATCTTATGGGAAGTGATGGCTTCACATATAAAAAGAATGATGATTGAAACTTGTTGAGGATAGACAAACGTAGACCTTGGTCATTGATGCAATTAATAGGAAGTGATAAAGAAGGATAGGTTCACATATAAATACATCATCTTTGACACCATCTATGATTGTGAACACTCACTAAACTATTGCATGCTTATAAGTAGACGATGGACAAGGAAGACAACATAATGAATTGTGTTTGCTTGGCTCCGAACAATGTTATATGATTAGAGATTCCTTAGCTTGTGACGATTGCTTCCCCTCATATTAGCCAAAACTCCCGCACCAAGTAGAGATACTACTTGTGTGCATCCATAAACCTTCAACCCAGTTTTGCCATGAGAGTCCACCATAGCTACCTATGGATTGAATAAGATCCCTCAAGTAAGTTTTCATCGGTGCAAGAAATAAAAATTGCTCCCTAATATGTATGGTCTATTAGTGTGTGGAAAGCAAGCTTTGTACAAACCTGTGATGAGGAAGAAATAAAAGGGACAACCTGCATAATAAAGTTCTTTATGACAGGAGGCAATATAAGTGAAGTTCCTCCGCACTAAGAGGACACACATCCAAACCTCAAAAGCGCATGACAACCTCTGCTTCCCTCTGCGAAGGGCCTATCTTGTACCTTTACTATTTGCCCTTGAAATAGTCATGGGGATCTTCACCAATTCCTTGTTTCGCCCTTATCTTGGCTAATGTCATATGCTAGGGAAAGATCTATATTCATATGTCAACTTGGAGGTAAGCATTCATGAATTATTATTGTTTACATTACCCTTGAGGTAAGAAGTTGGGAGGCAAAACTATAAGCCCCTATCTTTCTCTGTGTTCAGCTGAAACTTTGATCTCATGAGTACCACGTGAATTGTAGCATTTGTAGAGAACGAAAAGATGATTGAGTATGTGGATTTGCTTTACAAGCTCTTATTTGACTCTTTCGGATGTTGTGACAAATTGCAATTGCTTCAATGACTAAAGGCTATTGGTTGCTAATTCTCGGTAAGGTTCTTGATCCATACTTTACTTTGTGAATGAATTTTCACTTTAGCATGAGAGATTATATGTTGGTATTGCTGTTCTGATCATGATCATGATGCATGTATGTTCGTATCGTGTTTTGTCGACACCTCTCTCCCTAAACATGTGGGCATATTTATTGAGCTCGGCTTTCGCTTGAGGACAAGCAAGGTCTAAGCTTGGGGAAGTTGATACGTCCATTTTGCATCATGCTTTCATGTTGATATTTATTGCTTTTTGGGCTGTTATTTCACTTCACGGTACAATACGTATGCCTTTTCTCTCTTATTTTGCAAGGTTTACATGAAGAGGGAGAATGCTGACAGCTGGAATTCTAGCCTGAAAAAGGAGCAAGTTTGAGATGCCTATTCTGCGCAACTCCAAAAGCCGTGAAAATCAACATGGATTTTTTTGGGAATATATAAAAATACTGGGCTGAAGAAGTGCCACAGGGGCGCCAGCAGGTGGCGACAAGCCTGCTAGGCGCGGCCACCCCCTGGCCGCACCTAGGGCGCTTGTGGGCTCCCTGCTGGCCCACTGGCTCCCCTCTTCTGCTTTATGAAGGGTTTCGTTCCGAAAAAATTCAGCAGGAGGATTTTCGGAGGATTCGCCGCCGCCACAAGGCGGAACTTGAGCAGAACCAATCTAGAGCTCCGGCAGGACAATCCTGCCGGGGAAACTTCCCTCCCGGAGGGTGAAATCGTCGCCATCGTCATCACCAACACTCCTCTCATCGGAGGGGACTCATCACCATCAACATCTTCATCAGCACCATCTCATCTCCAAACCCTAGTTCATCTCTTGTAACCAATCTCCGTCTTGCGACTCCGATTGGTACTTGTAAGGTTGCTAGTAGTGTTCATTACTCTTTGTAGTTGATGCTAGTTGGATTACTTGGTGGAAGAGTTTATGTTCAGATCCTTGATGCTACTCATTACCTCTCTGGTCATGAATATGATTATGCTTTGTGAGTAGTTACTTTTGTTCCTAAGGACATGGGATAAGTCATGCTAATAGTAGTCATGTGAATTTGGTATTCGTTCGATATTTTGATGTGTTGTATGTTGTTTTTCCTCTAGTGGTGTTATGTGAACGTCGACTACATAACACTTCACCATTATTTGGGCGTAGAGGAAGGCATTGGGAAGTAGTAAGTAGATGATGGGTTGCTAGAGTGACAGAAGCTTAAACCCTAGTTTATGCATTGCTTCGTAAGGGGCTGATTTGGATCCACTAGTTTAATGCTATGGTTAGACTTTGTCTTAATTCTTCTTTCGTAGTTGCAGATGCTTGCGAGAGGGGTTAATCATAAGTGGGATGCTTGTCCAAGTAAGGGAAGTACCCAAGCGCCGGTCCACCCACATATCAAACTATCAAAGTAACGAACGCGAATCATATGAACATGATGAAAACTAGCATGACGGAAATTCCCGTATGTCCTCGGGAGCGTTTTCCCTCCTATAATACTTTGTACAGGCTTGTCCCTTGCTACAAAAGGGATTGGGCCACTTTGCTGCACTGTTTCTACTTTTGTCACTTTTTGCTTGCTACGAATCATCTCACCACACAACCACTTGTTACCGATAATTTCAGTGCGTGCATATATTACCTTGCTAAAAACCACTTGTCAGATCCTTCTGCTCCTCGTTGGGTTCGACACTCTTACTTATCGAAAGGACTACGATAGATCCCCTATACTTGTGGGTCATCAGTCACCATGCATAGTCCCATTCTGTTTGCATTGTAGCTAGTAGCGACCTAACTACTTCCAACCCGCAAAACCCTCATAGGTGGTAGGGTCATGCCCAAGTGCAAGTATCAACGAGGAGTATCTCGGAGAGAACCTACCAGAGTGGTCACCAACTCATCATGAATCAAATGCAACAAAATGTAGTGCTATATGTGTCAGGGGATGACCCCGGGTAGGGTAAAGAAGACGATACAACATTTCAAAAAACATCGAGGGAGTTATCCCCGATACGTCATACCCCGCGAATCAAGAAAGACAATAAAAGAAGTAAAGACACAAGATCGGCTGGCTCGAACCTGGCCAGCTAGAACCCTGGTGTTGGAATTATGCCCTAGAGGCAATAATAAATGTATAGTTGTTATTATAATTCCTGTATCAAGATAATAGTTTATTATCCATGCTATAATTGTATTGAATGAAGACTCATTTACATGTGTGGATACATAGACAAAACACCATCCCTAGCATGCCTCTAGTTGGCTAGCCAGTTGATCGATGATAGTCAGTGTCTTCTGATTATGAACAAGGTGTTGTTGCTTGATAACTGGATCACGTCATTGGGAGAATCACGTGATGGACTAGACCCAAACTAATAGACGTAGCATGTTGATCGTGTCATTTTGTTGCTACTGTTTTCTGCGTGTCAAGTATTTATTCCTATGACCATGAGATCATATAACTCACTGACACCGGAGGAATGCTTTGTGTGTATCAAACGTCGCAACGTAACTGGGTGACTATAAAGATGCTCTACAGGTATCTCCGAAGGTGTTAGTTGAGTTAGTATGGATCAAGACTGGGATTTGTCACTCCGTGTGACGGAGAGGTATCTCGGGGCCCACTCGGTAATACAACATCACACATAAGCCTTGCAAGCAATGTAACTTAGTGTAAGTTGCGGGATCTTGTATTACGGAACGAGTAAAGAGACTTGCCGGTAAACGAGATTGAAATAGGTATGCGGATACTGACGATCGAATCTCGGGCAAGTAACATACCGAAGGACAAAGGGAATAACATACGGGATTATACGAATCCTTGGCACTGAGGTTCAAACGATAAGATCTTCGTAGAATATGTAGGATCCAATATGGGCATCCAGGTCCCGCTATTGGATATTGACCGAGGAGTCTCTCGGGTCATGTCTACATAGTTCTCGAACCCGCAGGGTCTGCACACTTAAGGTTCGACGTTGTTTTATGCGTATTTGAGTTATATGGTTGGTTACCGAATGTTGTTCGGAGTCCCGGATGAGATCACAGACGTCACGAGGGTTTCCGGAATGGTCCGGAAACGAAGATTGATATATAGGATGACCTCATTTGATTACCGGAAGGTTTTCGGAGTTACCGGGAATGTACCGGGAATGACGAATGGGTTCCGGGAGTTCACCGAAAGGGGGCAACCCACTCCGGGGAAGCCCATAGGCATTTGGTGGGGTCACACCAGCCCTTAGTGGGCTGGTGGGACAGCCCACCAATCCCATATGCGCCAAGAAAGAAAAAATCAAAGGAAAGAAAAAAAAAGGAAGAAGTGGGAAGGGGGAAGGACTCCCTCCCACCAAACCAAGTAGGACTCGGTTTGGGGGGGGGAGAGTCCTCCCCCGTGGCTCGGCCGACCCCTTGGGGATCCCTTGGACCCCAAGGCAAGGTCCCCCTCCCTCCTCCTATATATATGGGGCTTTTAGGGCAGATTTGGGACGACTTTCTCACGGCTGCCCGACCACATACCTCCATAGTTTTTCCTCTAGATCGTGTTTCCGCGGAGCTCGGGCGGAGCCCTGCTGAGACAAGATCATCACCAACCTCCGGAGCGCCGTCACGTTGCCGGAGAACTCTTCTACCTCTCCGTCTCTCTTGCTGGATCAAGAAGGCCGAGATCATCGTCGAGCTGTACGTGTGCTGAACGCGGAGGTGCCGTCCGTTCGGTACTAGATCGTGGGACTGATCGCGGGATTGTTCGCGGGGCGGATCGAGGGACGTGAGGACGTTCCACTACATCAACCGCATTCTCTAATGCTTCTGCTGTACGATCTACAAGGGTACGTAGATCACTCATCCCCTCTCGTAGATGGACATCACCATGGTAGGTCTTCGTGCGCGTAGGAAAATTTTTGTTTCCCATGCGACGTTCCCCAACAGTGGCATCATGAGCTAGGTTCATGCGTAGATGTCTTCTCGAGTAGAACACAAAAGGTTTTGTGGGCGGTGATGTGCGTTTTTCTGCCCTCCTTAGTCTTTTCTTGATTCCGCGGTATTGTTGGATCGAAGCGGCTTGGACCGACATTACTCGTACGCTTACGAGAGACTGGTTTCATCGTTACGAGTAACCCCCTTTGCTCAAAGATGACTGGCAAGTGACGGTTTCTCCAACTTTAGTTGAATCGGATTTGACCGAGGAGGTCCTTGGATGAGGTTAAATAGCAACTCATATATCTCCGTTGTGGTGTTTGCGTAAGTAAGATGCGATCCTACTAGATAACCTTGGTCACCACGTAAAACATGCAACAACAAAATTAGAGGACGTCTAACTTGTTTTTGCAGGGTATGATTGTGATGTGATATGGCCAATAATGTGATGTGATATATTGGATGTATGAGATGATCATGTTGTAATAGAAATATCGACTTGCACGTCGATGGTACGGCAACCGGCAGGAGCCATAGGGTTGTCTTTATACTAACAAGTTTGTGCTTGCAGATGCGTTTACTATTTTGCTAGGATGTAGCTTTAGTAGTAATAGCATAAGTAGCACGACAACCCCGATGGCAACACGTTGATGGATGATCATGGTGTGGCGCCGGTGACAAGAAGATCGTGCCGGTGCTTTGGTGATGGAGATCAAGAAGCACGTGATGATGGCCATATCATGTCACTTATGAATTGCATGTGATGTTAATCCTTTTATGCACCTTATTTTGCTTAGAACGACGGTAACATTATGAGGTGATCTCTCACTAAAATTTCAAGACGAAATTGTGTTCTCCCCGACTGTGCACCGTTGCTACAGTTCGTCGTTTCGAGACACCACGTGATGATCGGGTGTGATAGACTCAACGTTCACATACAACGGGTGCAAAACAGTTGCGCACGCGGAACACTCGGGTTAAGCTTGACGAGCCTAGCATGTGCAGACATGGCCTCGGAACACATGAGACCGAAAGGTCGATCATGAATCATATAGATGATATGATTAGCATAGGGATGCTTACCACTGAAACTACTCCCGACTCACGTGATGATCGGACTTGGGATAGTGTAGGTGGATCATGAACCACTCAAATGACTAGAGAGATGTACTTTTTGAGTGGGAGTTTAGCATGTAATTTGATTAAGTTGAACTCTAATTATCTTGAACATAGTCTAAGTCCACTTTGAATATATTTGTGTTGTAGATCATGGCTCACGCAAGTGTCATCCTCAATTTTAATACGTTCCTAGAGAAAGCTAAGTTGAAAGATGATGGAAGCAACTTTGTATACTGGGCTCGTAATCTTAAGCTAATCTTACAAGCTGGAAAGAAGGATTATGTCCTTAATGCTGCGCTAGGAGATGAACCACCCGCTACGGCTGATCAGGATGTTAAGAACGCTTGGTTAGCGCGTAAGGAGGACTACTCAATAGTTCAATGTGCAGTCTTGTATGGCTTAGAACCGGGACTTCAACGTCGCTTTGAGCGTCATGGAGCATTTGAGATGTTCCAGGAGTTGAAGTTCATCTTTCAGAAGAACGCCTGGATCGAGAGGTATGAGACCTCCGATAAATTCTATACTTGCAAGATGGAGGAAAACTCGTCTGTCAGTGAACATGTGCTCAAAATGTCTGGGTACTCAAACCGTCTAGCTGAACTGGGGATTGAACTCCCGCAAGAAGCTATCACTGACAGAATCCTCCAATCACTGCCGCCAAGCTATAAAAGCTTTGTGTTGAACTACAACATGCAAGGGATGAACAAGTCTCCCGGCGAGTTGTTTGCCATGCTGAAAGTCGCAGAGTCTGAACTCCGTAAAGAACATCAAGTGTTGATGGTGAGCAAGACCACTAGTTTCAAGAGAAACGGCAAAGGCAAGAAGGGCAATTCGAAGAAGAGCGGCAAGCCTGTTGCCAATCCACCGAAGAAACCCAAGGCTGGACCTAAGCCTGAAATAGAGTGCTTCTATTGCAAGGGTATGGTCACTGGAAGCGCAATTGCCCCAAGTATCTGGCAGATAAGAAGGCGGGCAAAGAAAAATCAGGTATATTTGATATACATGTTATTGATGTGTACTTAACCAGCTCTCGTAGTAGTGCCTGGGTATTCGATACCGGTTCTGTTGCTCACACTTGCAACTCGAAGCAGGAACTGCGGAATAGACGGAGGCTGGCGAAAGACGAAGTGACGATGCGCGTAGGAAACGGTTCCAAGGTTGATGCAATCGCCGTCGGCACCGTGTCACTTCAACTACCATCGGGATTAGTGATGAACTTAAATCATTGTTATTTAGTGCCTGCGTTGAGCATGAACATTATATCTGGATCTTGTTTATTGCGAGACGGTTACTCTTTTAAGTCTGAGAATAATGGTTGTTCTATTTCTATGAGTAACATCTTTTATGGTCATGCACCGAATGTGAGAGGATTGTTCATATTGAATCTCGATAGCGATACGCATATACATAACATTGAGACCAAAAGAGTTAGAGTAAACAATGATAGCGCCATATTTTTGTGGCACTGCCGTTTGGGTCATATTGGTGTAAAGCGCATGAAGAAACTCCATGCTAATGGACTTTTGGAGTCACTTGACTTTGATTCACTTGACACGTGCGAACCATGCCTCATGGGCAAGATGACTAAAACTCCGTTCTCCGGAACAATGGAGCGTGCAAGTGACTTATTGGAAATCATACATACCGATGTGTGTGGTCCGATGAGCGTGGAGGCACGCGGCGGATATCGTTATTTTCTCACCTTCACTGACGATTTGAGTAGATATGGTTATGTCTACTTAATGAAGCACAAGTCTGAAACATTTGAAAAGTTCAAGCAATTTCAGAGTGAAGTAGAAAAACATCGTAACAAGAAGATCAAGTTCCTACGGTCTGATCGTGGGGGTGAATATCTGAGTTTCGAGTTTGGTACTCACTTAAGACAATGTGGAATTGTTTCGCAGTTAACACCGCCTGGAACACCACAGCGTAATGGTGTGTCCGAACGTCGTAATCGTACTTTATTAGAAATGGTGCGATCTATGATGTCTCTTACTGATTTGCCGTTATCGTTTTGGGGTTATGCATTAGAAACAGCTGCATTCACTTTAAATAGGGCACCATCGAAATCCGTTGAGACGACACCATACGAACTGTGGTATGGCAAAAGGCCAAAGTTGTCGTTTCTTAAAGTTTGGGGATGTGATGCTTATGTCAAAAAGCTTCAGCCTGAAAAGCTGGAACCCAAAGCGGAAAAGTGCGTCTTCATAGGTTACCCAAAAGAGACAGTTGGGTACACCTTCTATCTCAAATCCGAGGGCAAAGTGTTTGTTGCTAAGAACGGAACTTTTCTCGAGAAGGAGTTTCTCTCGAGAAAATTGAGTGGGAGGAAGATAGAACTTGACGAGGTTGTCGAACCTCTCATCCCTCTGGATGGTGGCGCAGGGCAAGGGGAAACCTCTGTGATTGCGACGCCGGTTGAGGAGGAAGTTAATGATGATGATCATGAAACTCCAGTTCAAGTTTCTGTTGAACCACGCAGGTCGACGAGATCACGCGCTGCTCCAGAGTGGTACGGTAATCCCGTCTTATCAATCATGTTGTTAGACAACAATGAACCTGCAAATTATGAAGAAGCAATGGTGGGCCCAGATTCCAACAAATGGCTAGAAGCCATGAAATCCGAGATAGGATCCATGTATGAGAACAAAGTGTGGACTTTGGAGATGCTGCCTGAGGGCCGCAAGGCTATTCAGAACAAATGGATCTTTAAGAAGAAGACGGACGCTGACGGTAATGTGACCGTTTATAAAGCTCGACTTGTGGCAAAGGGTTTTTCACAAGTTCCAGGAATTGACTACGATGAGACTTTCTCTCCCGTAGCGATGCTTAAGTCCGTCAGAATCATGTTAGCAATAGCTGCATTTTTCGATTATGAAATTTGGCAGATGGATGTCAAAACGGCGTTCCTTAACGGTTTCCTTAAGGAAGAGTTGTATATGATGCAACCCGAAGGTTTTGTCGATCCTAAAAATGCTGACAAGGTGTGCAAGCTCCAACGATCCATTTATGGACTGGTGCAAGCATCTCGGAGTTGGAACAAACGCTTTGATGAGGTGATCAAAGCATTTGGGTTTATACAAGTGGTTGGAGAATCTTGTATTTACAAGAAAGTGAGTGGGAGCTCTGTGGCGTTTCTAATATTATATGTGGATGACATATTACTGATTGGAAACAACGTAGAGCTTTTGGAGAGCATAAAAGGTTACTTGAATAAAAGTTTCTCTATGAAGGACCTAGGAGAAGCTGCTTACATTCTAGGCATTAAGATCTATAGGGATAGATCAAAACGCCTGATAGGACTTTCACAAAGCACATACCTTGATAAAGTTTTGAAGAGGTTCAAAATGGAACAGTCCAAGAAAGGGTTCTTGCCAGTGTTACAAGGTACGAGATTGAGTAAGACTCAGTGCCCAGCAACTGATGAAGATAGAGAGCATATGCGCTCCGTCCACTATGCTTCAGCCATAGGCTCTATCATGTATGCGATGCTGTGCACTAGACCAGATGTTAGCCTGGCCATAAGTATGGCAGGCAGGTTCCAGAGTAATCCAGGAGTGGATCACTGGACAGCGGTCAAGAATATCCTAAAGTACCTGAAAAGGACTAAGGAGATGTTTCTCGTGTATGGAGGTGACGAAGAGCTCGCCGTAAAAGGTTACGTCGATGCAAGCTTTGACACAGATCCGGACGACTCTAAGTCGCAAACCGGATACGTATTTATTCTTAATGGGGGTGCAGTAAGCTGGTGCAGTTCCAAGCAAAGCGTCGTAGCAGATTCTACATGTGAAGCGGAATACATGGCTGCCTCGGAGGCGGCTAAGGAGGGTGTCTGGATGAAGCAGTTCATGACGGATCTTGGAGTGGTGCCAAGTGCACTGGATCCAATAACCTTGTTCTGTGACAACACTGGTGCCATTGCCTTAGCAAAGGAACCAAGGTTTCACAAGAAGACCAGACACATCAAACGACGCTTCAACCTCATCCGCGACTACGTCGAGGAGGAGGACGTAAATATATGCAAAGTGCACACGGATCTGAATGTAGCAGACCCGCTGACTAAGCCTCTTCCACGGCCAAAACATGATCGACACCAGAACTGTATGGGTGTTAGATTTATTACAATGTAATTCACATGGTGATGTGAGGGCTAGATTATTGACTCTAGTGCAAGTGGGAGACTGTTGGAATTATGCCCTAGAGGCAATAATAAATGTATAGTTGTTATTATAATTCCTGTATCAAGATAATAGTTTATTATCCATGCTATAATTGTATTGAATGAAGACTCATTTACATGTGTGGATACATAGACAAAACACCGTCCCTAGCATGCCTCTAGTTGGCTAGCCAGTTGATCGATGATAGTCAGTGTCTTCTGATTATGAACAAGGTGTTGTTGCTTGATAACTGGATCACGTCATTGGGAGAATCACGTGATGGACTAGACCCAAACTAATAGACGTAGCATGTTGATCATGTCATTTTGTTGCTACTGTTTTCTGCGTGTCAAGTATTTATTCCTATGACCATGAGATCATATAACTCACTGACACCGGAGGAATGCTTTGTGTGTATCAAACGTCGCAACGTAACTGGGTGACTATAAAGATGCTCTACAGGTATCTCCGAAGGTGTTAGTTGAGTTAGTATGGATCAAGACTGGGATTTGTCACTCCGTGTGACGGAGAGGTATCTCGGGGCCCACTCGGTAATACAACATCACACATAAGCCTTGCAAGCAATGTAACTTAGTGTAAGTTGCGGGATCTTGTATTACGGAACGAGTAAAGAGACTTGCCGGTAAACGAGATTGAAATAGGTATGCGGATACTGACGATCGAATCTCGGGCAAGTAACATACCGAAGGACAAAGGGAATAACATACGGGATTATACGAATCCTTGGCACTGAGGTTCAAACGATAAGATCTTCGTAGAATATGTAGGATCCAATATGGGCATCCAGGTCCCGCTATTGGATATTGACCGAGGAGTCTCTCGGGTCATGTCTACATAGTTCTCGAACCCGCAGGGTCTGCACACTTAAGGTTCGATGTTGTTTTATGCGTATTTGAGTTATATGGTTGGTTACCGAATGTTGTTCGGAGTCCCGGATGAGATCACGGACGTCACGAGGGTTTCCGGAATGGTCCGGAAACGAAGATTGATATATAGGATGACCTCATTTGATTACCGGAAGGTTTTCGGAGTTACCGGGAATGTACCGGGAATGACGAATGGGTTCCGGGAGTTCACCGGAAGGGGGCAACCCACTCCGGGGAAGCCCATAGGCATTTGGGGGGGTCACACCAGCCCTTAGTGGGCTGGTGGGACAGCCCACCAATCCCCTATGCGCCAAGAAAGAAAAAATCAAAGGAAAGAAAAAAAAGGAAGAAGTGGGAAGGGGGAAGGACTCCCTCCCACCAAACCAAGTAGGACTCGGTTTGGGGGGGGGAGAGTCCTCCCCCCTGGCTCGGCCGACCCCTTGGGGATCCCTTGGACCCCAAGGCAAGGTCCCCCTCCCTCCTCCTATATATATGGGGCTTTTAGGGCAGATTTGGGACGACTTTCTCACGGCTGCCCGACCACATACCTCCATAGTTTTTCCTCTAGATCGTGTTTCCGCGGAGCTCGGGCGGAGCCCTGCTGAGACAAGATCATCACCAACCTCCGGAACGCCGTCACGCTGCCGGAGAACTCTTCTACCTCTCCGTCTCTCTTGCTGGATCAAGAAGGCCGAGATCATCGTCGAGCTGTACGTGTGCTGAACGCGGAGGTGCCGTCCGTTCGGTACTAGATCGTGGGACTGATCGCGGGATTGTTCGCGGGGCGGATCGAGGGACGTGAGGACGTTCCACTACATCAACCGCGTTCTCTAACGCTTCTACTGTACGATCTACAAGGGTACGTAGATCACTCATCCCCTCTCGTAGATGGACTTCACCATGATAGGTCTTCGTGCGCGTAGGAAAATTTTTGTTTCCCATGCGACGTTCCCCAACACCTGGCCGGCTGGAGATTGTCCGGTTGGAACCTGGCCTACTGGAACCCAGGGCGACTGGAGACTGTCCAGCTGGAACCCTTGCCGGATGGAGACTGTCCGACTAGAACCTGGTGGACTGGAACCCTGGCCAGCTGGAGGCTGTTCGGCTTGAGACTCTCCAACTAGGGAATGTCCGTCTGGAACCTGGCAGGCTCGAACCCAGACCGACTGGAACCTGACCGACTAGAACCCTGTCCGGTTGGAGATTGTCCGGCTGGAACCCTGGCCGGTTGGAGACTATTCGGCTGGAGACTGTTCGGCTGGAGACTGTTCGGCTGGAACCCTGGCCGGCTCGAACCTGGCCGACTGGAGACTGTCCAATTGGAACCTGGTCGACTGAAACCCATCCGGCTGGATACTGTCCGACTGGAAGCCTGTCCGGGTGGAGCCTAGTGAGGACAACTGCAACGTCCCATCAGACGGGACGGGAGGACGCTGCAGCCTGCATCACGGCACCCCGGCAGCCGAGTCTGTATCACTACACACCAGTCACCTCCAATAGTAAACTTAGGCCAGGCGGCAGTGGCGGAGCCAGGGCGAGCAGGGGCTTGCCCCCCCCAACGATTCAGCCGACATAGTATATATACCATGTAACCTGCGCAGTCCTGAACCCAGTCCTGCCTGAACCTGCGTACTTGGCCCCCCTGCTGCAGCCCCTAAGCCAAGTATTATTGTATTGCTATACGTACACGTGAGCCCGTAGTACTACTCTATTAATCCGCCCAGCCGTTCGCTTTCCTTCCCCACAAGACGTACTTAGCGTTTAGTTTGTTGCAGCACCGCAGCCGTTCCGGTTTTCTTTTCATCGATCTCTACAGACTACAGCGTAGCGGCGATAGCAACCTGGGGCCTGGGCGGCTGGGCGACTCGCAACACGAGTTCGCCCCAGACTTCCTACTTTCAGCGATCTATAGTACATGCAACTGAGACAAGAGTTTTGTTTGGTTTCAGGCTTTCAGGTTTCAGCGATCTATAATCCTCCGTTCAACTTCTTCCTTCTTTCAGTGATCTATAATCTAATAATCGTGCGTTCCAGACTTCGTGCTTCCTCCCGTTTGATCTATAATACAGCAGCGAGCCGACCACAGGAGTTCAAGTCTTCAGAGCTTACGACGCGGCGGGCGACGGCGATGGGCGACGGATACATGTTTCAGGTTTGTTTCGGCGATTTTGTGTTTGATCAGTGCGTGTGGTTGAATTTTGATCCCTATTCCCCAATAGTTCATGCTAATTTGAGTTTTCTATTTAATAGCTATGAAGAGGAAAACACGAACAAACAATGCAAAGATTAATTCTTTTTAAAGCCAGTTGAATCAAGTTCTCAGCCTACTGAAAGTGATGTGCAAGTTACAATTCCTAATCCAGTTGGCACTTCTGATCAAGATATGTCGGAGATGGAAAATGTTGCAAAGCAAGCTGAAATTGTAACCACACCTCATCAGAGAGATCCTGGTAAACGTTGTCAAATTTGGGAACTACCACCGGACAAGCAAGAGGAAGCTCGTCATTTTTATATTTCTGAGGGGTCATGTCAACCGCTGCCCATTTCAGTTTGATTGTTTCACAAATTTCTTTTGGGTTGAGTATTCAACTCACGCTAATAGTGCATATTGTTTGCCGTGCTTTCTCTTATAAAAAACCAGTTGGAAAATGTGGATCTGATACGTTCACAGTCAAGGGTTTTAGAAATCGGAAAACGGTTAATGATGGGAAAGCATGTGCTTTTTTAACTCATCTTGGAAAGGGACCTGACTCTGCTCATAATTATTTAGTTTGTTGCTACGAAGATCTCAAGACCAGTATGGCTCATATTGATAAGGTGTTAGAAAAGAAAAATGAGAAAGTCGTTGCAGATGCAAGATTGAGGCTTAAGACTACCATCGATGCCATGAAGTAAGCATTTTTTACATCAACTATAATTTGACATGACTTAGTGCATCAATGTCTAACAATTGCTCACTATTCATTACTTCATTAGGTGGTTGATATTCCAAGCTTGTCCTTTTAGAGGCCATGATGAATCTGTGGGTTCTAAGAACCGAGGAAATTTTCTCGAAATAGTCAAGATTCTTGCTTCGTACAATAAAGACGTGGCAGCAGTTGTTTTGGAAAATGCTCCTGGAAATGCAAAGTATACCTCCGGAGAAGTTCAAAAAGAAATTGCTGGCATACTTGATCGACAAGTGCAAAAGTCAATTAAAGAATAAATTGGTAATGGCAAGTTCTGTATAATGGTTGATGAAGCTCGAGATGAATCAAAAAGGAACAAATGGCAATTGTTATTCGGTTTGCCAACAAAGAAGCAGAAATAACTGAGTGATTTCTTGATCTAGTTCATGTTAATGACACTGCTGCCTTAACTCTGAAAAATGCAATTTGTGGTGTAACATCCCAAATTTGGGAATGTTAATATAATTATTATATTGTTTGTTTGTTTGCTTGAGTGATTGAAACTTGAGTGAAATTTGAAACTTTTTAAAAACTTTTGAATGAGAGGGAATAAAATGACTTTCCCCTTCTCCGGTACATTCAAATTCAAAAGCAATGAGAGAAGATGACATGACTTCTTCAACTATAAAGAATTTGAAAGGAGTTTGCATTTGAATTCTTTCAAAAAAAATTCTTTTGCTCTTCTATATTTTTCTTCCGAGAGAAAATGCCCCGACAAAATTCTTGCACGCAAGAAAGAGCGGAGGAAAATGACCCTCCAAAATGTGAGGCATTTCTGAAATATTTTGAGCCAAGAAGACCCAAGTTTTATGGAGAAATTAATTGCCAAAAAGAAAATAAAGCCTTAGGGATTTTTTCTGAAAAAACATTTTTAAAAGTTTTTATTTTGGTTTTGGAAAAATGATAATCAATTAGGAAATATTTTTCTGATCGATTTGGTATATAATACCCCACATAAATTATTTTTATTTTGTTTCCTTTTATTTCCTTCCCTTGCTGTTTTAAAAGAAAAAGAAAATCAGGAAACAAAATTCCTTTTAATAGGAAACCGCCCTAGGGCGTTTTTTTTTCTGGGCCAGATCCCCCTGGCCGATCCTTTCCCCACGAGCTCCCCCAACCGCCATCAGCCCCCAGCGCACCCCCTCTTTTTTTTTCTTCCTTCTTCTTCCTCTTTCCTTTTCTTCTCCCGTGACTTCTTCCTTCCCCAGCAACCAGCCCCTCCCATGGCGCGACCCCCTGATCCTACGGGATCCACCCGATCTTCCTTCCCCCTTCCTTCCATTTCCCCCCTACCCCTATATAAACGCCGCCCCGAGCCCCCCCTCGGCCCCCTCCTTCCCCACGCCGCAGCACCACCACGCCCCTGCCCTCCCCTCGGCCGAGCTCTAGTAGGAAAAACGCCACGCCGCCCCGGCCACTACCGCACCCCCCCGCACCAGCCAACGCCACCGGAGAAACCCCCATCGCCGTCGCGCTCCATTTTCCCCCCTAGACCCCCCCTTCGCCGCCCCACGCCATTCCCCGCTGTCTGGCCGGAGTTCGGCCAGCACCGAACCCCCCCAAGCTTCCCCCGCTCGCCCCCGACGCTCCCTCGACTCCCCAACAAAGCAAACGGACGGAGGAGCCTCTCCGCCATCCTCTGGTGTACTCGGCCTCGCCGGAGACTCGCCGGAGACTCGCCGGAGACGCAGCCCCGACCTCGCCACCTTCCTTCCTCGCCGGAGAACCTCCTGCCACGGTGAGCCAGCCCCTGTTAACCCCATCACCTCCTGTAGCCGTTAGATCAAAGATAAACGCGCTAGCTTAAATGTTAGATACCCTTCGGTCTTTTAGATAAAATCGAACGGTTTTTCAGTCACTTATTAGTTAGCCGGTGCTTTTGCTTACATACCGGTCGTTTGCTAGATAGCCCTGCAGCACACACAATCTAGGCCAACCAGAAGCTGCAACCTAACCCCCTGTCCACTAGTAGTTTTTCTTCTTTTTTTGTTTTAGATTTGAAAACAGAGAAAGTTCCAATCTTGTTTGAATCATAGCTTTTGATCCCGAATTCCAATGGAGTTGAAACCTGTTCCAGTATATCACAATTTTCCTGTGGTTTTCAAAAACATATTATTTGTCTATGTTTGAAATTTTCAAATTTGAATTAGATCAGATTTAGTTTAAACCTTGTTTTGCTTATTCTAGGAGTTTAAAAATAGCTTTTAATTTAATTCTTTTTGCTACTGATCACTAGTGATCTTATTTATCAGTGGTAAAAATTTCAGAATTTGTTTGAGTATTTTAGCTCATTGTTTCTTGTGAAACAATTTCTGTTTCACCTCTTTTAGGATTGTGACTAATTTTCTTTCTTTAGTTGTTTGTAAATTATTTTTCTTTTATATTTCAGAAAGATTATGTTTTGTTTCTATTAGTTAACAGTAGGTTTGCAACAAGTTTTGATTTTATTTTTATATGTTATCATGAAATCAATTCTAGTTCTCTAATAACTTGCAATTGGTTTCTCTACTATTTCAAATCCCGTTTGGAAATACTTTCAAATAGTTTTGTGAAAAATACTTTATTTTATCTTAGTTAAATTTATTAGTTCCCTGTTATTTAAGTATTTTATTTTTCTGTTAGACAAAAACTATTTAGTGTTTGATGTAGTAGAAGACTCCCTAGTCTTATTTGAAGTTTCCTTCGGATTCTTATTCGCTCTCTCTTTTGTTTTGATTGCTAGTACGAGTGCTTACGTGAATGATATGGTTGTTATATAGATTTCATCGGAGAGTGACGAGTAGTCTATCAAGTTATTCCTCGAGAACGAAAATTCTTCTTCGTCAACATCACCAGGCAAGTCATTTGATCATGTATCACCTATGTTTTATGCATCGTAGTTCTACCATCCTATGCCCAATTTGCATGTTGACTAGGTACTTGGAAATTATGGTTACATATTGTAGTATCATGTGGTAGGCACCCAACAACCCTGTTACTTTGTCCGGGACGACAAATTTCATATTGCTATGCTTGAGTAGACGGGATTCTGGTTGAGAGTTTATCACAAGTGATGCGAGAATAATTTAATAACCAAGACCGGTTAAGTCAAGACTTTTCAAGACCTCGTGATGCAATGCAACTCTGGGTGAAGGACGGTTGATCGGCTCCGTGGAGAAACAAGTGGATGACCCGGGATGCTGGAGACGGCCATGACATCTTGCGGAAAGCTTCACCCAGGCTCAAAGAGACGGGCGGATATTTTCAAGACCCAAGGCTTACCTGCACAGCCACAAGTCATCAAGTAGCAAAACCACATATGGAGATATATGCTCCAACAATGGGCTCTGGCTTGGTTGGAGAACGCGGCGACTCTGGACACGCAGTGCTAGCAAATGTAGAAGAACGGTAGGATTGGATGGGCACCGACAGGGATTCAGAGGGACCCGTTGAAAGACCATGTTTTGATCATCCGGTCTTCAAACACCCTGAAGTGTGAGGACATACACGGAGGCGATGAAATCTTGTGGGGAACGTGTGCAAAACTCTGTAGAGTACTCAAACCTAATCGATTAGCCGTGTCCACGGTCATGGACAACTTGAGCCAAAGGAACTGAGGTTATCTGAAATTCTCAACACAAATAATAATATTGATGTGGGTATTATTGACAACATGGGTATGAGAATTTGTTGGTGGAACCATCTCGTTAACAACCAACAATGTAGTAACATTTTGCTTTAAGCCCTCTCTTGATGTAGGAGAAAACTTGCTTTTCGCTAAAATCTTATAGCCCCACGTGCCATATATGCATATAGTATAGATGATTACTTTTCACCCCTCTCTTATGTGACTTGCCGGCATATTCAATATGCTGACCTACACGGCTGCAACGTCTTATGTTGCAGATATTTTTCTTCGACGAGTAAGAGTACAATTCAGGGTTACGGTCTACACTCAACTTGCCGTTGGTGTTTATTGGGACTCCACTCCCTTGACTGCTTCCGCTGAGATATTTAAGGTATATATCAGTTTTACGCTATTTCCATGTGATTGCACTTTGATATATACATTGATGTACTGTGTGTGCCAGCATACTGATCCAGGGATGGCACAGATACACAGAGGCTTGACTCGTCTTGAGTCGGGTCGCTACATGTGGTGTACTAGGAGATAATGACTTGAATGTACAAGATATCAGGGGAGAAGGCTATGATGGTGCAGCAATATGAGAGGGGAATGGAATGGATTGAAGGCTCTAATTCTCCGTGAGTGTCCATATGCCTATTATATTCATTGTATGACTCATCAGTTACAGTTGGCTCTTGTTGCTGCATCAACGGAGGTACATGAGGTGCATAACTTCTTTCAAAATGCAAATTTTGTAATAAATGTTGTTAGTTCTTCAACAAAGCGCAATGATGAGTTACTAGCGAATCAAGCGGCAGAAATTTCTCGTCTAGTTGAGTTAGGAGAGCTTGATACAGACAGAGGGCAAAACCAAATAGGCACCTTACAAAGACCCGGAGATACAAGATGGAGCTCACACTATAAGTCCATACAGAGCTTAAAAAAGATGTTTGCTGCTACAGTTGAAGTCTTAAGAGGTATAGCATGTGATCGTTGTGTCTCAAAATTTCCTCGTGGAGATGCTGTTGGTTCCCTTAAAATGAACATATAATTTAATTTTGAGTTCGTTCTACACCTGATGGAAAAGATTATGAAGATCACTGATGTATTGTGCTAGAAACTCTAACACAAATCTTTGGATATTTTGAATGCCTTGGATTCTGTTTCTAGCACAAGGATCCTACTTGGTAAGCTAAGGGAACATGGTTGGGAATCACTTTTAGAGGAGGTCAAATCTTTATGTGTGAAGCATGAGATTGATATCCCAGATTTGGACCGCAAGTATGTTTCTTTACTCTCTAAATTCTAAAAGTACTTAACTTATATTAATTTATATCCTGCCTATTTCTTATCTTGAAAATTGAGTTGACTTTGTTATGCAATTCATAGGTATGTTGATGTCACCAAATCTCCAAACAAGCATGACAACACAACAATGCTCCATCACTACAAAGTAGATGTTTTCAGTGTTGCAATTGATCAACAACTGAGTGATTTGAATGATCGATTCAGTACCCAAGCAACAGAGCTCCTTACTCTTTGTTCATTACTAGACCCAAGGCATGAATCTTTTGATATCCCAAAGATAAGCACTCTTGCAGAAAATTTGTATCCCGCGGATTTCTTGTTGGGGAACGTCGCATGGGAAACAAAAATTTCCTACGCACACGAAGACCTATCATGGTGATGTCCATCTACGAGAGGGGATGAGTGATCTACGTACCCTTGTAGATCGTACAACAGAAGCGTTAGTGAACGCGGTTGATGTAGTGGAACGTCCTCACGTCCCTCGATCCGCCCCGCGAACAATCCCGCGATCAGTCCCACGATCTAGTACCGAACGGACGGCACCTCCGCGTTCAGCACACGTACAGCTCGACGATGATCTCGGCCTTCTTGATCCAGCAAGAGAGACGGAGAGGTAGAAGAGTTCTCCGGCAGCGTGACGGCGCTCCGGAGGTTGGTGATGACCTTGTCTCAGCAGGGCTCCGCCCGAGCTCCGCAGAAACGCGATCTAGAGGAAAAACCGTGGAGGTATGTGGTCGGGCTGCCGTGGAAAAAGTCGTCTCAAATCAGCCCTAAAACCTCCGTATATATAGGTGGGAGGGAGGGGAGGAGGCAGCCTCAAAACCTAAAGGTTTGGCCGAAATTGGAGGTGGAGGAGTCCTACTCTAATCCTACTTGGAGTAGGATTCCACCTTCCCACTTGGAAACTCTTTCCACCTTGTGTTTTTTCCTTCTCAAACCTTATGGGCCTTAGTGGGAACTTATTCCAGCCCACTAGGGGCTGGTTTATCTCTTCCCATAGCCCATGAGACCCCTTGGGGCGTGACACCCCTCCCGATGGTCCCCGGCACCCCTCCCGGCACTCCCGGTACACTACCGATGAGCCCGAAACTTTTCTGGTAATGCACGAAAACCTTCCGGTAACCAAATGAGGTCATCCTATATATCAATCTTTCTTAATAGTGACTTATCACCATCATTGTCTGTTTTCCTTTAAAGATCCATCTTTACTCAATAGTCCTATGACCATCAAGTAATTCTTCCAAAGTCTACACTTTGTTTTCATCCATGGATCCTCTCTCGGATTTCATGGCTTCCAGCCATTTGTCGGAATCTGGGCCCACCATCGCTTTCTCCATAACTCGTAGGTTCACTGTTGCTCAACAACATGACCTCCAAGACAGGGTTACCGTACTACTCTGCAGCAGTACGCGACCTTGTCGACCTACGAGGTTTGTAGTAACTTGATTCGAAGCTCAATGATCACCATCATCAGCTTCCACTTTAATTGGTGTAGGCGCCACAGGAACAACTTCCTGCGCCCTGCTACACACTGGTTGAAGTGATGGTTCAATAACCTCATCAAGTTCTACTACCCTCCCACTCAATTCTCTCGAGAGAAACCTTTCCTCGAGAAAGGATCCGTTTCTAGAAAACAAACACTTTGCTTTCGGATCTGAGATAGGAGATGTACCCAACTGTTTTGGATACCCTATGAAGAAGCATTTATCCGCTTTGGGTTCGAGCTTATCAGATTGAAACTTTTTCACATAAGTGTCGAAACCCCAAACTTTCAAGAAACGACAGTTTAGATTTCTCTAAACCTCAATCTATACTGTGTCATCTCAACAGAAATACGCGGTGCCCTATTTAAAGTGAATGCGGTTGTCTCTAATGCATAACCCATAAACAATAGTGGTAATTCGATAAGAGACATCACAGCATGCACCATACTAAATAGTGTGTGGCTATGACGTTCAGACACATCATCACACTATGATGTTCCAGGTGGCATGAACTGTGAAACAATTTCCACATTGTCTTAACTGCGTACCAAAAACTCGTAACTCAGATATTCATTTCCATGATCATATCGTAGACAATTTATCCTCTTGTTACGACGAACTTCACTCTGAAACGGAATTGAACTTTTCAACATTTCAGACTTGTGATTCATTAAGTAAATACTCCTGTATCTACTCAAATCGTCAGTGAAGTAAGAACATAATGATATCCACTACGTGCCTCAGCACCCATTGGACTGCATACATCAAAATGTATCACTTCCAACAAGTTACTATCTTATTTCATCTCAATGAAAACAAGGCCTTGCTCATGTGGTATGATTTGCATGTCACTAGTGATTCGAAATCGGGTGAGTACAAAGATCCATCAGCATGGAGCCTCTTCATGCAATTTATACTAACATGGCTCAAGCGGCAGTGCCACAAGTAAGTGGTACTATCATCATTAACTCGTATCTTTTGGCACCAATATCATGAACATGTGTAACACTACGATCGAGATTCAATAAACCATTGAAGGTGAATATTCAAGAAAATAGAGTAACCATTATTCTCTTTAAATGAATAATCGTATTGCAATAAACACGATCCAATCATGTTCATGCTTAACGCAAGCACCAAATAACAATTATTTAGGTTTAACACCAATCGCGATGGTAGAGGGAGCATGCGGCGTTTGATCATATCAACCTTGGAAGCCCTTCCAACACGTATCGTCACCTCGCCTTTAGCTAGTCTCCGTTTATGCCGTAGCTTACATTTCGTGTTACTAATCACTTAGCAACCGAACCGGTATCCAATACCCTCATGCTACTAGGAGTACTAGTAAAGTACACATCAACATCATGTATATCAAATACACTTCTTTCGACTTTTGCCAGCCTTCTTATCTACCAAGTATCTAGAGTTGCTCCGCCTCAGTGACTGTTCCCCTCATTACAGAAGCACTTAGTCTCGGGTTTGGGTTTAATCTTGGGTCTCTTCATTAGCGCAGCAACTGTTTTGCCGTTTCACGAAGTATCCCTTCTAGCCCTCGCCTTTCTTGAAACTTAGTGGTTTTTCAAACCATCAACTATTGATGCTCCTTCTTGATTTCTACTTTCGCAGTGTCAAACGTCGCGAATCGCTCAAGGATCATTGTATCTATCCTTGATATGTCATAGTTCATCACGAAGCTCTCAAAGCTTGGTGGTAGTGACTTTTGGAGAACCATCACTATCTCATCTGGAAGATTAGCTCCCACTTGATTCAAGTGATTGTCGTACTCAGACAATCTGAGCACACGCTCAACGATTGAGCTTTTCTCCTTTACTTTGTGGTCAAAGAATTTTGTTGGAGGTCTCGTACCTCTTAACAAGGGCACAAGCATGAAATCACAATTTCATCTCTTTAGAACATCACTTATGTTCCGTGATGTTTTAAAACGTTTTCGGTGCCTTGCTTCTAAGCCATTAAGTACTTTGCACTGAACTATCGTGTAGTCATCAGAAACGTGTATGTCGGATGTTCACAGCATCCACAGACGACGCTTGAGGTGCAGCACACCGAGTGGTGCATTAAGGACATAAGCCTTCTGCGCAGCAACGAGGACAATCCTCGGTTTTACAGACTCAGTCTGCAAAGGTTGCTACTATCAATTTTCAACTAAATTTTCTCTAGGAACATATAAAAACAGTAGAGCTATAGCGCAAGCTACATCGTAATTCGCAAAGACCATTAGACTATGTTCATGACAATTAGTTCAATTAATCATATTAGTTAAGAACTCCCACTCAAAAAGTACATCTCTCTAGTCATTTGAGTGGTACATGATCCAAATCCACTATCTCAAGTCCGATCATCACGTGAGTCGAGAATAGTTTCAGTGGTAAGCATCTCTATGCTAATCATATCAACTATACGATTCATGCTCGACCTTTCGGTCTCATGTGTTCCGAGGCCATGTCTGCACATGCTAGGCTCGTCAAGCTTAACCTGAGTGTTCCGCGTGCGCAACTGTTTTGCACCCATTGTATGTGAACGTTGAGTCTATCACACCCGATCATCACGTGGTGTCTCGAAACGACGAACTGTAGCAACGGTGCACAGTCGGGGAGAACACAATTTCGTCTTGAAATTTTAGTGAGAGATCACCTCATAATGCTACCGTCGTTCTAAGCAAAATAAGGTGCATAAAAGGATTAACATCACATGCAATTCATAAGTGACATGATATGGCCATCATCACGTGCTCCTTGATCTCCATCACCAAAGCACCGGCACGATCTTCTTGTCACCGGCGTCACACCATGATCTCCATCAACGTGTCGCCATCGGGGTTGTCGTGCTAGTCATGCTATTACTACTAAAGCTACGTCCTAGCAAAATAGTAAACGCATCTGCAAGCACAAACGTTAGTTATAAAGACAACCCTATGGCTCCTGCCGGTTGCCGTACCATCGACGTGCAAGTCGATATTAACTATTACAACATGATCATCTCATACATCCAATATATCGCATCACATCGTTGGCCATATCACATCACAAGCATACCCTGCAAATACAAGTTAGACGTCCTCTAATTTTGTTGTTTGCATGTTTTACGTGGTGACCATGGGTATCTAGAGATCGCATCTTACTTACGCAAACACCACAACGGAGATATATGAATTGCTATTTAACCTCATCCAAGGACCTCCTCGGTCAATTCCGATTCAACTAAAGTTGGAGAAACTGACACCCGCCAGTCATCTTTGAGCAACGGAGTTACTCGTAGCGATGAAACCAGTCTCTCATAAGCGTACGAGTAATGTCGGTCCAAGCCGCTTCGATCCAACAATACCGCGGAATCAAGAAAAGACTAAGGAGGGCAGAAAAACGCACATCACCGCCCACAAAAACTTTTGTGTTCTACTCGAGAAGACATCTACGCATGAACCTAGCTCTGATACCACTGTTGGGGAACGTCGCATGGGAAACAAAAATTTCCTACGCACACGAAGACCTATCATGGTGATGTCCATCTACGAGAGGGGATGAGTGATCTACGTACCCTTGTAGATCGTACAGCAGAAGCGTTAGTGAACGCGATTGATGTAGTGGAACGTCCTCACGTCCCTCGATCCGCCCCGCGAACAATCCCGCGATCAGTCCCACGATCTAGTACCGAACGGACGGCACCTCCGCGTTCAGCACACGTACAGCTCGACGATGATCTCGGCCTTCTTGATCCAGCAAGAGAGACGGAGAGGTAGAAGAGTTCTCCGGCAGCATGACGGCGCTCCGGAGGTTGGTGATGACCTTGTCTCAGCAGGGCTCCGCCCGAGCTCCGCAGAAACGCGATCTAGAGGAAAAACCGTGGAGGTATGTGGTCGGGCTGCCGTGGAAAAAGTCGTCTCAAATCAGCCCTAAAACCTCCGTATATATAGGTGGGAGGGAGGGGAGGAGGCAGCCTCAAAACCTAAAGGTTTGGCCGAAATTGGAGGTGGAGGAGTCCTACTCCAATCCTACTTGGAGTAGGATTCCACCTTCCCACTTGGAAACTCTTTCCATCTTGTGTTTTTTCCTTCTCAAACCTTATGGGCCTTAGTGGGAACTTATTCCAGCCCACTAGGGGCTGGTTTATCTCTTCCCATAGCCCATGAGACCCCTTGGGGCGTGACACCCCTCCCGATGGTCCCCGGCACCCCTCCCGGCACTCCCGGTACACTACCGATGAGCCCGAAACTTTTCCGGTAATGCACGAAAACCTTCCGGTAACCAAATGAGGTCATCCTATATATCAATCTTCATTTCCGGACCATTCCGGAAACCCTCGTGACGTCCGTGATCTCATCCGGGACTCCGAACAACATTCGGTAACCAACCATATAACTCAAATACGCATAAAACAACGTCGAACCTTAAGTGTGCAGACCCTGCGGGTTCGAGAACTATGTAGACATGACCCGAGAGACTCCTCGGTCAATATCCAATAGCGGGACCTGGATGCCCATATTGGATCCTACATATTCTACGAAGATCTTATCGTTTGAACCTCAGTGCCAAGGATTCATATAATCCCGTATGTCATTCCCTTTGTCCTTCGGTATGTTACTTGCCCGAGATTCGATCGTTAGTATCCGCATACCTATTTCAATCTCGTTTATCGGCAAGTCTCTTTACTCGTTCTGTAATACAAGATCCCGCAGCTTACACTAAGTTACATTGCTTGCAAGGCTTGTGTGTGATGTTGTATTACCGAGTGGGCCCCGAGATACCTCTCCGTCACACGGAGTGACAAATCCCAGTCTCGATCCATAGTAACTCAACGAACACCTTCGGAGATACCTGTAGAGTATCTTTATAGTCACCCAGTTACGTTGCGACGTTTGATACACACAAAGCATTCCTCCGGTGTCCATGAGTTATATGATCTCATGGTCATAGGAACAAATACTTGACACGCAGAAAATAGTAGCAACAAAATGACACGATCAACATGCTACGTCTATTAGTTTGGGTCTAGTCCATCACATGATTCTCCTAATGATGTGATCCCGTTATCAAGTGAAAACACTTGCCTATGGCCAGGAAACCTTGACCAGCTTTGATCAACGAGCTAGTCAACTAGAGGCTTACTAGGGACAGTGTTTTGTCTATGTATCCACACAAGTATTGTGTTTCCAATCAATACAATTATAGCATGGATAATAAACGATTATCATGAACTAAGAAATATAATAATAAATAATATATTATTGCCTCTAGGGCATATTTCCAACATTTCTCAAGTCAAGAAATTGCTCAATTGGAAAGTCAACTTCCTCATTTTCAGCTAGATGTGTATAACCATCCAGAACTGATTACGTTGCCATCAATTTCTGGTTTAGCAAAAGGACTAGTTAAAACAGGTAAAGCTAGTTATCACGGCTAGTTATCACTCTCCCAGTCTCAACGACAACTGCAGAGCGGGCTTTTTGAGCTATGAAAATTATGAAGACACGACTTCGAAGTACAATGGGAGACGATTTACTTCGCCATTGCATGATAATTTACATAGAAAAGGAATTAGTAGATAAGATTTCATCCGACAAAATTATTGATATTTTTGATCTTACTAGCAAGCATAAAGCCCATTTTAAGCTAATACAAATGTAATGATATTTTTAAGTCATCGAAGCACAACGAGTTGTTCTATATATGAATAATTTTGTACATGATATTTTTTGTTTACTTGACTTGGCCCCCCATATCCATATCCTGGCTCCGCCCCTGCCAGGCGGGCCCCTCACCGATCATGTACAACAGTAAAAGTTAGGCCCCGTGGCCCCCTTGTCCTCTGTGCACCCCTTTATAAGGTGACCCAGGGAGCCAGCCCACGAGGGGACACATGGAGACGCATGGAGGGGCACAAAGACCCCCCGCCACACACACGTACAGGGGGAGGATTCTCCCAGGCTCCCCCATTCTCTCATTCCCCACTCTCCAGAAGAGGAGGAGAGCTCCCAGCCTCCTCCTTCTTCCTCTAGACAGCTCAACGAGCACCATGTACAACTATATGCTCTCCAAATATACACACATGCAGGAGTAGGGATGTTACCTCCATGCGAGGGCCCCGAACCTGGGTAAACCACCATGTGCTATTGCCCAACCCGTTCCAGATCTCCACAATGGTATTGCTCTCACCTCTTTAACCCACCCCCTGGCATCTGTCCCGGAAATACCACGATAGTTTGCACCCACCGTGGGGTATGCTGCTGCTGGAACTGCAGTGTGGTAAGGACCCTTCTCGTCGTCATCGCCGTGGCATCACCGTCGTCTCTCGGTAGCGCTCGGGGACCCGACATTGACACGCCCCCAAGGCGACCGCGCGGAGCTGCGCGTCCTCGTCGCCGGCCTCGCCCTCCTCGTCACCATCGTTGCGACATGGGTTGTCTGTCGCGACATCCCGCGCCCGACCTCAACGTGCGCTCCTCCCGGTCGCCGGCCTACCACCGATATATCGAACGTCACGGTGCTGGACGGATCAGTGGACACGTACAATGTTGATGCGTGGCTGGCTTGCCTAGGCCTCCTGCGTCCCATGCGGCCACACCCTCGTGCTGGCTCGTCGCTGCCGTCCTCGCTACTCTCGACAACAACTGTCTCGTCTGCACAAAAGCAATACTGTTGGCTGCCATCTGTCGGCTGCAGACCTGTCCGGCTGGCGGGTGCAGACATGTTCGGTTGTCGGCTGGAGACCTGTCCGGCTGCCGCCTGGACCCGTTCGGCTGGAACTTGTCCGGCTGCCGACCGGAGACCTGTCCGGCTAATCGCTGCACACTGCGGGATGCCGGCTGCAGACATGTCCGCCTGTAGGGTGCAAACATTGGGTTGCCGGCTACAAACCTGCCCGACTGCCGGGTGCAGACCTGTCCGGCTGCCGGCTGCACACTGTGGGCTGATAGCTGATACCTGTTTGGCTGCCGGCTGCACACGTGCCCGGCTACCGGCTGGAGAGCTGTCTGGCTGGAACGAGTCCGGCTGCGGGATGTCGGCTCCCGCACACGCCTCCTCGCCTCCCCTAGTCCGCATCGGCTGCACCCCACGCGCCCCCAGCCTGATGCGGCAAGAAGAATAGCAAAGGATGAGGGCCAGCTGACCGAAAGAAAAACCTTAGCCGGCAGCCCAAAAAACTCCATATGAGAGAAGACTAAAAAATACAACTAGCAAGAAAAACAAGGCCACTAGCGCTTGCGTGTCAACGTCGCTGCTCAGTCGGCTGGCCCGCCCGCGTCACGGCCTGGCCAATCCGGCCGCCTACTTCAACACCAGGCGACCCGGTCGCCCATCCATTCTGACGTTCGGCCATCGGGCCCGTCCGGCTGCCACAGCCATCGACCGCCAAAGGCTCGGCGGCCACAACAGTGGGTGCGCGAGCGTGCTTCGCTCGCAAAAGGTCTCGCCGGCTGTCGTCAACAAAAACAACCTCATCTGCATGAAAAGCAATGCCAGCTCGTGTATGTGCATCCTCGCATCGCGCACAAAAGCAACTACTCCGAGCAACACTCGGGGGCCATCACCGCATTCATTTAAGCTAGTTTGCTGCTCACCCCACGCCGACTAGTCTCAACCCTGGTGCTGGCCGTTTGGCCCGATTCGTTCCTCCCCGCAGACGGAGCTAGTACCGTCTACGGTACCAAAGGCCCACTCTTCGTCTCAGCTATAGACCGTATCGCGGCTGTCTGGCTAGCAAGGCAAAAGATGGAGGTTACCTCGCGAACAACGTCCCGGGAGAAAACGGTTTGGGCAAACCAACCGTTTCCTTCATGAAATTTCTACCCGGTCGAGCCTCCCCCGGAGTCAGAGTACTGTGCGCTCCCCTCTGCGGCACACTCTTCGTCTCATCTACAGACCGTATCGCGGTTTTCCGGCTAGCCAGAGCAAACGCCAAAGAGCCGAGGGACACGATATGACCCAAGGGGCTCAGATGACACCGAGTTGACATTCCACCCGCATAAAACTTGCATGGCCAAAGTTAAATATTTGATAAATCTACACTGACTAACTTTGTCTCTTCACGACCGTCTTCGCGGGGACCACCATTTCTTGCCGGCTATCGGCTGGAAACCTGTCCGGCTGGATTTTGTCCGGCTACAAACTGCTCGCTGCCGACTGGACCCGTTTGGCTCGAACTTGTCCGGCTGCACGTTGCCGGCTACCGGCTGGAAACCTGTTAGGATGGATTCTATCCGCCTGCCGGCTGGACCCGTCTGACTGGAACCTGTCCGACTGTAGGCTGCCGGTTGAAAACCTGTCCGGCTGCAAACTGCTGGCTGTCGGCTGCAGGCTACAGATTGTTAACTGGACCCGTCCGGCCGGACCGTGTCCGGCTGCAGGCTGCCAGCTGCCGGCTGGAAACCTGTCTGGCCGGATTTTGTCCGGCTACACACTGCTGGCTGCCGACTAGACCCGTACGACTAGACCCTGTCCGGCTCCACACTGCCGGATAAAAACCTATCCGGCTATCGAGTGCCGGCTAGAAACCTGTCCGCGTGCAGGCTGCCGACTCGAACCTGTCTGGCTGTAGGTTGCCGGTTGGAAACGTGTCCGGCTGGAACCTGTCCGGCTGTAGGCTGCCGGCTGCCCGCTGGAACCTGGCCGGCTGGAGGCTCCCCGCTGGAAACCTGTCCGGCTTGATTCTTTCCGGCTGGAGCATGCTTAATGAAATACAGCTACGTCAGCTGCAACCCGCAGCCGGTCGCCATCGACAACCTTTTTGCTACACGAAGAACAAGAAGCCTCCGCACGACCCTTCGATTTGCCCGGAGGATCGGAGGCTACACACGGTGGGATATCTATCGACTGCGGGGAGGATTCTCCCACGCCCCCCATTCTCTCATTCCCCACTCTCTATGAGAGGAGGAGAGCTCCGAGCCTCCTTCTTCTTCCTCTAGACAACGCAAGGAGCACCATGTACAACTATATGCTCTCCATATATACACACATGCAGGAGTAGGGGTGTTACCTCCACGCGAGGGCCTCGAACCTGGGTTAACCACCACATGCTTTTGCCCAACCCACTCCGGATCTCCACAGCGGTCTTGCTCTCACCTCTTTAAGCCACCCCCTGGCATCTGTCCTGGAAATACCATGACAATATGGCTTGCAAAATAATGGTTTCTTAGACATGGTCAAAGAGCTGCTTGCCTTGCTCCACAAAGTCTCTAGGGTCTTCAAAGTCTTTTGGTCCAAATCCCTCGTCAGCAATGCAATCCATCGTCGCAATATTAACGGGAAAAATAAGAACACCACAAAAACAGGGAAAAATAATCTACTTAGAAAAATGCCAACCTATTTTTGTAAAATACTAGGGTGAGTGTAGGTATTATAAAAATTGCTAGGTTTTATTTTTGAAGTGTAAAAGTTGTGAAAAACATTTTAACAGAAAGTTAAAACATTTAAAACTAGGTTTTTATTTAATTCAATGTTGAAAATATTTTGTAAAAAAACTTAGGCAAGTGGTGTTATTTAATACTAAGCAATATTACAAGAATTGTGGTGGAAGAATAATTAGATTTGTATGAATATTCAAATATGTGGAATTTTTGCAAAATGCCAGAAATCAGAAAAGAAAAAGTGGCAATATGCCACTCGGCCATAAACGGTTGGTCGAGCAGGCCCAACTAGCGAAGCCAGCCCAGGAGAGGCGCTGCGCGCGTGTCGTCACGTTTGAACCTGACGCGCGGGGCCGAGTGTCTAGCGACAGAGGGAAAGGTAGGAGAGAGGCAGAGGCTGACGGTGGGGTCCCCATGTCGAGGCCCTCATCAACCTTTGGCAGAGAGGGGCGGCGCTCATCGGTAATGGAGGGAAGCACAGCAAGGGCAACCAACGACGGGAACAGGATGAGGAGGCAGTCGCCGATCAAGGGGTGGTCGCAGGAGTCACCGGAGTGTAGGGAATCACCGGCGATGTGGTCCCATGATAGAGGAGCTTCCGGAGGTGGTCGGAGTCGGTGCTCTAGGCTGCAAAATGCAAGGGGAAGAGAGGGAAACACATTAGCAATGTGCGGTGGTTCTAAATGGAGAGAGAGATTGGCCAGAGCGGATCCTTACCGTGAGATCGATGGCGGCCCGAGGCGGCGGCATCGAGCTCGATGCTGAGCACAGAGAGAGGGAAATGAAGAGGGAGTGGAGCGAGGATTCGATTGGGGTAGGGTGTGGGTGAAAGGGAAGGAGAGGGAGGCACGGGGGCTCCTTTTATAAGGGTGGCGACGGTGTACCGAATGCTGGTGCGCCAGCGGACTCATGGTCTAGGTCAGAGGACGCGGGAGTGACACAGGGCGTGCGTGGGGTGATTCTATGTGTGGTCTACGCCCAGGGGAGGGAAGAAAGAGAGAGGGGAGGCGCGTTTGTGCGAGGCCGCTGGTTGGCCGAACCGGGCGGCGCCGACATGGGCTTCGGAGGGCCGTTGCACAAAGAGAAAGGAAGAGGGAGGAGGGGACAGAGGCGTTGCGTATCCCGGACGTGGAGGGACATCGTCTAGCATGCGGGAGGGGCTCGAGGTGGCCGTGCCCACGAAGTCAACACTCAGGTGTACTGTGGTGTGCTCCAGAGCGCAACTTCGGTCGACATGATTGAGCCTCTGACGTGCTCTGGCACGCCCACTTGCATCCTAAAGCTGCAGAAGTGAGAAAACAAAGGGGAGATGCTCTCGAGCAGCCATGAGTGAGAGAGAGCAGAGAGAGAAGAGTGGTTTTCTGCTGTCGAGATGGAGAAATGGGGGTTTTACCCTGCCAATAATGGAGCTCTGGCCGTTGTAATCTTTCTGGGGGTAAAAGAACACTAGAAGAAGATGCGGTAAAAAGTTGAAGTGAAGGGGATGAGGAAAAGGGGTGAAAGCAACAACTTTACCAAACTACCAAAAGGTGTTTGATGATTGTTTGGGCAAGTTACCTTTACCCGATTGTTGTGAAAGTTAATAGGATTGAATTGTGGTAAAAATAAAGAGTGTTCACCAAGTTTCAACTCTTTTGAGCAAGGTTGGCAATGTAAACAAGAAAATCCCCAAAAATAGACAAAATCAGATTCTTGTACACTTGGGTGACCAAATCGACTCCCACAAATGCACAACTTGGTGTAGCATCCTTATTTGGGGTCTAGATCACCCCTGTAAATTTGGGGACTAGAATTTTCCTAGAATTTATTGAGAATATTTCCTATGGAAATATTTCAAAAGCTTGAAATGGGCAGAAAGGGTTTTGAGGGGTTCTGTGCAATTTTTTAATATGACCATGTGTTGAAACTCATATGTTTGGAAAATATATTTCGAGTGAGTTTCCCCAAATTTTCTCAAATATTTTTAAAGCAAAAAAATATTTTTTACCCACAAAAGATCATTTCTCGCCTCACAAAAAGGTTTCAAACAAAATAGGGAAATACCTTTTAAAATAATTATTTTGTGGTTTTCACACGTATTTTGATAATAGAATCCAAATAAAATTATTGGGGTAAAATATCCCTCCTAAATTAAGGACTTATACTACAAATCCCAACTGAGGGGTTTTTGAAACCTTAAAATAAATAAATTCCTTTTTGTTGAAATAATATTTTATAAAAATAGTTTCTTGTCCTATACACATGGCATGGGGTCAAGGAGGGGAGTTTTAGAGGGAAGAATAATTTTGGTGACTTAAAACACAATCAATGACACAAGCAAGTTGCAATCAAATCAACCATCACAAGCACTCAAATAGTTTTAATTGCTTCCAAATTTTGTATAAACATAATGTGGCAAAGTGGTATAAACACAAGGTGTGACAGACCTACCCCCTTACAAGAATCTCGTACCCTGGAGTCCTAGGCTAAGCACTAAAGAGATAAGGGAACTCGGATTTAAGGTAGTCTTCACGCTCCCATGTTGCTTCTGCTTCGGTGTGGTTACTCCACGAGACCTTGAAGTACTTGATGGTGCGGCTTCGTGTGCAACGCTCACCTTCTTCCAAGATGCGGATTGGTCTCTCACGATAAGTGAGGTCTGGCTGAAGGTCGACGGCGTGATGATCGATGTTCTTGTAGAGGTCTAGATGGTTGGGAACTTGGAGGCACTTCCGGAGTTGTGACACGTGGAAAACGTTGTGCACATCCGAAAGCTCGGAAGGTAGCTCTAGCTGGTAACAAACTTCTCCTCGCCTTGTGGTGATCTTGAAGGGGCCAATGTTTCTTAGTGCAAGTTTCCCCTTAACGTGGAAACGCTTGGTTCCTTTGAGAGGCGTGATGCGGAGGTATTCATAGTCTCCGGTGTTGAGATCCACTTCTCGACGGTATGAGTCAGCGTAGCTCTTCTGCCTTGACTTGGCGGTCTCTAGACGTTCCCTCACGAGTTGAAGTTGCACTTTGGCTTCAGGGAGAATATCTGATCCAAAGACCAGTCCTTCTCCAGTCTCAGACCAGTTGAGGGGAGTGCGACACTTGCGTCCATACAACACCTCAAATGGTGCCATCTGCATACTGGAGTGGTAGTTGTGGTTGTAGGATAACTCAGCGAAGGGCAAAAAATCCTCCCACTTGGCTCCATATGCCAAATCATATGTCCTCAAGTATCTGATTTGCTAGTTCCGTGTGTCCGCATGTGTGAGCGTGAAAAGCAGTGCTGAAAGAAAGCTTGGTTCACATTGCTCCTTGGAAGTGCTTCCAAAATCTCGAGGTAAACTATGTACCTCGATCTGACACGATCTTATTAGGAACTCCATGGAGGCTCACGATACGCTCGATGTAGAGACTAGCTAGCTTGTTCCCATCATAGGAGGTCTTGACAAGAATGAAGTGGGCCACGTTGGTCACGTGATCGAGAATGACCCAAACGGAATCATGTCCTTGCCTTGAGGTATTGGTGTTGAAATATGCCCTAGAGGCAATAATGAATTGGTTATTATTATATTTCCTTGTTCATGATAATCGATTATTATCCATGCTAGAATTGTATTGATTGGAAACTCAAATACATGTGTGGATACATAGACAACACATTGTCCCTAGTGAGCCTCTAGTTGACTAGCTCGTTGATCAAAGATGGTCAAGGTTTCCTGGCCATAGACAAGTGTTGTCACTTGATAACGGATCACATCATTAGGAGAATGATGTGATGGATGATACGTCTCCATCGCATCTACTTTTCCAAACTCTTTTGCCCTTGTTTTGGACTCTAATTTCCATGATTTGAATGGAACTAACCCGGACTGACGCTGTTTTCCGCAGAATTGCCATTGTGTTGTTTTTGCGCAGACATAAAAGTTCTCGGAATGACCTGGAAATTTATGACGATTTTTTGTGGAATATATAAAAAATACTGGCGCAAGAATCACCTGGAGACGTGGAGCCAGGAGCCCACAAGCCCACGAGGCGCGCCCCCCTGGCCGCGCCTGGCAGGCTTGTGAGCCCCTTGTGGCTCCGCCGCCTCCAATTCCAGCTCTATATATTCTCTCTCGCCCAGAAAAAAATCAAAGAGAAGAGTTCATCGCGTTTTACGATACGGAGCCGCCGCCACCACCTGTTCTTCCTCTGGAGGGCAGATCTGGAATCCGTTCTGGGCTCCGGAGAGGGGGAATCGACGCCTTCGTCATCACCAACCAGCCTTCTTCGCCCATTCCATGATACTCTTCATCGTTCGTGAGTAATCTCATCGTAGGCTTGCTGGACGGTGATGCGTTGCATGAGATCTATCATGTAATCGAGTTAGTTTTGATGGGGATTGATCCCTAGTATCCAATATGTTCTGAGATTGATGTTGCTACTACTTTGCTATGCTTAATGCTTGTCACTAGGGCCCGAGTGCCACGATTTCAGATTTGAACCTATTATGTTTTCATCAATATATGTGTGTTCTTGATCCTATCTTGCAAGTTGTAGTCACCTACTATGTGTTATGACCCGGCAACCCCGGAGTGACAATAGCCGGTACCACTCCCGGAGATGACCATAGTATGAGGAGTTCATGTATTCACTAAGTGCTAATGCTTTGTTACGGTTCTCTATTAAAAGGAGACCTTAATATCCCTTAGTTTCCATTAGGACCCCGCTGCCACGGGAGGGATGGACAATAGATGTGATGCAAGTTCTTTTCCATAAGCACGTATGACTATATACGAAATGCATGCCTACATTACATTGACGAACTGGAGCTAGTTACATATCTCTCTGTGTTATAATTGTTGCATGATGAATGTCATCCGGCATAATTATCCATCACCGATCCAAAGCCTACAAGTCTTTTCCTACTGGTCCTTGCTATGTTACTTTGCCGCTATTGCTGTCACTGCTGCTACTGTTACCGCTCCTGCTGTCACTACCGTTATTGTTACCGTTGCTACCATTGCTATCACACTACCTTGCTCCTGAAACTTTGCTGCAGATACTAAGTCTTTCAGGTGTGGTTGAATTGACAACTCAACTGCTAATACTCGAGAATATTCTTTTGCTTCCCCTTGTGTCGAATCAACAAATTTGGGTTGAATACTCTACCCTCGAAAACTGTTGCGATCCCCTATACTTGTGGGTTATTATTGGACAAGACCAAAACTATGAACGTAGCATATGATCGTGTCAGTTTATGGCTACTGTTTTCTGCATGTCAATGTATCTATTCCTATGACCATGAGATCATGCAACTCCCGGAGACCGGCGGAATAGCTTCTGTGTATCAAACATCGCAACATAACTGGGTGACTATAAAGGTGCTCTACATGTATCTCCAAAGGTGTCTGCTGGGTTGGCATGGATCAAGACTGGTATTTGTCACACGTGTGACGGAGAGGTATCTCGGGGCCCACTCGGTAATACAACATCACAATAAGCATTGCAAGCAATTTGACTAAGGAGTTAGTCACGGGATCTTGTATTACGGAACAAGTAAAGAGACTTGCCAGTAATGAGCTTGAACTAGGTATGGAGATACCGACGATCGAATCTCGGGCAAGTAACATACCGAAGGACAAAGGGAACAACATACGGGATTTACTGAATCCTTGACATAGAGGTTCGACCGATAAATATCTTCGTAGAATATGTAGGAGACAATATAGGCATCCAGGTCCCGCTATTGGTTATTGACCGGAGAATGTCTCACGTCATGTGTGCATAGTTCTCGAACCCGCAGGGTGTGCACACTTAAGGTTCATTTGACGTTTCAGTAGTATTGAGTTATGTATGTTGGTGGCCGAAGATTGTTCGGAGTCCCGAATGAGATCCTGGAGTTCACGAGGAGCTCTGGAATGGTCCGGAGGTAAAGATTGATATATAGGAAGTGCTGTTTTTGGTCATCGGAAAAGTTTCAGGTACTTCGGTAGTGTACCGGGAGTGCCCGGAGGGTAGCGGGGGCCATTGGGAGGGGTGTCTCGACCCAAAGGACCTCATGGGATGTGGGAGGAGTCAAACCAGCCCCTAGTGGGCTGGCCGAACCACCCACTAAGGCCCATGCGGCTAGGGGTAGTAAAAACCCAAAGGTGGAAAAGGTGGAAAGGGTTTCCAAGTGGAGAGGAGGAATCCTACTTCTAGTAGGACTGGAGTAGGACTCCTCCACCTCCAATTTCGGCCAAACCTTGAGGGTTTGAGGGTGCCTCCTCCCCTCCCTCCCTGCTATATATACTAGAGTAATTAGAGGCAGCTCTAACCCTAATTAGCCACGTGATGACCTCTCTCTCTAGATCGTTTTCTCCTCCACATTAGTTCCGCAGCGTTTGGCGAAGCCCTGCTAGATTGTCCACCACCACCACCTCCATGCCGTCATGTTGGAGAACTCATCTAGCTCTCCTCCCCTCTTGCTGGATCAAGAAGGTGGGGTCTTAATCGAACTGTACGTATGCTGAACACGGAGGTGCAGTCCGTTCGGCACTAGATCGGGATGGATCGTGATGAGATCGCGGGACGGACTGCGATTTGGATCGCGAAGATGTTCCACTACATCAACCGCATTATATACGCTTCTGCTTAGCGATAAACAAGGGTATGTGGATCCGATCTCCCCTCTCATAGATGATCATCACCGTGGATAGGTCTTGCGTGTGTGTAGGAAAATTTTGTTTCGCATGCAACGTTCCCCATCAGTGGCATCATGAACCAGGTCTATGCGGAGATGATATCTCGAGTAGAACACAAAAGAGTTTGTGGGTGTTGTTGTTCAATTTGCTGCCCTCCTTAGTCTTTTCTTGATTCGGCGATATTGTTTGATTGAAGCGGCCCGGAAAAAAATTACTCCTACGCTTACGAGGGACCAGTTTCATCGACTAACATGCAACTTGTTGCATAAAGATGACTGCCGGATGTCTCTTTCCTCAACTTTAGTTGAATCAGATTTGACCGAGGCGGTCCTTGGAGAAGTTTAAATAGGAATTTGCATATCACCGTTGTGGCTTTGCGTAAGTAAGATGCGATCATACTAGATACCCATAGCAGCCATGTAAAATTTGCAACAACAAATTAGATGACGTCTAACTTGTTTTTGCACGATATGCATGTGATGTGATATGGCCAAAGAGATGATATGATCTACTGGATGTTTGAGATGATCATGTTCTAATAGTTATATATCGACTTCCACGTTGATACGTCTCCATCATATCTACTTTTCCAAACTCTTTTGCCCTTGTTTTGGACTCTAATTTGCATGATTTGAATGGAACTAACTCGGACTAACGCTGTTTTCAGCAGAATTGTAATGGTGTTGTTTTTGCGCAGAAATAAAAGTTCTCGGAATGACCTCGAAATTTAGGAGGATTTTTTGTGGAATATATAAAAAATACCGGCGCAAGAATCAACCGGAGGAGTGGAGCGAGGAGCCCACAAGCCCACCAGGCGCCCCCCTGGCCGCGCCTAACACGCTTGTGGGCCCTTCAGAGCTCCACCACCTCCAACTTCAGCTCTATTTAGTCCCTTTCATCCGAAAAAAATCAAGGAGAAGAGTTCATCACGTTTTATGATACGGAGCTGCCGCCACCACCTGTTCTTCCTCTGGAGGGCGGATCTGGAGTCCGTTCTGGGCTCCGGAGAGGGGAGATCGTCGCCATCGTCATCACCAGCCTTCCTTCATCGCCAATTCCATGATGCTCTTCATCGTTTGTGAGTAATCTCATCCTAGGCTTGCTGGACGGTGATGGGTTGGATGAGATCTATCATGTAATCGAGTTAGTTTGACGGGGATTGATCCCAATTATCCACTATGTTTTGAGGTTGATGTTGCTACTACTTTGCCATGCTTAATGCTTGTCACTGGGCCCCGAGTGCCATGATTTCAGATCTGAACCTATTATGTTCTCGTCAATATATGTGTGTTCTTGATCCTATCTTGCAAGTTGTAGTCACCTACTATGTGTTATGACCCGGCAACCCCGGAGTGACAATAGCCAGAACCACTCCGAGAGATGACCATAGTATGAGGAGTTCATGTATTCACTAAGTGCTAATGCTTTGTTCCGGTTCTCTATTTAAAGGAGAACCTTAATATCCCGTAGTTTCCGTTAGGACCCTGCTGCCACGGGAGGGATGGACAATAGATGTCATGCAAGTTCTTTTCCCTAAGCATGTATGACTACATACGGAATACATGCCTACATTACATTGACGAACTGGAGCTAGTTACTTATCTCTCCATGTTATAACTGTTGCATGATGAATATCATCCGACATAATTATCCATCACCGATCCAATGCCTACGAGTTTTTCCTACTAGTCCTTGCTACATTACTTTGCCGCTACTGCTGTCACTGCTGCTACTGTTACTCTGTCGCTACTGCTGTCACTCGTACTGTTACCATTGTTACTGTTGCTATCACACCACTTTGCTACTGATACTTTGTTGCGATACTAAGTCTTTCAGGTGTGGTTGAATTGACAACTCAACTGCTAATACTCGAGAATATTCTTTGGCTTCCCCTTGTGTCGAATCAACAAATTTGGGTTGAATACTCTACCCTCGAAAACTGTTGCGACCCCCTATACTTGTGGGTTATCAAGACTATTTTCTGGCGCCGTTGCCGGGGAGGCATAGCTCTATTCTCTGAATCACTTGGGATTTACGTCTGCTGATCACTATGAGGAATCCGAGAGATCCAAAAACTAAAGTCTTGCCCTCAACTATAAGGACAGGTAAGGAAGTGCCATCTAGCTATGCACTTGATTCACCTTCAGTTATGAGTAAGTTTGCGACACCACCTCCTCCTAGAAATTTTGATGTGTCGCCTGTGCTTGATGATGCTACTTCTGCTGTCCATGATGCTTGTGATGATGCTTTGCTTGATACTGCTTTGCCACTAGGTGCATTCCTTGATGCACAAATTGCTAGAGTTGCTGCTAGATGTGATGATACTTCTGAAACTGCTGAGATTATTGAAGTAGAACCTGCTATTTCACCTGTTAGAACTAGCACTCCTAGATATGAATTGCCTGATATGCCTGAGGGTTATGTTATGGAGGGAGAGATAGCTCAGGACTTTCTTGCTTGTAAGGATAGCTATGATCTTGAGAAATTACTGCGCAAGTGGAAAGAAAAATCTTTGAACGCTAGGATGAAATAGGACCCGAAGTTTGCTACTTCGCCTATCTTTGTGACAAATAAGGATTATGAATTCTATGTCGACCCGAAGTTAATCACTCTGGTCGAATCTGATCCTTTTCATGGTTATGAGTCTAAAACGGTTGTAGCACATCTTACCAAACTGCACGATATAGGCACCCTATTCACGAGTGAGGAAATAATCCGCCACTACTATATCCTTAAGCTGTTTCCTTTCTCGCTAAAGGATGATGCTAAGACTTGGTTCACTTCTCTTGCTCCTGGTTGTGTGCGTAGTCCCCAGGATATGATCTATTATTTCTCTGAAAAATATTTCCCTTCCCATAAAAAGCAAGCTGCCTTGCAGGAAATATACAACTTTGCGCAAGTTGAAGAAGATAGTCTCCCACAAGCTTGGGGAAGGCTCGTAAACTACTGAATGCTTTGCCTGATCACCCTCTTCAAAAGAATGAAATACTGGATATCTTCTATAATGGACTAACTCATGCTTCTAAGGACCACCTAGATAGTTGCATCGGTTGTGTTTTTCAGGGAACGAACTATAGAACAAGCTGAGATCCTATTGAATAATATCTTGTGCAATGAGAATGCTTGGACTATTCCCGAATCACCTCCGAAGCCAACTCCGAAGAAAAGAGGTATTCTATTCCTCAGTCCTGAAGATATGCAAGAAGCTAAGAAATCTATGAAAGAGAAAGGCATTAAATCTGAAGATGTCAAAAATCTACCACCAATCGAAGAGATCCATGGTCTTGATAACCCGACACAGGTAGTAGAGGTAAATTCTCTTCGTAGATTCAATGAGAGTGATATTACTTTTGATAAACCTGCTAGCTTATGCCTGGATGAATTTGATAACTTTGTTACCAAACAACAAAGTTTCAATGACTATGTTAGCAGACAATTGGAACAGAATGCTCGTATGCTTAGTCATTTAAGTGCTTGTGTGGATAGAAATGTCAATGATCTTAAGCTCTTGAGTAAACATGCCTCTATGGTTACAACTCAAGTAGAACAAGTACTTAAGGCTCAAAATGACTTGCTCAATGAGTTGACTGACAATTCTGTTAGAGTCGTCACTAGAGGCGGTAGAATGACTCAGGAACCTTTGTATCCTCAGGGTCATCCTAAGAGAATTGAACAAGATTCTCAAGGAGTTAGCACTCATGCACCTAGTCATCCTAGGAAGAAGAAGAAAGATGACAGGAACTTGCATGCTAGCAACCCCGTTGCTGTTACACCCGAGAGTCCAAACGATGTCTCTGTTTCTGAGGCTGAAATGCAATCTAGTGATGAACATGAGCCTAATGATAATATCGATAGTGATGCTCATGAAGATGCTCAACCTAGCAATGACAAGGATGTGGAGATTGAACGTGTTGATCTTGATAACCCACAACCTGAGAATAGGAGATACGATAAGAATGACTTCATTGCTAGGAAGCATGGTAAAGAAAGGGAACCATGGGTTCAAAAACCCATGCCCTTTCCTCCCAAACCATCCAAGAAAAAGGATGATGAATATTTTGAGCGATTTGTTGAAATGATTAGACCTGTCTTTCTGCAAATGCGTTTGACAGATATGCTCAAAATGTCTCCCTATGCCAAGTACATGAAGGATATTGTGACTAATAAGAGGACGATACCTGAGGTTGAGATTTCCACCATGCTCGTTAATTATACCTTCAAGGGTGGAACTCCTAAGGAACTAGGTGATCCCGGAGTGACCACTATACCTTGCTCCATTAAAGGAAACTACGTTAGAACTGCTTTATGCGACCTTGGAGCCGGTGTTAGTGTTATGCCTCTCTCTCTTTATCGTAGGCTTGGACTGGATAAGTTGACACCCACTGAAATCTCTCTGCAAATGGCCGACGAATCAACTGCTTTCCCTATCGGGATTTGCAAGTATGTGCCTGTTGTGGTTGCTAACGTTACTATCTTAACAGACTTTGTTATTCTGGATATTCCCGAGGATGATGCCATGGCGGTCATCCTTGGAAGACCCTTTTTAAACACTAGAGGGGCTGTTATTGATTGCAACAAAGGCAATGTCACTTTCCATGTCAATGGTAATGAGCATACGGTGCACTTTCCGAAGAAACAATGTCGAGTACATTGCATCAATGCTATTGAAAAAACTTCATCGATTCTCATTGGGAGCTTTGAATGCCCTATACCTACTGTTAAGATGAAGTATGATTTGCTTGTTGGGGATATGCACATCCCCATTGAGGTAACCTAGTGACTATTCAAAAATTATCCGTTTTTTACGCGATTCGAAAAAAGTTTGTCAAGGAGACTTGATCAACCTCATTGACGGATTTCTTTTGATGACCATGATGGATGAATCTAAGAGTCACAACCCTGTGTTCCAAACCTTTACCTTTGGTTGCTTAGAAGAAAAATGATAGATTTAGCTTTACTTTTTCCTGTTTTCTGCTTTTTGCGTCCTGTAGAAAAGTGTCCCGAAAATAAAAGTTCTCCGAATGCCGTGAAAATCAAGTATGATTTTTTCTGGAATTTTTGAAAAATTCTGAGATGGAGAGCTAGTCAGGGGGATGCACCAGTGGGCCACAAGCCGTGGAGGCGCGGGCACCCACCTCGCCGCGCCTACCAGGCTTGTGGGGCCCACGTGTCCCCTCTCCACTTATTCCAGCTCCCATCTCCTTCTCCTACCTCCAGAAAAAATCACCCCGCAGCTCAAACCCGTGTTCTTGCTCTTCTTGCTGCGATTTTCGATCGCCTTGTGCAAAGCCCCATTCACCAAACTGTTTGGTGAAATTGCTCCCTAGTATGTGACTCCTCCATTGGTCCAATTAGTTTTTGCTCTAGTGCCTTATTCATTGCGTATTTTTGCTGCCTTGGTGACCCTGTTCTTGAGCTTTGCATGCTAATTTTAGCTGGTCCCAAGTAGTTTTGATGCGTGATGTGGCCTCTAGGCACTTGAATGAGTAGTTGCTACGAGTTTCGTTGGGCCTTGTTCACTTTTCCTTAGAGTAACTAAAGATTTCAGAAATTTTCAGAGAAAGAAAAACGAAAAGATGAGGAGGTTCTTAAGAGGCTCTTCAAGCCGTGACCCCAAGGATAATGAAAATGAGAAGAAGTTGCGTAAACCCAAGTATCCGATCCCCCGAGTTGCAGAAGTTCGAGTGTGCTAGTGACCAAGCGATGTGTTCTTACGCGCCGCCGGACTTTATGAGGACTTTTACTACTTGGTGGAGAACGCAGGCCTTTCCGCCTTCGTTGAAGATAAGTGTCCGCAATACCTCCTCCTCACTAATATTTTCATGCAAAGCTTTAATTTCTATCCAAGGAAGAGTCCTCCTATGGTTGAGTTCAAATTATATGATATCGCCCAGAGCATGTCACTCCAGGATTTTTGCAATGTTTGCAAATTACCTTATGTTGGGGATATTCATGAACCTCGTCCACGGGACTTGGAGGCTTTCGTATATACTATTGCTGTAGGAGAGGAGAGAGGAGTGTCTTGTGCTAGAGCTGCTAGCATACATTTTCCCGTGCTTGGGTACTTCTCATTATTCGTGGGAAAATGTTTGATCGGCCGTGGGAAAGCTGGGGCCCTTAGCTCCCCAGATCTTGCGGTTTTGCACGAAGCCCTTTATAATGATAAAACTTATAGCTTGGGCGCTATAGTAGCTCAATGGTTGAACACGAACCGTTCTAAAGGCGTTGTTTATGGACATATCTATGCTACCCGTCTTGCTAGACATTTAGAGATACCTATTAGACTGCACGAGGAAGAAGAGATTCTTCTTCCTGAGAGATATCTAGATTATGATAGCATGGTTCGCCATGACTTTCTTGATAAAGATATAAATAAGAGGATGATTTATAACCTGGTATTTAGTCAGGGTACTCGTGAGACTATTACTTTGCCTGCTCCTTCTTTGTTCAATCTTCATCTAGGCAGGTACATTATTATGCCCTCGGACATCTACGCATATTGGGGCATAGCACCACCACAGGCGCCCGTGCCCGAGCTACCAGTCGAGTACCATACGCAAGTTTATTAGTGGGAGCCAGAGGATCTCACACAACAGTAGCACCCTCAGCACACTCCGGAGTACCCCGAAGACGGTTATTTCCCTCCATGGGAGTAGACCAACTTAGGCCAAAAGCCTAAGCTTGGGGGAGTACGTGTTTCTCACTGACTTTATATTCATGCTCACACTTTCACTTTGATAGTCGGTGTTCACACTTTCCCACTGTATCATCCATGCTAGTTTATTTCTTTTTCTCGTTTTCTTCTCGTGTGTTTGTCTAGTTTGAGAAAACCCAAACACGGAACACTTGGGTTAAACTTGAAGAGCCTAGCATGTACAGACATGGCTTCAGAACACAAGAGACCGAAAGGTCAAGCATGAATCATATAATTGATATGATCAACATGGAGATGTTCAACATTGAAACTAAACTCAACTCACGTGATGATCGTACTTGAGTTAGTGAATTTTGATCATGCACCACTCGAATAACTAGAGGGATGTCAATTTGAGTTGCAGTTCTTAAGTAATATGATTAGTTGAACTCATTATCATGAACAAGTCAAAAGGTCTTTGCAAATTATGTTGTAGCTTGCGCGGTAGCTCTACTGTTTTCGATATATTCCTAGAGAAAACTTAGTTGAAAGATGATAGTAGAAATTATACGGACTAGGTCCGTAAACTAAGAATTGTCCTCATTGCTGTGCAGAAGGCTTATGTTCTTAATGCACCGCTCGGTGTGCTGAACCCCGAGCATCGTCTATGAATGTTGCGAACATCTGACATACACGTTTTTTGATGACTACATGATAGTTCGGTGAGTAATGCTTAACGACTTAGCATTGAGGCGCCGAAGACGTTTTGAACATGATGGAACATATGAGATGTCCCAAGAGCTGAAATTGGGATTTCAGGCCCGTGCCCGCATTGAGAGGTATGAGACCTCTGACAATATTCTTGGCCTACGAAGTAAGGGACAAAAGCTCAATCATTGATCATGTGCTCATATTGTCTGGGTACTAGAATCACTTGAAGAAAGTGGGAGTTAATCTTCCAGATAAGATAGTGATTGACATAGTTCTCCAAAGTCATTGCCACTAAGCTACTGAGCTTCGTGATGAACTATAACATGTTAGGGATAGAGATGATGATCCTTGAGTTATTCGCGATGTTTGATATCGCGAAAGTAGAAATCAAGTAGGAGAATCAATTGTTGATGGTTAGTGAAACCACTAGTTTCGAGGAGGGCAAGGCAAGAAGGGATGCTTCATGAATGGCAAACTAGTTGCCGCTATAGTGAAGAAACCCAAGGTTGAAGCCAAACCCGAGACTAAGTGCTTCTAATATGAGGGGAACGGTCAATGAAGTAGCACTACCCTTGGTACTTGGTAGATAAGAATGTTGGCAAAGTTGCCAAAAGTATATTGCATATACATGATATTGATGTGTACCTTAATAGTATTCCTAGTAGAACCGAGGTATTAGATACCCGTTCGGTTGCTAAGTGTTAATAACTCAAAATAAATGCTATGGAATAAATGGAGACTAGCTAAAGGCGAGTTGACGATGTGTGTCGGAAGTGTTTCCAAGGTTGGTGTGATCACCATCGCACGCTCCTTCTAATTTCGAGATTAGTGTTCAACCAAAATGTTGTTTGATGTTTGCGTTGAGCATGAACATGATTGGATTGTGTTTTTTGCAATATGGTTATACATTTAAAGATAATAATGGTTATTCTGTTTACTTGAATAATACCTTCAATGGTCATGCACCTAATATGGATGGTTTATTGAATCTTGATCGTAGTATAACACATATTCATAATATTTGATGCCAAAAGATACAAAGTAGTAATGATAGTATCACTTACTTGTGGCACTGCCGCTTGAGTCATATGTTTGAGTCATAGTAAAACGCATGAAGAAGCTCCATATTGATGGATCTTTGGACTCACTCATTTCTGAATTGTTTGAGACATACGAACCATGCCTATTGGTGTAAACGCATGACGAAACTCCATGCAGATGGATCGTTTGGACTCCCTTATCACTTGAGACATGAAAATCATGCCACATGGGAAAGATGGCTTAAGGCCTCGTTTTCCAGTGAGATGGAACAAGAAAGTAACTTATTGGAAGTAATACATTTTGATGTATGCAGTTCAATGAGTGCCGAGGCACGCAGTGGATATCGTTATGTTCTTACTTCACAGATGATTTGAGTAGATATTAGTATATTTCCTTGATGAAACAAAAGTCTGAATTATTGAAAGGTTTAAGTAATTTCAGAGTGAAGTGGAAGATCATCGTGACAAGAAGATAAAATGTCTACGATATGATCGTAGAGATGAATATCTTAGTTGCGAGTTTGGTACACAGTTAAGACAGTGTGGAAATTGTTTCAAAATTAATGCCAGTTGAAACACCATATGTGATGGTGTGTCTGAAGGTCATAGTCGTGCCCTATTGGATGTGGTGCATACTCTTATGTCTCTTATCGAATTACCACTATCGTTTTTGGGTTAGGCATTAGAGACAACTGCATTCACTTTAAATAGGGCATCACGTAAGTCTGTTGAGATGACAGCATACGAACTATGGTTTAGAGAAACCTAAGTTGTCATTTCTTAAAAGTTTGGGGTTGTGACGCTTATGTGAAAAAATTTCAGCCTCATAAGCTCGAACCCTGATCGGATAAATGCATCTTCATAGGACACCCAAAACAAGTTGCGTATAACTCCTATCTCCGATTCGGAAGCAAAGTGTTTGTTTCTAGAAACGGGTCCTTTCTCGAGAAAAAGTTTCTCTCAAAATAATTGAGTGGGAGGATGGTGGAACTTGATGAGGTTATTGAACTGTCACTTCAACCAGTGTGTAGCAGGGCGTAGGAAGTTGTTCATGTGGCGCCTACACCAATTGAAGTGAAAGCTGATGATAGTGATCATGAAGCTTCAGATCAAGTTACTACAAACCTCGTAGGTCGACAAGGTCACGTACTGCTCTCGAGTAGTACGGTAACCCTATCTTGGAGGTCATGTTGTTGGACAACAATGAACCTACGAGCTATGGAGAAGCGATGGTGGGCCCGGATTCCGACAAATGGTTGGAGGCCATGAAATCCAAGAGAGGATCCATGTATGAAAACAAAGTGTGGACTTTGGAAGAACTACTTGATGGAAGTAAGACTATTAAGTACTGATGGATCTTTAAAAGGAAGACAGGCGATGATGGTGAAAAGTCACCATTAAGAAAGCTCGACTTGTCGCGAAGATGTTTCCAACAAGTTCAAAGAGTTGACTATGATGAGACTTTATCACCCATAGCATTGCTAGAGTCTGTTGGAATTATGTTAGCAGTTTCTGCATTATTTATAATGAAATCTTGCACATAGGATGTCAAAACATTGTTTCCTCGACGGTTTCCTTGAGGAAAGGTTTTATGTGATACAACTAGAAGGTTTTGTCAATCCTAAGGATGCCAACAAGTATGCAAGTGCTACTGCAACAAAAGACCTTCCAATGGCGCCAGAAACACGTGCTGACGGGAGACTATTCTTGTCTTGATACTCCTCAGCAACGGTACCAGGAATCCTTCTGCTACGGCTACGCCTTTAGGGACTTCCTTGGAAAATACGCAAAGGATTCCCCCGTGGCCTTGTATCCTTGTGTTGGTGTTCCCTCGAAGCGGAAAGGGTGATGTAGCACAGCGGCGGTAAGTATTTCCCTTAGTTTTGAGAACCAAGGTATCGATCCAGTGAAGGAGTATCACAAGTACCTACACAAACACAAAGAGCTTGCTCCCAACGCTATGAAGGGGTTGTCAATCCATTATAGATTGTTTGCCAAGTGAGAACTGAAAGCAACAAAGAAACAAAGCAAAGTAAAAGCGAAAGTGGAAACGATAGGTGTGAATAGACCCGGGGGACGTAGTGTTCACTAGTGGCTTCTCTCATGAAAGCAAGTAGACGGTGGGTGAACGAATTACTGTCGAGCAATTGATAGAACCGCGTAAAGTCGTGATGTTATCTATGGCAATGATTATATCTATATGCATCACGTCCAAAACAAGTAGACCGATACTTTATGCATCTACTACTATTACTCCACACGTCGACCGCTATCCAGCATGCATCTAGTGTATTAAGTCCAAAGAACAGAGTAACGCCTTAATCAAGATGACATGATGTAGATGGACAATCTCATATCTACGATAAAAGCCCATCTTGTTACCCTTGATGGCAACAACATGATGCATGCCTTGCTGCCCCTTCTGTCACTGGGAAAGGTCACCACACGGTATGAACCCAAAACCAAGCACTTCTCCCATTGCAAGAATCATAGATCTAGTTGGCCAAACAAAACCCAAGACTCGGAAAGACTTACAAGGATATCAAATCATGCATATAAGAAATCAGCAAACACTCAAATATATATCATAGATAATGTGATCACAAATCCACAATTCATCGGATCTCGACAAACACACCGCGAAAGAGGATTACATCGGATAGATCTCCCTGAAGATCATGGAGAACTTTGTATTGAAGATCCAAGAGAGAGAAGAAGCCATCTAGCTACTAACTATGGACCCGTAGGTCTGAAGTGAACTACTCACGAGTCATTGGAGGGGCGATGATGTTGATGAAGAAACCCTCCAACTCCAAAGTCCCCTCCGGCAGGGCACCGGGAAGGGTCTCCAGATGAGATCTCGCGGAAATGGAAGCTTGCGGCAGAGGAGAAGTGTTTTTGTGGACGCCCTAATTTTTTCTAGATTTTTAGGGAATTTATTGGCCAAATACCTAGCGCAGGGGAGCGCCAGGGCGGCCACAAGCTTGGTTGCCGCGGCCTCCCCCTGGCCGCGGCAACAGGGCTTGTGGGCTCCCTCTGGGCCGACTTGCTTGGCCCTCAAGCCTCCCGATCTTCTTTCGTTCTGAAAAAATCATTTTGGGGATTTTATTCCGTTTGGACTCCGTTCCAAAATCAGATGTGAAAAGAGTCAAAAACACAGAAAAAACAGGAACTGGCACTTGACACTGAGTTAATAAGTTAGTCCCAAAAAAGATATAAAAGGTAATCAAACATCCAAAGTTGACAAGATAACAACGTGAAACCATCAAAAATTATAGATAGGTTTGAGACATATCAAGCATCCCCAAGCTTAACTCCTCCTCGTCCTCGAGTAGGGAAGTGATAAAGAATGAATTTTTGATGCTTTCATGCTACCTAGCATAGATGTCCTTTGTAACTCCTCTTATGTGACGTGAACGTTCAGATCCACTAGATTCAAAACAATAGTTTGCTATTGACGTGGAAACAATAATACTTCAAGCAAACTAGCAAAGTAATCAGGAACTTTGAAAATAACCAGGCCAAAAGAAAGTTATCCCTACGAAATCATATAGTCTGGCTATGCTCTATCATCATTGCACAACGAATTTAAATCATGCACAACCCCGGTATTGGCCAAGTAATTGTTGTCACACCTTTACTTTCTCAAACTTTTTCAACTCTCACGCAATACATGAGCGTGAGCCATGGTTTTAACACTATAAGTGGTGTGGAGTGTGGTGGAGGTTGCAAGACAAACAAGGAGAAGATGGTCACATTAACTACGCATATCAATGAGCTGTGGAGATGCTCATCAATAGATATCAATGTGAATGAGTAGGGATTGCCATACAAATGATGCACTAGAGCTAAGAGCATGTGAAAGCTCTTAAAGAAAACTAGTGGGTGTGCATCCAACTTGCTTGCTCACGAAGACCTAAGGCAATTTTGAGGAAGCCTGTCATTGGAATATACAAGCCAAGTTATATAATGAAAATTTCCCACTAGCTATATGGCGGTGACAAAACGAGAGACTCTCAATTATGAAGATCATGGTGCCTAATATGCACAAGTGTGGAAAGGTGGTAGCATTATCCCTTCTCTCTTTTTCTCTCATTTTTTTGGATGGGCTCTTTGGCCTGTTTTTTTTGGTGGGCATTTTTGGCCTCTTTTATTTCCTCACATGGGACAATGCTCCATCAATGCTGATCATCACACTTACAGCTCAAAACTTAGAGCAACGATGACTCTATATGGAATGCCTTCGGTAGTGTACCGTGACAATGATCTAGCATGGCATGGACATTAATGGAAACATCATGCTAGCTATCTTACGATCATGCAATGGCAATGTAGACGTGGTGGCACATGTCATGGTGGTAAGTGCATGGTAATATATCTCGGAATGACTTTGAAAAAGCCATAGTAGGTAGGTATGGTGGCTGATTTGAGGGAGGCTAATGGTGGGTTTTGTGCACCGGCGAAAGTTGCACGACACTAAAGAAGATAGTGATGGTGGAAGGTGATAGCGCATCTAAACCATGGACCCAACATTAGTCATGAAGAACTCATATACTTGTTGCAAAAGTTTTATTAGTAATCGAAACAAAGCATTCAACACATACTCCTAGGGGAAGGGTTGGTAGGTATAAACCATCGCGCGATCCCGACCGCCACACAAAGGATGACAATCAATAGACTAATCATGCTCAGACTTCATCACATAGCGGTTCACCATACGTGCATGCTACGGGAATCACTAACTTCAACACAAGTATTTCTAGATCCACAACACCTTACTAATATAACTTCAATATTACCATAACCACAACTCAAAACCAGTTGAGATGAATCAAACTTGTGTAACTATTCAATGCACATGAAGGTGGAAGTTTTCGTATCCCTTTGGATAACTACCCCTTTTGAGACTACTTTCATAGCATAGATCAAATGCCAAGCCACGCACCGCCGTGCTCTAAAAGATATAAGTGAAGCACATAGAGCAAAAGCATCTAGCTCAAAAGATATAAGTGAAGCACATGTGAGCTGAGTTGTCTAACCAAAGGATATAAGTGAAGCTCGACAAAATCACGGTGAGTGCATGTCTCTCTCTAGGTGTGCAGAAAGGATGATTGTGACACAACAAAAATAAAAGAATCCTACGATACAAGACACACCAAGCAAAACACATAACATGTGGTGAATAAAAATATAGCCCCAAGTAACGTTACCGATGGATTGAAGACGAAAAGAGGGGATGCCTTCCCGGGGCATCCCCAAGCTTAGGCTTTTACGACATCCTTGAATCATCTTGGGGTGCCTTGGGCATACCCAAGATTGAGCTCTTGCCACTCTTTATCTTTTTGTCCATAAGAACTTCACACAAAACTTGAAAACTTCACAACACGAAACTTAAACAGAAACTTGTGATAACATTAGTATAAGAAAGTAAACCAGCACTTCCTTAGGTAATGTAGCAAACTTAAATTCTACTTATGTTGATGTTGGGTTACTGTATTTTCAATCTTCCATGGCTAATAGCCCCCGATACTATCCATAGTTTCATAAAAATAAGCAACCAACACAACAAAAATAGAATATGTTAACAGCAGACCAGTCTATAGCAATCTGTATACTTCGTATACTTCTGGTACTTCAAAAATTCTGAAAAATTACGATAGTCTGAAAATTTGCGCAACAATCAGCAGCAAAACGAACCAACTCAAAAGATCTTACACAAAAAAATGAAAATTATTTTCGTGAGCAGAAAGTTTCTGTCTTTTCCAGCATGACCAAACGATCATCCCCAAGATTAATCATAAACGTTTTGCTTGGCACAAACGCAAAAAGAAATACAAAAACACAATCATAACAGAATTATGAAAGTGTGGAAAACACAAAACAGAAATAAAAAGGATAGATTCGTTGGGTTGCCTCCCAACAAGTGCTTTTGTTTAACGCCCTTAGCTAGGCAAGAGGTGATGGAATCACGTATAGTCATCTTTGGTCCTCAAACCATAAGTAGTGTGGTCATTTATCATCTTAAGATCTTCATCTTTGTTGGATGACTCACCACTAGCTTTAGGAACAAAAACAGACTTGACGGTCTTTTTGAGAGTGAGATTTGGAGTATTTTGCACAGCGGCAAAAGCGGAACCCAAGTTGGTTATGACATCTTCTAGATTGCCAATTCTAGAAGAATCATTAACTATAAGTTCCTTATCCCTTTAATTTCTGCTACTGCAACAAAAGACCTTCCAACGGTGCCAGAAACACGTGCTGACAGGAGACTATTCTTGCCTTGATACTCCTCAGCAACGTCATCAGGAATCCTTCTGCTACGGCTACGCCTTTAGGGACTTCCTTGGAAAATATGCAAAGGATTCCCCTGTGGCCTTGGAGCCTTGCATTGGTGTTCCCTCGAAGCGGAAAGGGTGATGTAGCACATCGGCAGTAAGTATTTTCCTTAGTTTTCAGAACCAAGGTATCGATCCAGTGAAGGAGTATCACAAGTACATGCACAAACACAAAGAGCTTGCTCCCAACGCTATGAAGGGGTTGTCAATCCCTTATAGATTGTTTGCCAAGTGAGAACTGAAAGCAACAAAGAAACAATGCAAAGTAAAAGCAAAAGTGGAAACGATAGGTGTGAATAGACCCGGGGGACGTAGTGTTCACTAGTGGCTTCTCTCATGAAAGCAAGTAGAGGGTGGGTGAACGAATTACTGTCGAGCAATTGATAGAACCGCGCAAAGTCGTGACATTATCTATGGCAATGATTATATCCATAGACATCATGTCCAAAACAAGTAGACCGATACTTTCTGCATCTACTACTATTACTCCACACGTCGACTGCTATCCAGCATGCATCTAGTGTATTAAGTCCAAAGAACAGATTAACGCCTTAAGCAAGATGACATGATGTAGATGGACAATCTCATATCTACGATAAAAGCCCATCTTGTTACCCTTGATGGCAACAACATGATGCGTGCCTTGCTGCCCCTTCTGTCACTGGGAAAGGTCACCACACGGTATGAACCCAACACCAAGCACTTCTCCCATTGCAAGAATCATAGATCTAGTTGGCCAAACAAAACCCAAGACTCGAAGAGACTTACAAGGATATCAAATCATGCATATAAGAAATCAGCAAAGACTCAAATATATATCATAGATAATCTGATCACAAATCCACAATTCATCGGATCTCGACAAAGACACCACCAAAGAGGATTACATCGGATAGATCTCCATGAAGATCATGGAGAACTTTGTATTGAAGATCCAAGAGAGAGAAGAAGCCATCTAGCTACTAACTACGGACCCGTAGGTCTGAAGTGAACTACTCACGAGTCAATGGAGGGGCGATGATGTTGATGAAGAAGCCCTCTCCAAAGTCCCCTCAAACAGGGCACCGGGAAGGGTCTCCAGATGACATCTCGCGGAAACGGAAGCTTGCAGCGGCGGAAAAGTGTTTTCATGGACGCCCTGATTTTTTCTGGATTTTTATGGAATTTATAGGCCAAAGACCTAGGGTAGGGGAGTGCTAGGGGGGCCACAAGCTTGGTTGCCGCGGCCTCCCCCCTGGCCGCGGCAACAGGGCTTGTGGGCTCCCTGTGGGCCCACTTGCTTGGCCCTCAGGCCTCCCGATCTTCTTCCGTTCTGGAAAAAATCATTTCGGGGATTTTATTCCGTTTGGACTCCGTTCCAAAATTAGATCTGAAAAGAGTCAAAAACACAGAAAAAACAGGAACTGGCACTTGGCACTAAGTTAATAAGTTAGTCCCAAAAAAGATATAAAAGGTAAAGAAAACATCCAAAGTTGACAATATAACAGCGTGAAACCATCAAAAATTATAGATACGTTTGAGACGTATCAGCAAGCTCCAGCGATCGTTCTAAAGGACTGGAGTAAGCATGTCGGAGTTGGAATATGCGCTTTGATGAGATGATCAAAGCTTTTGTGTTTATACAAAGTTTATGAGAAACTTGTATTTCCAAGGAAGTGAGTGGGGAGCAGTATAGATTTTCTGATAAATATATGTAGTTGACATATTGTTGATCGGAAATAATGTAGAATTTCTAGAAAGCAAAATAGGGTTGTTTGAAAAGTGTTTTTCAAAGGAAAACCTGGACTAAGCTACTTGAACATTGAGCATCAAGATCAATAGAGATAGATCAAGACGCTTGATAAAACTTTTAATGAAATGCATGCCTTGATAAGATTTTGAAGGAGTTCAAAATGGATCAGTCAAAGAAGGAGTTCTTGACTGTATTGTAAGGTGTGAATTTGAGTAAGACTCAAAAACCCGACCACGACACAAGAAAGAGAAAGGACGAAGGTCATCCCCTATTCATTAGCCGTAGGCTCTATAATATGCTACTACCTCTTGAGCTTGCGTTGGTTTTCCCTTGAAGAGGAAAGGGTGATGAAGCAAAGTAGATAAGTATTCCCTCAGTTTGTTGAGAACCAAGGTATCAATCGAGTAGTAGGAACCAGCAAGGCCCCATTAGTAGTACCTACAAAAAAATTCAAACACTTGCACCCAACAATATAAAGGGGTTGTCAATCCCTTCAGAGTTATTTGCAAGGATAAGATCTGATAGAGATAGATATAAAAGAATGCAGAAACAAAAGTAAATAAATTACAGTAAAGTATTTTTGGTATTTTTGGTTTATAGATCTAAAAATATAATATGGAAAATAGACCTAGGGCCATAGGTTTCACTAGAGGCTTATGTCATAAAGGAAAATAATACGGTGGGTGAACAAATTACTGTCGAGCAATTGATAGAAAAGCAAATAATTATGAAGATATCTAAGGGAATGATTATGCATATAGGCATCATGTTCGTATCAAGTAGATCAAAACGATTCTGCATCTACTACTATTACTCCACACATCGACCGACTCATTCATGCATCTAGAATATTAAGCTCATGAAGAACAAAATAATGCATTACGTAAGATGAAATGATGTAGAGGGATAAACTCAAGCAATATGATGAAAACCCGGTCTTTTTACCCTTGATGGCAACAATACAATACGTGCCTCGCTACCCCTACTGTCACTGGGTGAGGACACAGCAAGATTGAACCCAAAACTAAGCACTTCTCCCATTGCAAGAATTACCAATCTAGTTGGCCAAACCAAACCAATAATTGGAAGAGACTTGCAAAGTTATGAAATCATTCATATAAGAATTTAGAAGAGAGTCAAACAATATCCATAGATAATCTGAACATAAACTCACAATTCATCGGATCTCGACAAACACACCGCAAAAGAGTATTACATTGGATAGATCTCCATGAAGATCATCAAGAAGATGGTATTGAAGATCAAAGAGAGAGAAGAAGCCATCTAGCTACTATCTATGGACCCCGTAGGTTTGTGGTGAACTACTCACACATCATCGGAGGGGCAATAGAGTTTATGTACATGCTACCCCGTGATCAATTCCCTCTCCGGTAGATTACCAGAAAAGGATCCCAGATTGGATCTTTTGGGAACAGAGGTTCCCGGCGGCGAAAAGTATTTTCGTTGCTCTCTTTGGCGATACATGAATTTTTGCGAATTTATAGGCCAAGAAATAGGGTTAGGAGACCTGCAGGGGGCCCACAAGCCACGGGGGCGCGGCCACCCCCAGGGCGCACCCTGCAGGCTTATGGCCTCCCGGCAAGTGCCTTGCCCCTACTCCAAGTCTACTGGGTGTCTTCTGGTCCAAGAAAAATCATTTTGGAGATTTTGTTCCGTTTGGACTTTGTTTAATATTCCTTGTCTACAATATTGAAAAACATGGAAAAATAGAAACTGACACTAGGCTATAGATTAATAGGTTAGTCCCAAAAATAATGTAAAACAACATATTAATGCATATAAAACATCCAAAACAGATAATATAATACCATGGAATAATAAAAATTTATAGAGAGATTGGAGACATATCAAGCATCCCCAAGCTTAATTCCTGCTCGTCCTCGAGTAGGTGAATGATAAAAATAGAATTTTTGATGTGGAATGGTACCTAACATATTTATCCATGTAATATTCTCTAATGTGGCATGAATATTCAGATCCATAAGACTCAAAAGAAAAGTCTATATTGACACAAAAACAATAATACTTCAAGCATACTAATAAGGTAATTGCTTCCTTTCAAAATAACATGGTCTTAGAAAGTTATCCCTAAAAATCATATAGCCTGGATATGCTCCATCTTCACCACACAAAGTATCTAAATCATGCACAACCCCGGTGAGAATCAAGCAATTGTTTCACACCTTTTATGTTCTCAAACCTTTTCAACTCTCACCGAATGCATTAGCGTGAGCCATGGATATAACACTATAGGTGGAATAGAGTGTGGTGTAGGTTGCAAAAAGAAAGGAAAAAGATAGTCTCACATCAACTAGGAATATCAACGGGCTATGGAAATGCCCATCAGTAGATTTTAATGTGAGTGAGTAGGGATTGCCATGCAACAACTTCACTAGAGCTACAAGTGTATGAAAGCTCAAAATAAAACTAAGTGGTTGTGCAAAAGATGTAATACCACTATTTATATGGAAGTGACAAAATAGGAGCTGTGTATGAAGAACATGGTGCTACTTTGAAGCACAAGTGTAGAAAAAGATAGTAGCATTGTCCCTTCTCTCTTTCTCTCATTTTTTTCTTTATTTATTTTTCTTTTTTTCCTTTTTTGGATGGGCTTATATGGCCTCTTTAATTTTTTTTATGGGCTTCGCTAGCCTCTTTTTTTGTAAAGTCCGGAGACTCATCCCAACTTGTGAGGGAATCATAGCTTCGATCATCCTTTTTCTCACAGGGGACAATGCTCTAGTAATGCAAATCATAACACTTTTATTTACTTACAACTCAAAAGATAACAACTCGATATCTAGAACAAGGTATGACTCTATAAGCAATATGGAAGTGATGGTGTGTGTCATAAAAACGAGACGGTGGTGTTGCATGGCAATATATCTCGGAATGGCTATGAAAATGTCATAATAGGTAGATATGGTGGTTGTTTTGAGGAAAATATATGGTGGCTGTTTTGAGGAAGGTGGGTTTAATGTACCGGCAAAAGTTGCGCGGTACTAGAGAGTCTAGCAAAGGTGGAAGGGTGAGAGTGCGTATAATCCATGAACTCAACATTAGTCATAAAGAACTCACATACTTATGGCAAAGTCCTATTAGTTATTGAAGCAAATTATTAGACGCATGCTCCTAGGGGAAGGGTTGGTAGGAGTTAACCATCGCGCAATCCCGACCTCCACACAAAGGTTGACAATCATTAAACAAATCATGCTCTGACTTCATCACATAACGGTTCACTATACGTGCATGCTACGGGAATCACAAGGTTTAACACAAGTATTTATTCTAATTCACAATTACTTACTAGCATGACTCGCATATTACCATCTTCATATCTCCAAACTATATGCAAGGAATCAAACTTCTCATCATATTCAATGCACTTAATATGGAAGTTTTTATTATATCCCTCTTGGATGCCTATTATATTAGGACAAAATTCATAACCTAAACCAATTACTATGTTATTTAAATAAATCACAAGATAATATAAGTGAAGTACGAGAGTTTAATAATTTCTATAAAAGACAACACCGCCGTGCTCTAAAAGATATAAGTGAAGTACTGGAGCAACATTGCCTAGCTCAAAAGATATAAGTGAAGCACAAAGAGTATTCTAATAAATTCATGATTCAGCGTGTCTATCTCTCAAATGATGTGTGCATAAAGGATGATTGTGGCAAACTAAAAAGTAAAGACACATATCATACAAGACGCTCCAAGCAAAACACATATCATGTGGCGAATAAAAATATAGCCTCAAGTAAATTTATCGATAGATTGAAGACGAAAGAAGGGATGCCTTCCGAGGCATCCCCAACCTTAGGATCTTTGGTATCCTTGAATATGGCTTGGGGTGCCTGCTACCTCAAAAAGATCCCCGACAATGGCGCCGGAAATACTTCTGATTGTTCTGCTGTGTATCCCTTGGAACGGTGCCAGGAAGTAGTTGTGTCGACGGCACCAGGAATCCTTCAGCTATGACTACGCCTTAAGGGACTTCCTAGGCAAGTATGCAGAGGATTTCCCCCGTGGCCTTGGAGCCTTGCGTTGGTGTTCCCTCGAAGCGGAAAGGGTGATGTAGCACGGCGACGGTAAGTATTTCCCTCAGTTTGAGAACCAAGGTATCAATCCGGCGGAAGAGTATCTCAAGATCCTGCACAAACACAAAAGCTTGCACCCAACGCTATGAAGGGGTTGAAATCCCTTATAGATTGTTTGCCAAGTGAGAACTGAAAGCAACAAAGTAACAAAGCAAAGTAAAAGCAGATATGTAAACGATGGATGTGAATAGACACGGGGGCCGTAGTGTTTACTAGTGGTTCTCTCATGAAAGCAGGTAGACGGTGGGTGAACAAATTACTGTCGAGCAATTGATAGAACCGCGCAAAGTCGTGACATTATCTATGGCAATGATTATTTCTATAGGAATCACGTCCGAGACAAGTAGACCGATACTTTCTGCATCTACTACTATTACTCCACACATCGACCGCTATCTAGCATGCATCTAGTGTATTAAGTCCATAAGAACAGAGTAACGCCTTAAGCAAGATGACATGATGTAGAGGGATAATCTCAAACCAATGATAAAACCCCCATTTTTTTACCCTTGATGGCAACTGCTTGATGTGTGCCTTGCTGCCCCTACTGTCACCGGGAAAGGTCACCACATGGCAGAACCCAAAACCAAGCACCTCTCCCATTGCAAGAATCATAGATCTATTTGGCCAAACAAAACCCAAGACTCGGAGAGACTTACAAGGATATCAAATCATGCATATAAGAAATCAGCAAAGACTCAAATATATATCATAGATAATCTGATCACAAGTCCACAATTCATCGGATCTCGACAAACACACCGCCAAAGAAGATTACATCGGATAGATCTCCATGAAGATCATGGAGAACTTTGTATTGAAGATCCAAGAGAGAGAAGAAGCCATCTAGCTACTAACTATGGACCCGTAGGTCTGAAGTGAACTACTCACGAGTCAATGGAGGGGCGATGATGTTGATGAAGAAGCCCTCCAACTCCAAAGTCCCCTCCGACAGGGCACCGGGAAGGGTCTCCAGATGACATCTCGTGGAAACGGAAGCTTGCAGCGGCGGAAAAGTGTTTTCATGGCTCCCCTGATTTTTTGCGGAATATTTGGGAATATATAGGCGCGAGATCAAGGTCAGGGGGCGGCCAGGGTGGCCACAAGTTTGCCCACCGCCGGCTCCCCCTGGTGGCGTGGTGAGACTTGTGGGCTCCCTGGGGCCCACCTGGCTTGGCCCAAAGGCTCCCTAGTCTTCTTTCGTTCGGGAAAAAAACATTTCGGTGTTTTTATTCCGTTTGGACTCCATTCCAAAATCAGATCTGAAAAGAGTCAAAAAACGGAAAAAACAGGAACTGGCACTTGGCACTGAATTAATAAGTTAGTCCCAAAAAGATATAAAAAGGTACATAAAACATACAAATAAGGCAAGATAACAGCGTGAAACCATCAAAAATTATAGATACGTTTGAGACGTATCAGTGCCTTGGTCATACCCAAGCTTAGGCTCTTGCCACTCTTTATTCTGTAGTCCATTAGATCTTCACCCAAAACTTGAAAACTTCACAACACAAAGCTCAACAGAAAACTCATGAGATCCATTAGTATAAGAAAAATAAATCACCACTTAGGTACTGTTGTGAACTCATTATTTATTTATATTGATGTATTATTTACTGTATTCCAACTTCTCCAGGGTTCATACCCCCCGATACAACCCATAGATTCATCAAAATAAGCAAACAACACAAAGAAAACAGAACCTGTCAAAAACAGAACAGTCTGTAGCAATCTGTTTACTTCGAATACTTATGTAACTCTAAAAATTCTGAAAAGTTAGGAAGATCTGAGAAATTTGTAAACCAAACTTGGGTAAAAAATTTCAGATCAAAATCAAGTCCCAGAGAATTTATAAAATTCCTGTACTGGGAGCAAAAGTTTTTTTTCAGCAAAATCAACTTGCAAACACCATAGGCCATTCCAAAAGTCTTACTTGGCTCAAACACTAATGAAAACAAGAAAACACAATTATTATAGAGGTAATAATGTGTTCAGAACTCAAAAAAATAGAAACAAAAACAAAAGCAGAACAAATAAATTTGGGTTGCCTCCCAACAAGCGTTATTGTTTAACGCCCCTAGCTAGGCATAATGCAATAGATCTAGGAATTATCGTAATAGTAATGGAGATTATCAATGCTCTTCTCATACTCCCTTCTTTCAGCATCAAGTTTCCTTTCTGTCAGGCCAAATTAATCAAAAGGGCTAAAATTTAATAGGATAAGGATCATTAATATCAAGTGCGGGAGGAATAGGTTCCTCCTTTGGCCCTCAATAGCGTATGATTAATTCATCATTGTAGGCTTTCCTCTGGCAAAAGGTGGTACGTTTATATATTAGTATGAACTCTAACCATTATTTTGTATAGCAAAATCATCACTGAGTTCATAAATCCTATCAACCAAAACCTCAATAGAAACTTTTTTTCTCAAATTTTCATTATAAGCCACATAATTCGGGGACTGCAATCTCATTATTTCTTCTTGATTAAAAAGGATCTCCTCAATGGGGGGACATCCACCATTAATTTTATAATGAGCAAAAATTTCACTAGCCTCTTTCATTATGAATCTAAACTTGTATGCTAGAAATATAGTGGCAACACGCTTAACGGAAGCAAGCTGAATATTAGAGATCTCAAGAAAAATCATTTGCATGCAAGGATGCATATGAACAAATTGTCTCTCAAGTTCAATTATTAGTAGTGTTACGGCAACTTCAAGACTATTAGTTATACTGAGGATAGACCCTCCTAAAGTAGGTAACGTACTAGCGCAAGTAAAGAAATCTTGAATAACTCCTTTTCCAATGATATTACCACTACCTATGCGCAATTTTTTTGTATGAATGCTAGTAGGTTCTCTATGGGAATCATTATTATCTTCAAGATTATTGCTATCATTTTCAATGTAAGCCTCCCCAGATTCAGACATGGTGGCAGCGGATAGATCTAGCACACAAGCAAGCGAACAAAAATACAAACGGAAAAAGGGTGAATAAAAATGCAAATCTTTTTGGTATTTAAAAAAAATCTTTTTAGAAGTGGGGGAGAGCAAAACAAGAGGAAAATGGCAAATAAAGTAAATGCGAGAGATGAGTTTGTAAGGGGTACTTGGTAGGTGTGATCTTGCTATGTATCCTCCCCGACAACGGCACAAGAAATCCTTCTTGCTACCTCTTGAGCTTGCGTTGGTTTTCCCTTGAAGAGGAAAGGGTGATGCAACCAAGTAGATAAGTATTTCCCTCAGTTTGTTGAAAACCAAGGTATCAATCTAGTAGGAGGAACAAGCAAGGCCCCAATAGCAGTACCTACACAAACAATCAAACACTTGCACCCAACGCTATAAAGGGGTTGTCAATCCCTTCGGAGTTATTTGCAAGAATGAGACTTGAAAGAGATAGGTATAAAAGATTACGGAAACAAAAGTAAATAAATCGCAGCAAAGTATTTTTGGTATTTTTTGCTTATAGATCTGAAATTATAATATGGAAAATAAACCCGGGGCCCATAGGTTTCACTAGAGGCTTCTCTCATAAAAGAAAATAATATGGTGGGTGAACAAATTACTGTCGAGCAATTGATAGAAAAGTAAATAATTATGAAGATATCTAAGGCAATGATTATGCATAAAAGGATCACGTCCGTATCAAGTAGATCGAAATGATTCTGCATGTACTACTATTACTCAAAACGTCGACCGACTCCTACGTGCATCTAGAGTATTAAGTTCATGAAGAACACAGTAACACCTTAAGTAAGATTACATGATGTAGAGGGATAAACTCAAGCAATATGATGAAAACCCCATGTTTTTACCCTTGATGGCAACAATACGATACGTGCCTCGCTACTCCTACTATCACTGGGTGAGGACACCGCAAGATTGAACCCAAAACTAAGCACTTCTCCCATTGCAAGAATTACCAATCAAGTTTGCCAAACCAAACCAATAATTCGAAGAGACTTGCAAAGATATGAAATCATGCATATAAGAATTCAGAAGAGACTCAAATAGTGTTCATAGATAATCTGAACATAAACTAACAATTCATTGGATCTTGACAAACACACCGCAAAAGAGTATTACATCAGATAGATCTCCATGAAGATCATGAAGAACATGGTATTGAAGATCAAAAAGAGAGAAGAAGCCATCTAGCTACTAGTTATGGACCCGTAGGTCTGTGGTGAACTACTCACACATCATCGGAGGGGCAATGGAGTTGATGTAGATGCCCCCCGTGATCAATTCCCTCTCGAGCAGATTACTGGAAAAGGCTCCCAAATTGGATCTCTCAGGAACAAAGGCTCCCGGTGGCGTAAAAGTATTTTAGTTGCTCTCTTTGGCGATACGAGAATATTTGGGAATTTATAGGCCAAGAAATAGGGTTAGGATACCTGTAGGGGCCCCACAAGCCAGGGGTGCGACCACCCCCTAGTGCGCGCCGTGTAGGCATGTGGCCTCCCAGCAAGTGCCTTTCCCCCTACTCCAAGTTGCCTGGGTGTCTTCTAGTCCAAGAAAAATATTTCCGGAGATTTTGTTCCATTTGGACTCTGTTTATATTCCTTATGTGCAATATTCAAAAATGTGGAAAAACAGAAACTGGCAGTAGGCTCTAGATTAATAGGTTAGTCCCAAAAATAATATAAAACAACATATTAATGCATATAAAATATCTAAAACAGATAATATAATAGCATGGAACAATGAAAAATTATATATACATTGGAGACGTAACATATGCTTTGCTGTGTACCGGACCTGATGTGTGCCTTGGCATGAATTTATCAAGGGGTACAAAAGTGATCCAGGAATGGATTAGTGGACAACTGTCAGAAGTTATCCTTAGTAACTAGTGGACTAAGGAATTTTTTCTCGATTATGGAGGTGATAAAAGAGTTTGTCGTAAAGGGTTACGTCGATGCAAGCTTTGACACTAATCCGGATAACTGTGAGTAGTAAACCATATTCGTATAGTGGAGCAGTCATTTGGAATAGCTCCAAATGGCACCACTACTAGGAAAAGGCCTGCTAATGGCGCACCTATTTTGGCTACTAATGGCGCACTGTAGGTGCTGCACTAGCATCACGCCATTAGATTTTTCACTAATGGCGCACCACAAGTGCGCCATTAGTATCTGGTATACTAATGGCGCACCAGGCAGTGCGCCATTAGTATTGCTCATGGTGCGCCATTAGTATCTGGTATACTAATGGCGCACCAAGAAGTGCGCCATTAGTATAGCTCCTGGTGCGCCATTAGTATCTGGTATACTAATGGAGCACCTCCTGGTGCGCCATTAGTATACCTTATGGTGCGCCATTAGTATGCCTCCCACGGCCATATTTACCCATGTGCTCTAGCTTACTAATGGCGCACTAGTTGACGATGCACCACTAGTGTGCTTTTGAAGTGCGCCACTAAAGTGCTGAGTGGTGCGCCACTAGTATGAATATTAGGTATTTATTTTATTTTTTCTGATATTTGCACAGATTACAAAACATATTATTGCACAGAATATAGAGAGCACAACATATAAACAACAGATTTATCGAATGCAATAGAAGATTAGTCTCCGAATACAATTCATCATATTAGTCTCCGAATTTAAAATACCGAACAAAGTTAGAACATTACAAGTCTCGAGACCGCGAGTAGCGAGTTTTTCTTCACATTACAAGTCTATATCGATCATCTAAACTACCATCACATAGAAGAGAGCTGCGGTCATCACGAGAAAGACAGGCAAAATTATCTAAAATACAACATCATCGACACCAAGCATGTTACTGAAGTCGTGCCTGGAGAATCACATTCGCGTCCTTTGCCTGCTACCCCTGTCCTCGTCTTCTGCCACCTGTTGCGGAAAGGTGAGGAACAAATTATGCTCCGACAGGAATTTGTGCTAGTTCAAATTAGCGTACGGCACGATGAAATCACTTTGAAAGAAAAACTAACATTGTGAAACAAATGCATATTTTGGGAGAACCTCTACAATAAAGAAATCATCCAAAGAGCTTTCCTAAAGAGAAAAACATAATTACTGATCCCCCCAGGCCACTACTACTTTATGTGTTGGACATCAAATCGTACGTGACAACTGACAAGACAGTAAGATGTGTTCAATTTTATCAATGTTTATAGGCAACATGGTGTATGATCCCCCCTAGGCCACTACTGCAATCATTTTGTATTTTGTATGGAGGTCAGATTTGCAGTTGGCACTACTATGTGAAATAACCATTTTGTCCAAATAAATATTTCTACACCGCACACTTAATTAAAAAAGTCAGAATGGAATTTCAAGGCCCATAATTCAGAAACTGTAAAGTTTCTTTACATTATCTAGTGAACACAGAAAAATGAGAAGTATCTTCGCAAATCAGAGCACTCTATATCATGCAAAATTAAAATCAGTAGAAACAAGGGAAATGTTTACCATCTTCATCACCAAAGCCTTCAAAATCTTCCATATCATCCATGTCACCCATCTCGATATCATCACCTTCAACATACTCTATCTCGCCTTCCTGTATTGGCAAGTGAATCCACAATATATGGGAAAGATTGTGAGCAGTGAGAACATAACAAAATTAGCTTGATTCTCAGAGTCGGTACCGTCTTACTTCTTCCTCTTCTATCTCGAGAGCCAACTCATCTTTTTCCATGTCAAGGATAGTATCAAACTGATCCACGTCCGAAAGCACAAGATGGGTCGGAACTGAGAGTACTTGAGAAATAAAGAACCATTTTGGTATGTAAGTGTAAATATACACGGTGTAGGAGGAACATATTACAAAACTGCAATAACAAAGCAAACTAGATCTATATAGGTCTGGTACAATCCCTCGTTTCATGCACTCAAGCTCAATGAAGTAATTGACATAAAACATTTCATAACTACATAGGACAGCATAGCATCAAAGTATCAAACAACACCGTCAGCCTCTCCTAGGGGCTCAACCATTTTCACAATCTTCGCACTACTAATATTTTTTTATACATCACCATAAAATTAGCATCATATCTGCTATACTTTCTTTGTTTAATAAACAAATAGCAGCGATTTGTAACATATCCATATGAAGATAACATGGCAATGTGACAGACATAAGGTCAGTTACTCCCTCCGTTCACTATTACAAGATGTTCCAACTTTTTTCTAAAATAAATGTATGTAGACACGTTTAAGTGTGTTTGTTCACTCATTTCAGCCTGTATGTAGCCCATATTGAAATATGCAAAACATCATATAATAGGGAGTGATAATTGACCTAATGGAACTCCATCATTATATCAATAGTTTGACAATCAGACATACATGACCATCCATTTACTATGGGAAGTGACAAAAAATTAACAAAACAAACAACATGACAATACATTTGTTCCTAAATGAAAGACGTTTTAGCAGTACTTGTTCCAGAGTAGATCAAGGAGGTGAGAGTCCAGGGATGACTTGAAATAGGTTATATCCCAAGAATAGTACTGCATGAAAATAGAGTTAGAACAGAACTAAAACAGTCCTTGTAGGGTCTATCACAACAGCCAAGAATGGTTCTTGAAACTGCTGATTAAGCATCGAGTTGAAACATCAATGCGTGACAGCCAGGTACGATGGCAAAGTTAGTCCACTGGCACTAGCTGCATAGCCTCCGCCTCCTTCCCCAGACCCTCGAACAGCGCCGACGATAAGTATCGCTCCCCCGCGCTCGGATGAACAGTCTGGAACAACAGGTGAATCAGTTTTTGAAACTTCTCCATCTTTTAACATATTTTTGTATACATTTCATTCATAGAGATATGGGTATGTAATGTTGTACCACAATGAGCTTCCCTTTGTTTTCAGGCCTCTTTGCAAGTTCAATCGCTGCCACCGTGTTGGCTCCTGATGATATCCCCACCTGCGCAGTGAAATCGATTCAGTTTCACATTGGCCGATAATCACATCTGAAGCCTGTTCTTAATCTTGTTTCTTTCCAACCATACATTTTCTTTTGGTAAGGGAGCAGTAAATTTATTTTTGCAACTCACCAGCAGGCCCTCTTGCAGCGCCAATTGTTGCGCCATCTTGACCGCATCCTCACCTTTCACCTGTTAATTTTTACATGTATGGATTCAGTAAGATTTACAAAATCTTCTTACTCTATGAAAAGAACATAAGCCCAGTTTGGATTTGATTCCTTACCTCAAGAACCTTCTCCATTATATCCATGTCCAAAATGTCTGGCTTGAATCCCACTCCATTTCCAATGATGAGGTGAGGCCCTGCACTTAGGTTCAGTTAGCAACAACATGAGTATAGAAACTAAAAGAAGAAGAAGAAGACTGCAACATTTACAGAAAGCCTGATAGGTTACGTAGCTTGCTTGCCACCATTTAGAACATTTGCTTTGGCAGGTTCAACTCCATATATGGTACAGGTACCTGGTCTCGGTGCCCTCGATGGGGAGCGCGAAGGCGTCCATGACGATGATGGAGTCGCCCTGGATGAGGCCCATGATCTCGATGGTGCCGCCGGCGCGGGCGTGGATGACCATCTTGAGGAGCTCATATGCGCCGCCCGGCGTCGCCATCCTCCCGCGCGACGGCGGGTGGGGACGAGGCGGCCCCTCCTTGGCGGGCTCGACAGGGCGTCGGTCGAGGCTGAGGTGGGGCGCCGGTCGAGCGGGTGGGGGAGCCGGTAGAGGGTGGGGTGGGGCGCTGGTGGAGCAGCCTCTGTTCAGGGCGCCGCTGAGATCTGGGGAGGCTGCGGCAGGGAGAGGGCAGGGGATAGCGCGCGGTCGATTTGGGAAAAAAATCATTGGCGCACGGTCGATTTGGGGAAAGCCCGCCTGATATTTCGGCTATGTCCCGCATTTTTTTTTGCAAAACTACTAATGTCGCACCACCAGCTGGTGCGCCATTAGTAACCCTGGTTACTAATGGCGCACCAGCTGGTGGTGCGCCATTAGTAGTTTTGCAAAAAAAAATTATAGTAGTGGCGCACTGGGTTCCCCGTCGCGCCCTCCGGGATGGTGGCCCCGGGAGACAGCTTCCGCCGCAGCATCTCCTCCCAGGTCGCCGTCTCCGCCTTGCTGGCCATCTCCCCCTCCCCTTCCTCCGGCGCAAAGGCGCAATCCGCCGAACACTCGCCGGGCAAGGGCGCAATTCAGCAAGACTCGGAAAATCTCTAACCTTTGGTGGGGAATTCTACGGCTTTGCAGTCGTGGTCGTCGCCGCCGCCTATCCGTCCTGGCTTGCACGGACGACGGTCAAGGCCCTGCACTCCCCGCCCCGGCAACCACCACCACACATCGCCAAGCGGGACCCTCGCCGGTCAACCGGAGACGCGGGGGAGGGAGGGGAGGAAAGAGCGAGAGAAATCCGGGGCGTGGAAGAGCGGGATCTCTCCGGGGCGTGGACGAGCGGGATCTCTCCGGGGCGTGGACGAGCGAGGCAGGATCTCGGTTGGATTTGGGAGAGGAGAGGCAAGGGCAGAGGCAGAGAGCAGTGCGGGATAGCAATGGCGCACCCCCGAGCGGTGCGCCATTAGATTTTTTTGATAGCAATGGCGCATCTCCATGCAGTGCGCCATTAGTAATCTTTTTTTTATATAGAAATGGCGCATCCCAGAGAGGTACGCCATTAGTAATCTTTTTTTGGATAGCAATGGCGCACCCCAGAGAAGTGCGCCATTAGTAATTTTTTTTGGATAGCAATGGCGCTCGGGGGGGGGGAGGGGGTGGGTGGGTGGTGCGATCGACCGATTACCGGGCATCTACACATTTAGAGAATAGTTTAGCATTGCACATCATACTAGAATGAAAATATCACCTGTTTTGTGTTCCACGTGAAAAGTGATTCCAAATTTGCAGATAGACTGAAGGTCAAGGTCACCTATCACATTTGTTTTCAGAAATTTGTCAGTGGTGCTACAATAGAAGTACTCCCTCCGTTCATTTTGAAATAGGGCGGCGTAAAAGCACAAACCTTGTCGTTCCCATTGATCTGTTTGTGGAATCGATTTATCTTCGTTACCTACGGGAGCACAAGAGAATCAATAATCAGGCTTTACTACATGTCTAAAATAGGAACAAGCAGGGGGGTTGAAGGCGTGCGTTCCACAACAATGAGAAAATGATGTCTGATAAAGCAACAGACTTTCCGGTGACCGCAAGGAACAAGCCATGGAATCTGAACCCAATTTTCATACAACTCGTAAGAGCCTAAACACTTGTACTCGTATAGAATACTAGGTAAATGAATATCCTGGTACAATGAACCTGTCCTGCCAAGATGCATCCGGGCAGATCGGCGAATTCACGGACAGAGAACCGGCCAGATCCCCAAAAGCTCACCCCCACCGGCGACGTCGAGCCCCGAGCCCTACTACTGGGCTCCTCACAGGATCGCGAAATTCCGGCGTTACTACTGGCGACACCACCTCCGCGAATCGCATGACAGATTCAGGCGAGCGCTCGAGGTTCAGAGGGCTCAACTGCAGAAGACCGCTCTAGAGAGAGGCCAGGAGAGGGGAGGGGCTGACGGCATACGTACGTGGGCTTGGGCCTCGACGGAGGGGACGTGGGAGGCATCGAGCGCGGACGTGGCGGCGCAGGCGGCGACGAGGAGGAGCGGCGTCTCCGTGGACGAGGGCGAGGGCAGAGGATAGGTGAGGGTGGGAGGGAGGGGTGGGTGGTGCGCGGAGGCGGCGTCTCCGTGGACGAGGGTGGGGGAGGGGGAGGGCGGCGGCGGCGGCGGCGTCTCCGTGGGCGGCGTCTCCGTGGACGAGGGTGGGGGAGGGGGTGGGCGGCGTCTCCGTGGACGAGGGCGAGGGCACAGGAGAGAAGAGGGCATAGGGGTTAGGAATGACACACCCCGAGCGGTGCGCCATTAGAATGTTTTTTGATAGCAGTGGTGCATCCTCATGGAGTGCGTCATTAGTAATTTTTTTATATAGCAATGGCGCATCCCAGAGAGGTGCACCATTAGTAGTTTTTTTGGATAGCAATGGCACTCGGGTGGGAGGGAGGGGGTGGGTGGTGCGCTCGGCCGATTCCATTCGGGGGAACCGAGCGAGGAGACACGGGAGGGTGCGGGGAGTCGGCGGCGGCGGTGGAGCGGGGGAGGGTGCGGGGGGTCGTCGGCGGCGGCAGTTGAGCGGGAGAGGGTGCGGGGGGTCGGCAACGGCGGTGGAGCGAGGGAGGGTGCGGGGCGTCGGCGGCGGCGGTGGAGCGGGGGAGGGTGCAGGGGGTCGTCGGTGGCGGTGGAGCGGGGGAGGGTGCGGGGGGTCGTTGGTGGCGGTGGAGCTGGCCGGGGAGGCTGCGGGGGGTCGTCGGCGGCGGTGGAGCGGGGAAGGGTGCGGGGGGTCGGCGGTGGCGATGGAGCGGGGGAGGGTGCGGGGGGTCGTCGGCGGCGGTGGAGCGGGTCGGGGAGGGTGCGGGGGGTCGGCGGCGGCGGTGGAGCGGGGGAGGGTGCGGTGGGTGCTCGGCGGCGGTGGAGCGGGGGAGGGTGCGGGGGGACACTATTGGGACACTATGATGCAAATGAGGTGAGGAGGAGGAGGCACCCGAGACAAGCTTGGAGGAGGTGGAGAGAATGAAAGTGGGGAAAGTGAGTGTGGTAGGTCGCTGTCCAAAATATCTAGCTGGTCCCAGGTTACTAATGGCGCACCACCTACATATGCGCCATTAGTAGTTCCATTAGCAGTTCTGCAAAAAAAATAGTAGTGGCGCACCACCAACAGATGTGCCATTAGTAACACTGGTTACTAATGGCGCACTAGTTGTGGTGCGCCATTAGTAGTTTGCAAAAATACATATATATATAGTAGTGGCGCACTATCAACAGATGCGCCATTAGTAACCCTGGTTACTAATGGCGCACCAGCTGCTGGTGCGCCATTAGTAGTTTTGCAAAAAAAATATAGTAGTGGCGCACCGAGTGTGTGGTGCGCCATTAGTGCCCATCACACTAATGGCATACCTGCACATGGTGCGCCACTACTATATAGTAGTGGCGCACTACTTGTGTGGTCCGCCATTAGTATCTATATCATCTATAGCCCTTTTCCTAGTAGTGCACGTGGTAGCAGCATCTAGGAGATTACATAGAGATTTGTAAATCACACACGGGTTTGAAAGATTAAGACCCCTTGACTAAAAACCTCTCTCACAAGCGAGATATGATCAAACCCCATGGGTGTTAGATTCATTAAAATCACATAGTGATGTGAACTAGATTATTGACTCTAGTGCAAGTGGAATACTGTTGGAAATATGCCCTAGAGGCAATAATGAATTGGTTATTATCACATTTCCTTCTTCATGGTAATCGTTTATTATCGATGGTAGAATTGTATTGATTGGAAACTCAAATACATGTGTGGATACATAGACAACACACTGTCTAGTGAGCCTCTAGTTGACTAGCTTGTTGATCAAAGATGGTCAAGGTTTCCTGGCCATAGACAAGTGTTGTCACTTGATAATGCAATCACATCATTAGGAGAATGATGTGATGTACAAGACCAAAACTAGGAGTGTAGCACATGATCGTGTCGGTTTATGTCTACTGATTTCTACATGTTAATGTATCTGTTCCTATGACCATGAGATCATGCAATCCCGGACACCGGAGGAATACCTTGTATGTATCAAACCTCGCAAAGTAACTTGGTGACTATGAAGGTGCTCTATAGGTACCTCCAAAGGTGTCTATTGGTTGGCGTGGAGCAAGACTGGGATTTGTCACTCCGTATGACAAAGAGGTATCTCGGGGCCCACTCGATAATACAACATCACAATAAGCATTGCATGCAGTGTGACTAAGGAGTTAGTCATGGGGTCTTGTATTATGGAACGAGTAAAGAGACTTTCCAGTAACGAGATTGAACTAGCTATGTAGATACCGACGATTGAATCTCGGGCAAGTAACATACCGAAGGACAAAGGGAACAACATACAGGATTAAATGAATCCTTGACACAGAGGTTCAACCGATAAAGATCTTCGTAGAATATTTAGGAGCCAATATGGGCATCCAGGTCCCGCTATTTGTTATTGACCAGAGAATGTCTCAGGTCATGTCTGCATAGTTCTCGAACCCGCATGGTCTGCACACTTAAGGTTTGGTGACGTTTCGGTAGTATTGAGTAATGTATGTTGGTGACCGAAGATTGCTCGGAGTTCCGGATGAGATCTTGGACATCATGAGGACCTCCAGAAGGGTTCGGAGTAAAAGATTGATATAGAGGAAGTCCTGTTCTGTTCACCGGAAAAGTTTCAGGTACTTTGATAGTGTACCGGGAGTGTCGGGAGGGTACCGGGGGCCATCGGGAGGGTGTCTCGACCCAAAGGATCTCATGGGCTGTGGCAGGAGTCAAACCAGGCCCTAGTGGGCTGGCTGAACCACCCACTAAGGCCCATGCGGCTAGGGGTGGAAAAACCGAAAGATGGAAAAGGTGGAAAGGGTTTCCAAGTGGAGAGGAGGAATCCTACTCCTAGTAGGACTGGAGTAGGACTCCTCCACCTCCAATTTCGGCCAAACCTTGAGGGTTTGAGGCTGCCTCTCCCCTCCCTCCCTCCTATATATACTAGAGTAATTAGAGGCACCCCTAACCCTAATTAGCCATGTGCTGCTCTCTCTCTCTAGATCGTTTTCTCCTCTAGATTAGTTCCACAACGTTTGGCGAAGCCCTGCTGGATTGTCCACCACCACCACTACGCCGTCGTCTTGGAGAATTCATCTACCTCTCCTCCCCTCTTGCTGGATCATCATTGAACTGTACGTGTGCTGAACGTGGAGGTGTCGTCCGTTAGGCACTAGATCGGGATGGATCGTGATGGGATCGCGGGACGAATCGTGTTGAAATCGCGGGACGGACTACGATTTGGATCAGGAAGATGTTCCACTACATCAACCGCATTATATACGCTTCCTCTTAGCGATCTACAAGGGTATGTGGATACGATCTCCCCTCTCGTAGATGATCATCACCATGGATAGGTCTTGCGTGTGCGTAGGAAATTTTTTGTTTCCCATGCAACGTTCCCCATCACTTGGTACATGTTGGTTCCTCCAGGGTGGATGGAATACACAGTGTCATGGGCTTGTTGTAAGATTAGCTTACTGAGCTCATCCTTGTTAGGTACACAAATGTGGTTCCCAAACCATACAACTCCTTGTTCATCCGGGGCTTTGCCTTTCTTGATCTTCTTCTTGATGCCTTCGATGCTCTCATGTCCCTTCTGAGCTTCCTTGATATCATCCATCAACATAGGCTTCACTTGGAGGTTGGCCAGAAATCTTGGTGCGACTAGCTCCAAACCGAATCTTTCAAGCTCCTCTTACAAGGCGGGTAGCCTTTTATTGACCATATCATACATGGAATAAGCCTTTCTGCTCAAGGCATCAGCTACCAATTGGCCTTTCTGGGGTGGTATTGAACAATGATGTCGTAATCTTTGATCAACTCCAACCATCTATGATGCCTCATGTTGAATTCCTTTTGAGTGAAAATATACTTCAAACTCTTGTGGTGTGTGTATATCTCACATCGCTTACCCAAAAGGTAACGTCGCCATGTCTTTACGGCATGAACTACTTCTTCCAACTTAAGGTCATGGGTGGCCTAGTTCTCTTCATGAGGGCATAGATATCTAGAGAGACAAGCTACGACTCTGCCTTCTTGCATCACAACACCACCAAGCCCGGTCCTTGATGCATCACCATATATCACAAATTCCTTGTGAATATCGGGGGTGGCAAAATTTGGGGCCGTTATCAATCTCTTCTTGAGCTCCTGGAAACTTTCTTCACACTTCGGCGTTGATGTCTACTACACAACCTTCTTATTATAGACTCGTGTTCGGCCTCCAAGAGCAGAGTTTTCTAGGACAGTAGAAAATTTCCCTCAAGTGGATGACCTAAGGTTTATAAATTCGTGGGAGGCATAGGATGAAGATGGTATCTCTAAAGCAACCCTGCAATCAAATTACAAAGAGTATATTGTGTCCCCAACACACCCAATACAATGGTAAATTGTATAGCTTCACTAGTTCGGTGAAGAGATGGTCATACAAGTGTAATATGGATGGTATATATAGGTTTTTGTAATCAAGAAATATAAAAAACAACAAGGTAACAAATAGTAAACAGTGAGCAAATCGTTGTATAAATGCTTGGAAACAAGGCCCAGGATCCATACTTTAACTTGTGCAAGTTCTCTCAACAATACTAACATAGTTGAATCATATATAAAACCCTCATGTGCGACAAAGAGTTCACTCCAAAGTCACAAATAGCAGAGAACAAACGAAAAAATTATTGTAGGGTACGAAACCACCTCAAAGTTATCTTTTCTGATCAATCTTATGAGCTATCCCTATAATTGTCACGAACAGCCCTAGAGTTCATACCAAAATAACACCTTAAGATACACATCAACCAAAACTCTAATGTCACCTAGATACTCCAATGTCACCACAAGTACCCATGGGCATGATTACACGATATGCATCACATAATTTCTTATTCGTCATGTTCAATCCAACACAAAGAACTTCAAAAAGTGCCCCAAAGTTTATATCAGAAAGTCAAGACGAAAACATGTGCCGACCCCTATGCATAGATTCCCAAGGTCACGGAACCCGCAAGTTGATCACCAAAACATACATCAAGTGGATCAATAGAACATGCCATTTTCACCACAAATATCCCATCGCAGAACATGCATCAAGTGTTCTCAGATCCTTAAAGACTCAATCCAATAAGAAAACTTCAAAGGGAAAACTCAATTCATCACAAGAATATAAAGAGGAGGAAACTCCATATGATTCATCTATATTAATAAAGTTCACGATACAACAAGATCATGCCATCTCAAGAACACGAGAGAGAGAGAGATTGATCACATAGCTACTAGTACATACCCTCAGCCCCGAGGAGGAACTACTCCCTCCTCGTCATGTTGACTGCCGGGATGATGAAGATGGCTTTCGGTGATGGTTTCCCCCTCCGGCAGGGTGCCGGGACGGGCTCCCGATTGGTTTTTCATGGCTCTGGAGGCTTGCGGCGGCGGAAATCCCGATCTAGGTTTCTTTCGGGGGGTTTTGGGATTTATAGGAATTTTTGGCGTCGGTCTCACGTCAAGGGGACTCCCGAGGGACCCACAAGCCAGGGGGAGCACCCTAGGTGGGCGCCCCTAGGCTTATGACTGCCTCGGGACTCCTCTCCGGTATCTTTTTTCTCCAGTATTTTTTATATTTTCCAAAAATATTCTTCGTAAATTTTTAGCGCCTTCCGAGCAGTGTTATGTCTGCACAAAAATGACACCATGATAGTTCTACTGAAAACAACGTCAGTCCGGGTTAGTTCTAATAAAATTATACCAAAATCATATAAAATTATGGTAAACATGGCATGAATACTTCATAAATTATAGATACGTTGGAGACGTATCAGCATCCCCAAGCTTAATTCATGCTCGTCCTCGAGTAGGTAAATGATAAAAATAGAATTTTTTATGTGGAATGCTGCATAAACAGTAGGGATTTGTAGAGCTTCCAGAGTTCAAGGTTTAAATTGAGAGAGAAAAAGTATTTTGAGTAGCATGCTTTACCTGTCAACGAAAATGACAAAGTAGCTGACAATACTTTCCATGCTAGATACATTATAGGTGGTTCCCAAATAGAATGGTAAAGTTTTTACTCCCCCTCCACCAATGAATCACACTCCACGGCGAGCCAAATCCACGGGTACCGTCCATACCAACAACATTCTCGGGGGAGTTTTCTTTCATTATATTTAATTTATTTTTTGAGCATGGAACTGGTTATCCCGAATGCTATCCACTTTCTCGTGAATGATAGTGAATCAACACATATCGTGAGAATAACCCACCTAGCATGGAAAAATATTGGATACTCCCCACCATTTCATGAGCGGTACGGGCACACAAAAGAGAAAATTTATTTTGAAAATTTAGAGATGGCACATACAAATTTGCTTGGAACGCCATGGAAATACCGCATGGACGTAGGTATGGTGGACTCATGAGGCAAAACTTGGTTTAAGGAATTTGGATGCACAAGTAGTATTTCTACTTAGTACAAATGAAGGCTACCAAATAGATTGGGAAGCAATCAAACAAATAAACAAAAAATCACATAAGTGAGCATTGATTCATAACTAACACCGAATAATGCACCACAGTACGATGTAACTTCATTGTTTAACTATTGACTTTCGTGCATGCATAGGGAATCACAAACCTTAACACCAATATTCCTACTTAAATCATAATTACTCACTAACATGACTCGCATATTACTATCATCATGTTTCAAAACTATTACCAAGAATCAAGTTTAATTTGTCTCATGATCTTCATGAAAGTTTTTATTATATCCATCTTGGATATATATTACTTTGGGACTAGTTTCGTATATTGCTACTGCCCTTTCTACATGCTCAAACCAATTTAAAGGAAGCACAAGAGCATAAAGATTTCATCCCTCAAAAAGGTATAAGTGAAGCATTAGACGAAATGACAAGCTACTCACAAAAGATATAAGTGAAGATCAATGAGTAGTCAAACAATTAAGGAGCTATGTGAGGACTCTCTCTCTCCCTCAAAAAAAATATTTTCAGATCTGAGTGTTTTCTTTAAATAGCAAACAAAAGAAAAATAGCACTCCAAGAGTAGGACGCATCATATGAAGGAATAAAAATTTAGGATCAACATAGGCTAACTGATAGTTGACGAAGAGAGGTGGGATGTGTAGCATCCCCAAGCTTAGATGCTTGAGAGTTCTTTAAATATTTACTTCTGGTGCCTAGGGCAACCCCAAGTTTGAGATTTTGTATCTTGTTCAATACTCTCGTATCCCGGTTTCACCTATTCTAAAAAACTTCATCCACAACAAACTTGAAAAGAACTCGTGAGATAGGTTAGTGCACATAATAATAAATCTACTCTTTATTTACTGCCAAGACAAGTTGCATAATAATTGCAAACAACATCTACTGTTTACTATCATTTCCACAATTTATATCTATCAATATAGGATATGGAACCTACAGGATAAGAAGATAACAAAACTATGACATCAACTTGTCAAAACAGAACAGTTTGTAGAAATTTATACAAAGAGTGTACTTCTGTAACTCAAACAATTATCAAAAATTGGAAAATTCTATAAAATTTATATGAGAACCTTGTGTAAAAATTTCAGAAACTTTCCACAGTCCAGTAATATATGAAAATTCAAACACTACAACACCAGTTTCTGTTTTTACACATCACCAATCAAAGCATGCAATGCAAGCATCCTAATGTAATCCTTCGAACTTTTTATTAAAAAAAGATTATAAATAACACCAAACATATAACAACAAAATAAAATGACGCTCCAAGCAAAACTCATATTATGTGACGAATAAAAATATAGCTCCAAGTAAGATATACCGATAATGTTGAAGACTAAAGACGGTATGCCTTCCGGGGAATCCCCAAGCTTAGGCGCTTGAGTCTTCCTTGTATATTACCTTGGGGGTGCCTTGGGCATCCCCAAGCTTAGTTTATTTTCACTCTTTATTCTCCTCATATCGGTGTCTCACCCAAAACTTGAAAACTTCAATCACACAAAACTTAACGGAACTTCGTGAGATGGGTTAGTATAATAAATAATTATCATTCACTTAGGTACTGTCAAGACAAAATTCATAATTGTTACCACATGATACCTATTGTATTCTACTATTCCCATAATTTATATCACTGAATATAAGCTATGGGAACACTAAAACAAGCAACCTATGCATGCAAAATAGAATCTGTCAAAAACACAACAGTCTGTGAAGATCTGTAGTGTAACCAAACTTCCCTGTCTCTAAAAATTATGGAAAATGAGGACAATCTAGGAAATTTGTATATCAATCATGTGTAAAACATTCAGATCAATATCACGTTCCAGTGAATTTACAAAATTCCTGGACTGAGAGCAAAACTTTCTATTTTTGTACAGAATCAACTCAACTATCATCCACACTATTCCAAAGGCTTTACTTGGCACTTTATTGAAATAAAAGGCATAAAACATGATTAATACAGTAGCTTAATCATGTGAACACCCAAAGAAAGAAATTAGAAGTGTTTCATTGTCTCCCAACAAGCGCTTTTCTTTAAAGCCTTTTAGCTAGGCATGGTGATTTCAATGATGCTCTCAAAGGAATAATAATTCTAACATGCAAAAGAGCATCATGAGTCTCATGAGAAGCACATTTAAGTCTAACCCACTTCCTATGCATAGGGATTTTGTGAACAAACAATTTATGGAGCAAGAATCAACTAGCATAGGAAGGCAAAACAAGCATAACTTCAAAACTTTGAACACATAGAGAGGAAACTTGATATTATTGGAATTCCTACAAGCATATGTTCCTCCCTCATAATAATTTTCACTAGAATCATGAAGGAATTGCACAATATAACCAGCACATAAAGCATTCTTTTCACGATCTACAAGTATAGAAATTTTACTACTCACAACATAAGCAAATTTATTCACATCAATAGTAGTGGGAGCAAACTCAACAAAATAACTATCATGTGAAGCATAATCCAATTGAAAATTAAAATAGTGATGACAAGTTTCATGGTTATAATTATTATTTATAACATACATGTGATCACAATAATCATAATAAATTGGAGGCATGCTTTCATCATAATAATTTTTCTCATCAAAACTTGGGGGACTAAACATATCATCTTCATCAAACTTAGCATCCCCAAGCTTGTGGCTTTGCATATCATTAGCATCATGAATATTCAAGGAATTAATACTAACAAAATTGCAAAAATTCTCATCATACAAAGATGTAGTGCCAAACATTTTAATAACTTCTTATTCCAACACTCGAGCACAATTTTCCTTTCCATCATTTTCACGACATACATTGAAAAGATGAATCATATGATGCAACCTCAATTCCATTTTTTGTCGTTTTCCTTTATAAAAGCAAACATATGAAAAACAAGAAACTAAAAGATTTAATTGTAAGATCTAAAGATATACCTACAAGCACTCACCTCCCCGACAATAGCGCCACAAAAGAGCTTCGTTGACGGGATGTGAGTGCCGCTTAATTAACCTCCCCGACAACGGTGCTAGAAAAGAGCTTGATGTCTACTACCAACCATCTTATTGTAGACTCGTCTTTGGGCCTCCAAGAATAGAGTTTTGTAGGACAGTAGCTAATTTCCCTCAAGTGGGTGACCTAAGGTTTATCAATCCGTTGGAGGCGTATGATGAAGATGGTCTCTCTCAAGCAACCCTGCAATCAAATAACAAAGAATCTCTTGTGTGCACAACACACCCAATACAATGGTAAATTGTATAGATGCACTCGTTCGGCGAAGAGATGGTGATACAAGTGTAATATGGATGGTAGATATAGGTTTTTGTAATCTGAAAATATAAAAACAGCAAGGTAAAAAATAGTAAACAGTGAGCAAAACATTGTATAAATGCTTGGAAACAGGGCCTAGGGTCCATACTTTCACTAGTGCAGGTTCTCTCAACAAAACTAACATAGTTGAATCATATATAAATCCCTCATGTGTGACAAAGTATTCACTCCAAAGTCACAAATAGCGGAGAACAAACAAAGAAATTATTGTAGGGTACGAAACCACCTCAAAGTTATCTTTTCTGGTCAATCTTATGAGCTATCCCTATAAGTGTTATGAACAGACCTAGAGTTTGTACTAAAATAACACCTTAAGATACACATCAACCTTAAAGGCGAATAAATCCTTTCCTCAGCTGCTCAGTTAGTTGCCTCTTTAACTCAGCCAATTCTTTGGACCCCATTCTGTAGGGATTCTTATATATGGGTCTTGCTTCAGGCATTAGCTCAATAATGAACTCAATGTCGCGGTCGGGAGGCATCTTAGGAATCTCATCAGGAAAGACATCCGGGTATTCACATACCACTGGCACTTGGTCCAACTCAATTCCCGTGAGGCAATTAACCTGAGGTGCTTGAGAGGAGGCGGGGTTGGGAACATACTTGACTTCAACTCCCTGTCTATTGGTCATGGTAACAGTCCTCTTGGCACAGTCCAACAAGCCTTGGTGCTTGGTCAACCAACCCATGCCAACGATGACATCCAAGCCTTGTGACATCAGGATGATAAGATCTCCCAGGAAGTCTACCCCGTTGATATTAATCCCAACTCCTTTATATCCTATCTTAGACCTTAATACCGCACCAGGGATTTGTACCATCACAAGACTACCGAAAGGTGTGGGATTCATACCACTCTCTAGTGCAAAATTCTGAGTAACAAAAGAATGTGAAGCACCACAATCAAACACAACTGTTGCTGGGGTCGAGTTGACAAGGAATGTACCCACTATAACATTCGAGTCTTCCTAGGCTTCCTGAGAGGTGACGTGATTCACACGAGCTTTGACGTAGTTGGGCTGGTTGAGGGGAGCGGGCTTCTTGGGTGGTAGTCTGCAACCTTGTCCTTGATTTGGCGCATTGGGGCACGGTGCGTCGGGCTTCTTGTTGGGGAAAAACCTTGAGATGTACCCAGGCTGACACACATCCAAAACATTTGACATGACCTTGGGGCAAAACCGTTCCTGCCTTGCTACTGGTTGTTCACAAGGGTCTTGACCATCTACTGCATAGAGACAGAGTTGGCTTGGCGCTCCTCCCGAAGAACTTGGAGAAATTGAGCCATGGTCATGTTCTCCAGTGGAGGTGGTAGAGAGGGAGTGTTGCCTTCTGGCCGCTCCAGTGACCTCCAGCTTGAGCAGCACCACCGGCCTCCGGTGCTGGCTAGCGTTGCTAGTGCTGGGGTTACCAAAAAGTGCTGGTGCGAGTCGCAATCACCATCCTATTTGGAGCAGCCGATTCAAACAACTGATATAGGCAAGATAAAGCAACAAGAGAAAATGCACGCCTAGGGGGGTTGGTAAAGTGAAAGTGTGACAATCAATGGTCTAAAAGACCCAACACATATCATTAAGATAAGGTAGGAGATGTAGTCGCTTACATGTTGCCTAAGGCAAAATCGCGACTTGCATCGAAACACAAATAGTAAAACAAACAACAAGTACACATGGTTTCATATGAACCATTACACAGACTCGACTTTGCATGTGGGGTACATGACTTATCCTACCCTAGGGGGTCTCGGATTCAAGTGGTGGAGTGCTCAGTATCGTACTCACATTCCTCTGGGTCTTCCTCTTGGTCATCGTCTGTACAGGCATCATCCCCCGTCGAGGAGGTCGGAGGATGAAGAGGTTCATCCCGTCGACGCTTCGTCGGTGGAGCGGTGAAGAGCTCACGTTACTCCTTCGCACTCATGCGATGATGTCGTGTGGGTGCATCTGTGGCTAGGGGTACTCCTCCTTGGTAAGTGATAGCTGGTTGTCCCTCGGGGGCTCCATCCTTCTTGATCTTGTTTGGTTTCGCCTTGGCCAGTCGGAGTAGCTCACGAGTGTGGTGAAGTTCCTCACGGAGCCTCACCGACTACTTAATCAGGTTGTGAGATAGATTGTCGGTGGAGAGGCTGAAGTAGGTCTGGAATCTGAGTGGTGTTCCATCCTCCAGGGATGGGGTCAACGTCCAACTCTCGCCAATACCATCTTGCCAACACGGAAAGTGGCGAGTAGACGGCTTATCAGCCATCTCTCGAACGATGTATCGAAGGTGGATAAGTGCCTTCCGGACAGTTGTCTCAATTGCTAGCACCAAGATCTCCATTTGTGGTCCTTCAAAGAACCAACTCGTCGGGGAGTTGTTTGCCTTCACGACCACATCAACATGGTACTCCTTCCTGGTGGCATTGACCCAGTGCTTGTGGTAGAGGAAAACGGGTGATCCGCGGAACTGGTACTTCTCTAGGTTGTCCTTAAGGAATTGGAGAAAGTCGGATACTAGGAGGTTTTCGGGTACGACGGTCGTCTACAAGATTTAAGGGGAGGGTGTGAGTAATGCTTTTGAAGGTCGAGTGGAAGAGGTAACAAGTGCACAAACTCCTAAGGATAGACACTAGGTATAGTTTTGGAAAGGGATTCATCCTATCTCACGTCCATTCTAACTAAGGCTTCCTACAGTCACGATAGCTGTGATACCAACTCTGTGGGGACCCCGACTTATAAGTCGTTATCACCGAATGCACGTGTATAGTAATCCTAGAGATCAATGCTCACTAAACACGCAGAAGCTGAATAACAAGAGTCTTACATCCATACATACCGTTTGATACAAATAGAGAGCATTAAGGTCAAGTCTTACATATATAGGGCCTCAAAGGCCAACACACGAAACATAACTAGCAGCGGAAATATTGATCGAAAGCATGAACCCGAGCCATCTTCCTTAAACCTACAAGCATTCTGATACGGAAGCTTCCTAGTTCATGTGTACGTCTTCAACAAACTCTTCTCCATATTCCTGCTCTTCTGTGCCTGGCCAATTAAATAAGTAGTGGCAAGCCAATGAGTACTTTGATTGTACTCACAAGCAACCCATGATGTGGAACAAGTCAATAACAATGCATGATATAGCACTAAGTAGGTTAGTTTGTGGAAAGCTAATTTTGCGTGTAATAACATGATCAATCTTGTAAAAGCATGCATCAACATGTCGCACATATCCATATGAAGAAGTTATAGTTATCATCATAAGCAGGGGTTGAACGTCCCACATTCATTTCCTATACCAAGTTGTCTAACTTAGCTCAAGTACCATCTTTCTCACACCATCACCTTTTTACACACGCACACTTGGTTTAAGCAGGATTACCCAACTGTCCTTGACCGTGAACATGGCTATTCGAATAGTTTTACGTGCTGCAAATGTTGCGTGCTGTACCCACGTGACTCAGGGAGCTTCCGTGCCATCCACGACTCACGGTATATTGCATGCCCGAGGTAAAGCACCCGAACAATGCCTTTTCCATGGCGACACTAAACAAAGAGTCCACTCGATTGGTACCCATCCCTCATGATGTACATACGAGCCTCGCTCTAGATCGTACCATCCATGAAGGGGCCAACGGTGTGCCCGGTGCGTGTTAAAATAGCTAATTGTCGCCCTACCTGGCATGACCCCATCTCAAGAGTGACCACGCCACTCTCGCCACTAGTAATGCGGGCTCTTTGCTAGCATGGACCAAAGAAATCAACCAAGCCCCGTCCCATAAGGGGTATCGTGGTCGCACATGTAAGGTTGTGATGGTCAGAAATTTTTAAATCTAATCCTGTTTTTTAAAACACACACTCGAAACCTCTCTCCGTACACCATTTCTTACCCAAGTGGTCACCCATCTTAACATGATCTCCCTCGAGAATTAGTGGCACCCAACGGAGTTTTTAAAATACTTTTAAATCATTCCTTTCATCGTCACCATGCATGGCCCCATCCCGTTTGCATACCAGCTACTAGCAACATAACTACTTTCCGCCTGCACAACCCTCACAAGTGGCACGGTCATGCCCAAGTGCAAGTATCAAGGAGGAGTATCTCGGATACAAACCTACAACGGTGGTCACCGACTTATCAAGAATCAAATGCAACAAAATATAGTGCCATATGACATGCAGAACAATGGTTTCTTGGACATGGTCAAAGGGCTGCTTGCCTTGCTCAACAAAGTCTCCGGGGCCTTCAAAGTCTTCTGCTCCAAATCTCTTGTCAGCAACGCAATCTATCGTCGCAATATTAATGGGCAAAATAAGAACACCACAAAAATAGGGAAAATAATCTACTCAGAAAAATGTCAACCTATTTTATGTATAATACTAGGGTGAGTGTAGGTATTGTAAAAAATGTTTGGTTTTATATTTGAAGTGTAAAAAGTTGTGATAAACATTATAAAATAAGGTTAAAATGTTTAAAACTATGTTTTTTAATTAAAATAACGTGTAAATTTTTTGGTAAAAAAATTACGTAAGTGGCAATATTAAATACAAGATTTGTGGTGGAAGGATAGTTGGATTTTGATGAATATTCAAATTTGTGGAATTTCCGCAAAACACCAAAAAACAAAAAAAGAAAAAGTGGCACTTTGCGAGTGGGCTAGCGAAGCCAGCCCAGGCAAGGCGCAGTGCGCGTACCATCGGGTTTGAACCTGACGCGTGGGGCCCAGTGGCCAGTGACACAGGGACAGGTAGGACAGAGGCAGAGGCTCACGTTGGGGTCCCCCTATCGGGGCCGTCGTCAACCGCTCGAAGAGAGAGCGGTGCTCACCGACGACGAAGGGAAGAACAACGAGGACAACCGACGGCACCACCGGGACGAGGAGGCACTCACTGATTGGAAGGTGGTTGTGGGAGTCACGGAGTGCATGGAATCACACGCGACGAGCTCCTGCAACGGAGGAGCTTCCAGAGGTGGTCGGAGTCGGTGCTCGAGGCTGCAAAATGCTCGGGGAAGAGAGGGAAAGGCATCAGCAACCTGCGGTGCTTCTAAAGGGGAGACAGAATGGCGAGAGCGGCTCCCTACCGTGAAATTGATGGTGGACCGAGGAGGAAGCGTCGAGCTCGATCCCGAGCACACAGAGAGAGAAATTAAGAGGGAGTGGAGCGGCGGTTTGAGTGGGGTTGGGTGTGGGCGAAAGGGAAGGAGAGGGAAGCACATGGGCTGCTTTTAGAGGGGTGGTGGCGGTGCATTGAATGCTGGTGCACCGGCGGGCTCGTGGTTGAGCCCAAAGTCCGCGGGAGTGAGCCGAGCGTGCGTGGCGTGTTTCTCGGCGTGGTCTACGCCAGTGGTTGGAAGAAAGAGAGAGGGGAGGCGCGCGCATGTGAGTCCGTTGGTTGGCCAAACCAAGTAGTTGGGATGGGCGCGGGAGGTCTGTTGTAGGGAGAAAGAGAGGAAGAGAGAGGAGGGGACAGAGGCATTGCATGTCTCAGACGTCGAGGGACATCGTCTGGCGTGCGGGAGGAGCTCGAGGCGGTCGTGCCCACGAAGTCAACACTCGGGAGCATTGTGGCATTCTCCAGAGTGCAACTTTGGACGACATGATTGATCCTCTAACGCGCTCTGGTGCGCCCACTTGCGTCCTAAAACTGCAGAAGGGATAAAACAAAGGGGAGGTGGCTTTGGATGCTCTAGAACAGCCATGACTGAGAGAAAGCAGAGAGAGAAGAGGGGCCGTGGGAATCTTAGTGGGGGTAAAAGAATACGAGAAGAACATGTGGTAAAAAATTGAAGTGAAGGGCATGAGAAAAAGGGGTGAAAGCAACAACTTTACCAAATACCACAAGGTGTTTGATGATTGTTGGGGCAAGTTACGTTTACCCAATTGTTATTAAAGTTAAAGGATTGAATTGTGGTAAAACCAAAGAGTGATCACCAAGTTTGATCTCATTTGAGCAAGGCTGGCAGTGTAAACATGAAAATCCCCAGAAATAGAAAGAATCAGATTCCGGTGGACTTGGCTGACCAAATAAACTCCCACAAATGCTCAACTTGGTGTAGCATCCTTATCTAGCGTTTATATCACTCCTGTAAAATTTGGGATCAATTGGATAAACTTGCTAATCCAAAGTTGGTCAAATTTGGTTCTGGACAGGGAGGGTTTTGGGTCTCTTAGGCGAAACAAATCAACTTGGATTGAGATGAAACTTTGTAGGGTCACCACATATATCATGTGTGACTTGCTAGAATTTTCCTAGAATTTATTGAGAATATTTCCTATGTAAATATTTCAAAAGCTTGAAATAGGCAGAAAAGGTTTTGAGGGGTTTTGTCCAATATTTTGAACATGACCATGTGTTGAAACTCATATGTATGGAAAATATATGTCCATTGAGTTTCCCTAATTTTTCTCAAATATTTTTAAAGCAAAAAAATATTTTTTACCCACAAAAGATACTTTCTGGCCTCAGAAAAAGGTGTTTAAACAAATAGGGAAATAACTTTTAAAATAAATTTTTTGTGGTTTTGAGAAGTCTTTTGGATAATAGAATCCAAATAAAATCTTTGGAGCAAAACATCCCTCCTAAATTAAGGACTTGTAGTACAAATTCCAACTAAGGGTTTTCAAACTTGGTGATTGGGCAAGGGTTTGGGGTCAAGGAGGGGAGCTTTAGAGGAAAGAATAATTTCGATGACTTAAAACACAAACACTCACATAAGCATGTTGCAATCCAATCAACCATCACAAGCACTCAAAACGTTTAATTGGTTCCAAATTTTGTAACAACATAATGTGTCAAAGTGGAACAAACACAGGGTGTGACATGTCAAGAGGGCACATCCCGCTAGACGGGACGGGTCCCAAGCTCGGCTTGATCAGGATGATAAAGTTTGGGAACCGCCATGGGTTAGGACCGCACCCGACCTCCAACATGATGTAGTTCGGGTCAGGGGCGGCTGCTACGGCAACAGACAACAGCGCCAGAAATTGGCACGTTGACGGAGACTTGTCCTGCGCTGGTTTTTCCCTTGAAGAGGAAAGGGTGATGCAGCACAGGAGCGGTAAGTATTTCCCTCAGTTTGAGAACTAAGGTATCAATCCAGTAGGAGAATCATGTCAAGTCCAGAGTACCTACGCAAACACAAAATAGCTTGCACCCAACGCTATAAAGGGGTTGTCAATCCCTTCAAGATTGATTGCAAAGTGAGATCTGAAGGCAAAAAGTGCAACGAAGTAAAAGTGAGATCTGTCGAGCAATTGATAGAACCGCGCAATGTCATGACGATATCTAAGGCAATGATCATACATATCGGCATCACGTCCGACACAAGTAGACCGATACTTTCTGCATCTACTACTATTACTCCACACATCGACCGCTATCCAACATGCATCTAGTGTATTGAGTTCATGACGAATAGAGTAACGCCTTAAGCAAGATGACATGATGTAGAGAGATAAACTCAAACCAATGATGAAAACCCCATATGTTTACCCTTGATGGCAACAATACGATGCGTGCCTCGCCACCCCTTCTATCACTGGGTGAGGTCACCGCACGGTATGAACCCAAAACCAAGCACTTCTCCCATTGCAAGAATCATAGATCAAGATGGCCAAACAAAACCCAAAACTCTAAGAGAATTACAAGGATATGAAATCATGCATAAGAGAGATCAGAAGAAAATCAAATGAGATTCATAGATAATCTGATCATAAATCCACAATTCATCGGATCTCGACAAACACACGGCAAAATAAGATTACATCGGATAGATCTCCATGAAGATCGTGGAGAACTTTGTATTGAAGATCCAAGAGAGAGAAGAAGCCATCTAGCTACTAGCTATGGACCCGTAGGTCTATGGTGAACTACTCGCGCATCATCGGAGAGGTCATGGTGTTGATGAAGAAGCCCTGCGTATCCGAATCCACCTCCGGCAGGGCACCAGAACGTGCCCTAGATGGGATCTTGCGGAGACAGAAGCTTGCGGCAGCGGAAAAGTACTTTCGATGATCTCCTGATTTTTTCTAGGATTTTAGGGAATATATAGGCGAAAGACCTAGGGCAGAGGTGGCCCAGGAAGCCCACAAGCCTGGGAGGCGCGAGCCCCCTGGCCGCGGCTAGGGGGCTTGTGGGGTCCGTGTTGGTCCCCTGCCTTGGTTCTCAAGCTTCCCGATCTTCTTCTGTTTCCGAAAAAATCTTTTTGGAAGTTTCGTTCTGTTTGGACTCCGTTTAAAATCCTCCTCCGAAAGGGGTCAAAAACAAGGAAAAAACAGGAACTGGCACTTGGCACTGAGTTAATAAGTTAGTCCCAAAAAGATATAAAAGGCATACAAAACATCCAAAGTTTGACAGGATAATAGAATGAAACCATCAAAAACTATAGATACGTTGGAGACATATCAAGCATCCCCAAGCTTAACTCCTGCTCGCCCTCGAGTAGGGAAGTGATAAAGACTGAATTTTTGATGTGGAATGCTACCGAGCATAGTTGTCCTTTGCAACTTCTTTCGTGTGACATGAATGTTCAGATCCGTAAGATTCAAAACAATAGTTTGCTATTGACATGAAAACAATAATACTTCAAGCAAACTAGCAAGGTAATCATGAACTTTCGAAATAACAAGGCCAAAGAAAGTTATCCCTACAAAATCATATAGTCTGGCTATGCTCCATCATCCCCACACAACTAATTTAAATCATGCACAACCCCGGTATTGGCCAAGAAATTATTTTCTCACTCTTACTTTCTCAAACCTTTTATAACTACCACGCAATACATGAGCGTGAGCCATGGATATAACACTATAAGTGGAATAGAGTGTGGTGGTGGTTGTGAGGCAAAAAGGGAGGAGATGGTCACATTGACTCGGTGTATCAAAGGGTTATGGAGAAGCCCATTAATAGATATCAACGTGAATGAGTAGGGATTTCCATACAAAGGATGCACTAGACCTATACGTATGTGAAAGCTCAAAAGGAGATCTAGTGGGTGTGCATCCAACTTGCTTGCTCACGAAGACCTAGGGCAATTTTGAGGAAGCCCATCATTGGAATATACAAGCCAAGTTATATAATGAAGATTCCCACTAGAATATGGTGGTGACGGAACGAGAGGCTCTCAATCATGAAGAACATGGTGCTATAATGAAGCACAAGTGTGGAAAAAGATAGTAGCATTGTCCCTTCTCTCTTTTTCTCTTTTTTTTATTTGGGCTCTTGGGCCTCTTTTTTTCTCTTTGTTTTATTTGGGCTCTTTGGCCTCTTTTTTATTTTATTTCCTGACATGGGACAATGCTCTAATAATGATGATCATCACACTTTTATTTACTCACAGCTCAAAGCTCAGAACGATGATGACTCTATAGGAAATGCCTCCGGTAGTGTACCGGGATGTGCAACGATCTAGCTTGGCGTATGACGTTGAAACATCTCGCTAGCTCTCTTACGATCAGGCAATGGCAATATGAGAGTGACGGCACAAGTCATGAGACGGAACGGTGGGAGTTGCATGGCAATATATCTCGAAATGGCTATGAAAATTCCATAGTAGGTAGGTATGGTGGCTGTTTTGAGGAAGGCATATGGTGGGTTCGTGCACCGGCGAGAATTGCGCGCCACTACAGAGGCTAGCAATGGTGGAAGGTGAAAGTGCATCTATACCATGGACTCACATTAGTCATGAAGAACTGACATAATTGTTGCGAAAGTTTTGATTAGTAATCGAAACAAAGTGCTAAACGCATACTCCTAGGGGAAGGGTTGGTAGGTGTTAACCATCGCGCGATCCCGACCTCGACACAAAGGATGACAATCAATAGATCAATTATGCTCTGACTTCCTAACATAGCGGTTCACCATACGTGCATGCCACAGGAATTACTAACTTCAACACAAGTATTTCTAGATTCACAACACCCTACTAACATAACTCTTAATATTACCAAATCCACGTCTCAAAACTAATTGAGAGGAATCAAACTTCTCTTTCTACTCAATGCACATGAAGATGGAGGTTTTTGTATCCTGTTTGGGTACCTATCACCTTTGGGACTACTTTCATAGCACAAGCCAACTACCAAGTCACGCACCGCCGTGCTCTAAAATATCTAAGTGAAGTACATAGAGCAAAATTATCTAGCTCAAAAGATATAAGTGAAGCATGATGAGCATTCTAGCAAAATCACGATGAGTGCGTGTATCTCTCAAAAGGTGTGCTGCAAGGATGATTGTGACACAACGAAAAGAAAAGACTCCTAAGATACAAGACGCTCCAAGCAAAACACATATCATGTGGTAAATAAAAATATAGCTCCAAGTAATGTTACCGATGGATTGAAGACGAAAGAGGGGATGCCTTCCCAGGGCATCCCCAAGCTTAGGCTTTTTGGTGTCCTTGAATTTGGCTTGGGATGCCTTGGAAATCCCCAAGCTTGAGCTCTTTCCACTCCTTATCTCTTTGTCCATGAGAACATCACCCAAAACTTGAAAACTTCACAACACAAAACTTAAACAGAAACTCGTGATAACATTAGCACAAGAAAACAAACTACCACCTCTTTAGGTACTATAGCAATCTTCATTTCTGTTTATATTGGTGTTAGATTACTGTATTCTCACTTTTCCATGGCTAGTAGCCCCCCGATACTATCCATAGTTTCATCAAAACAAGCAACCAAGTCAATAAAAACAGAATTTGTCAAAAACAGACCAGTCTGTAGCAATCTGTATACTTCGTATACTTCTAGTACCAAAAAAATTCTGAAAAATTACGAATGCCTGGGCAAAAGGCATATCAACCAGAACTAAAAAGAATCAACTCAAACTCTCTTTCTGAGTAAAAATGAAAAATAATCGCTGTGAGCGAAAAGTTTCTGTCTTTTTCCAGCAGGATCAAACAACCATCACCAAGACTAGTCATAAAGGTTATGCTTGGATCAAACACAAAAAGAAACACAAAAGACACAATCACAACAGAATTATGATGGTGTGGACGCAACAAAACAGAGAGAAAAAGATAAATTCATTGGGTTGCCTCCCAACAAGCGCTATTGTTTAACGCCCTTAGCTAGGCATAAGGTGATGGAATCACGTATCGTCGTCTTTGGTGCTCAAACCATAAGTAGCCCTCATCATGGATTCATAAGGAAATCTTATTTTATTTCTAGGAAAGTGCTCCATGCCCTTATTTAAAGGAAATTGAAATCTGATATTCCCTTCCTTCATATCAATGATAGCACCTATAGTCCTTAGGAAAGGTCTACCAAGAATAATAGGGCATGTAGGATTGCAATCAATGTCAACACTAGCACCCAAATCACACAAAGCATTGCATTCATAGTTTTTTATTTTGATTTTGATAGTAGGTTCCCACTCATCATGAAGCTTTCTAGGGATAGAGACTTCCAATTCAAGTTTCTCTTCAAGAGATTTTATCATAGCTTCGACGATATGATCGGTAAAGGCCTTGTTCTGGCTATAAGGGTGTGGAGAGTTTAGCATGGATTGCATCAAGGAAATGCATTCAATCAAGGAGCAACTATCACAATGGAATTCCTTGAAATCCAAAGTAGTAATTTCATTAGTACTCAAAGGTTTAATATCCTCTACTCCACTTTCAATGCTTTTAGCATCAAGATAGATGGACTCCGAATCATGTGGGCGTTTTTCAACCAAGGTGGATTCATATCCAGCCCCATCATCATTAGGTTTGACACAAGAAAACAAAGATTCAATGGGAGTCACACCAAGCACTTTAAGATCTTCGTGATTGTTATCACGAGAACATGCCTTTTTAAGCCATTCATGTCTAGCACGAATTTGGGCGGTTCTTTCTTTGCTCTCACTCATGGAAACACGCATAGCTTTCAAAGTTTCATCCATATTGATCTTGGGAGGATCACATCTAACTTTCAAAGCATCAATATCACAAGACATTCCATCAACGCTCCTAGCCAACTTGTCAATTTTGAGTAGTTTTTCCTCTATGGACGCATTGAAAATCTTTTGTGAGTTAATAAACTCTTTGATATTACTCTCTAGATCAGAGGGTAATCTATTGTAATTTCCATAAGTATTGTTGTAGGAGTTGCCAAAGTTATTAGAGGAGTTACTAGGAAAAGGCCTAGGAACATAGTTTCCTCTAAAAGCGTTGTTGTTGCTAAAATTATTCCTACCAACAAAATTAACTTCCAAGCTAGCGTTGCTACTCTCAATCAAGGAAGACAAAGGCATATCATTAGGATCTAAAGGAGCACTTCTACAAGCAACCAAATTCATTAACTCATCCATCTAGGCACTCAACGAGTTAATTTCTTCTATAGCGTGTACCTTCTTACTAGTAGGTGACCTTTCAGTGTGCCACTGAGACTAGTTCGTCATGATATTATCTAGGAGTTTTGTGGCTTATCCTAACGTGATTTCCATGAAAGTTCCACCGGAGGCGGAGTCCAAGATGTTTCTAGAAGCGAAATTCAAGCCAGCGTAGAAGATTTGTATAAGCATCCAAAGACTCAAGCCATGAGCGGGACAATTTCTAATCATCAATTTCATCCTCTCCCAAGATTGTGCAACATATTCATGGTCAAGCTGCTTAAAATTCATGATATCATTACGGAGAGAGATAATCTTAGCCGGCGGAAAATACTTGGATATGTAAGCATATTTGCACTTATTCCAAGAATCAATACTATTTTTGGGCAAAGACGAAAACCAAGTTTTTGCTCGATCTCGCAACGAGAAAGGAAAAAGCTTTAATTTAATCACATCATTATCCACATCTTTCTTCTTTTGCATCTCGCAAAACTCAATGAAGGTATTAAGATGAGATGCGGCATCTTCACTAGGAAGGCCAGAGAATTGCTATTTCATAACAAGATTCAACAACGCGGCATTGATTTCGTATGACTCTGCACTAGTGGCGGGAGCAATCGGAGTACTAATAAAATCATTATTATTAGTATTCGAGAAGTCACAAAGTTTGGTGTTTTCAGTCATGGTGACTTCAGCAAGCAAGCAAGCACACAAGCGAACAAAGAGCAAGCGAGAGAAAAGGGCAAACGAAAAAGGCAAACAAAAAAGGCAAATATTTTTTTGTAAATTTTTGTTTTTCAGAAGTGGGGGAGAGGAAAACGGGAGGCAAAAAAGGTAAATACAAGAGATGAGTTTAGGACACTTACTTGCATGAGTTCTTGACTTGATACTCCCCGACAACGGCGCCAGAAATTCTTCTGCTACGGCAACAGACAACAGCGCCAGAAATTGGCACGTTGACGGAGACTTGTCTTGCGCTGGTTTTTCCCTTGAAGAGGAAAGGGTAATGCAGCATAGGAGCAGTAAGTATTTCCCTCAGTTTGAGAACCAAGGTATGAATCCAGTAGGAGAATCGAAGTCCAGAGTACATGCGCAAACACAAAAGAGCTTGCACCCAATGCTATAAAGGGGTTGTCAATCCCTTCAAGATTGATTGCAAAGTGAGATCTGGAGGCAAAAAGTGCAACGAAGTAAAAGTGTAAGGCTGAAAATATGATGTGAAGTAGACCCGGGGGCCATAGTGTTCACTAGAGGCTTCTCCCAAAATAGAAAATAATACGGTGGCTGAACAAATTACTGTCGAGCAATTGATAGAACCGCGCAAAGTCATGACGATATCTAAGGCAATGATCATACATATAGGCATCACGTCCGAGACAAGTAGACCGATACTTTCTACATCTACTACTATTACTCCACACATCGACCGCTATCCAGCATGCATCTAATGTATTGAGTTCATGACGAACAGAGTAACGCCTTAAGCAAGATGACATGATATGAAACCCACAACTGGCCATAGATCAAGCTGGCCAAACGAAACCCACAACTCGAAGAGAATTACAAGGATATGAAATCATGCATAAGAGAGATCAGAAGAAACTCAAATAAGATTCATAGATAGTCTGATCATAAATCCACAATTCATCGGATCTCGACAAACACACGGCAAAAGAAGATTACATCGGATAGATCTCCATGAAGATCATGGAGAACTTTGTATTTGAAGATCCAAGAGAGAGAAGAAGCCATCTAGCTACTAGATATGGACCCGTAGGTCTATGGTGAACTACTCACGCATCATCGGAGAGGTCATGATTTTGATGAAGAAGCCCTCCGTATCCGAATCCCCCTCCGGAAGGGCACCAGAACGTGCCCTAGATGGGATCTTGCGGAGACAGAAGATTGCACCGGCGGAAAAGTACTTTCGATGATCTCCTGATTTTTCTGGGATTTTAGGGAATATATAGGCGAAAGACCTAGGGCAGAGGTGGCCCAGGGAGCCCACAAGCCTGGGAGGCGCGGGCCCCCCTGGCGACGTTTAGGGGGCTTGTGGCGTCCTTGGTGGCCCCCTGCCTTGGTTCTCAAGCTTCCCGATCTTCTTCTGTTTCGGAAAAAATCTTTTTGGAAGTTTCATGCCGTTTGGACTCCGTTTAAAATCCTCCTCTGAAAGGGGTCAAAAACACGGAAAAACAGGAACTAGCACTTGGCACCCAGTTAATAAGTTAGTGCCAAAAACAAATAAAAGGCATACAAAACATCCAAAGTTTGACAGGATAATAGCATGAAACCATAAAAAATTATAGATACGTTGGAGACGTATCATCACCGCTCATCCGATGTGTTTCATAGACGAGGTGATGCAGCACCAGTTCCCCAAAGGGTTTAAAACCGTAAATATAGAACAATTCAATGGGACAACAAACCCGGTCGTGTGGATCGAAGATTTTCTTGTCCACATTCATATGGCCCGAGACAATGACCTACACGCCATCAAATATATACCATTGAAGCTCAAGGGACCACCACGACATTGACTGAACAGCCTTCCCGAATACTCCATTGGGAGTTGAGTAGAGCTCAAAGATACTTTCTAAGCTAACTTTCGAGGCACCTATGTTCGTCCACCGAGTTTTGATGACTTGAGCCACATCGTCCAACAAGCAGGTGAGTAATCCCGGTAGTTTTGGAATCGATTCCTCACAAAGAAAAATCTAATTGTCTATTGTTCGGATGCCGAGGCACTCGCCTCCTTCAGAAGCAACATCCGAGATGAATGGCTATCCTGAACGCTCGGGCAAGATTGGCCAAGAATAATGGTAGACCTTACATCCCTTATGACCCGCTGTTGCACCGGCGAGGACAGATGGCTAGCCCATCGAAACAATCCTCCTACAAACCCCGGCACGTCCGAAGTTCGAGATGGAAACAGGAAGCCACGTCGAAACAAGAACAAGCATCGACACACCACCGGTGAATCTGAAGACACGACAGTCAATGCCGGATTCAGCAACTCCGGGTCCGGACCATGGAAGAAACCCTCTAAGGGGAATAGGGATGGACCGACCGCATTGGACAAAATATTGGAGAAGCCCCGTGAAATCCATGGCACTTCGAATAAGGCCGCTAGTCACACCAACTCTAACTATTGGGTAATTAAACAGACGAGCAAAAATATAGTCTAGGACCCGGGCAAGAGTCCCCATAGTGAGGACGGCGAAGAACCTCGCAGGCCGAATAATGGAGGCCAAAAGGAATTTCCTCCTGAGGTGAAAACTGTGAACATGATCTATGTCACACACATACCAAAAAAGGAGAGGAAACGGGCACTTCGGGACGTATATGCCATAGAGCCAGTAGCTCCGACGTATAACCCACGATCGGCATGTCCGATCACTTATGACCGCTCGGATCACCCAACCAATATTCAGCACACTGGTTGGGCAACCCTCGTACTTGGCCCCATTATCGATGGGTACCATCTCTCTAGAGTCCTTATGGACAGAGGCGGTAGCCTCAATCTGATTTACGCACATAGAGTGAGAAAATGGGCATCGATTCGTAAAGGATCAAACCCAGTAACACCACCTTGAAAGAAATAATTCCTGGCATTGAGGCCCGCTGCTTGGGTACCATAAATTTCGAAGTACTGTTTGGTTATCCCGATAACTTCCGTAGCAAAGACTTCCACTTTGATTTTCTCTCTTTCCGCAATGCCTATCATGCACTCCTCGGTTCCACAACATTCGCTCACCTTAATGATGTTCCTCATTATGCATACCTAAATCTGAAGATGCCGGGACCCAAGGGTGTTATTACCATCAATGGTAACAGTGAGCGATCCGTCCGAACTAAGGAACATACTGCGGCCCTGGCAGCCAAAGTACATGCCAACAATATGACTCCAAAGTCTGGGATCACCATTAAGGAACGAGGGGAAAAAAAACAAGCCCGAGTCCTGCCATAGTTTCTGGATCCTTCTCACGCTCAAATAAAACAGGGATACACTCCCCCCAGCAGGACCTTGATAGTAGCAAAAAACGTGCCCCGGAGGCACAATTTTGCACTTAAAGTACCATGGGCAGCTCTAGGGACCGAATAAATGGGATCAAGTATCCGGCTACACCGAACTATGGTAATTACACATCTTTGGACAAACTCAGGTACCATAAAGGCCCTACTCTGTGTCAAGCTATACACACCTTAGCGACTTCTCAAGATCGTCTTTGTCAAAGGTCCACTCGCCAACTATTCTCCCTATAAAGGAATACTTCTCGAAGAGCAAAGGCACAAACGTGCAGCAGGGCACCATAAAGGACATCAAGCCATCCACAAGAGACCCTGTGGAAACCTTTCCTTTTCAATTTATTTTTACTTTTCATAATAGTTGCTTCGGTAGTTTGGATTATACAGATAAAAACCATGAGTTACTCAGAAATAAATACCACTCCTTTGGATCAATGGAAATCATTCATGTTGTATATTCTTTTTTACTTCATTTTTCCCTATTCTGATCTTCTAACGCCAGCACAAGCCTGTTTGATACACATGTTTGATGCTATTGGATAATTGACCCGAGGCTTGGCTATTACGCTCGCCCTCAGCATCACTGTGACACCATCCTTTATCACGTGTGTTTGACATCTTGGATATTGCATTATATGCATCAATTTTGAATTATGTCTTGGGTCAATAGTTAGGTTTCTCGGCTCCTATGCTTAACCATTTATGTTCCGCTTGCTCGTCTAAAGGGGTAAAGGTATAATTGTTGCAATTGTACTTCTAGCTCGTCTGGTTAAGTACCTTAGTGGAGAAAGCTGAAAACTGACTGTCATAATAACCGAGTATCACTCTGTGATCCGATGACAAGTATTAACAACCGCTGGAGGTTCACCACATTATGCGGAGGGTTTGCAGTTATAAAAACCAAGTGATAATGGTTCTTTAAACCTCTGTATCTACGAACATCACAAACTACAATGGGGCTCGTCAACTAGTACCCGCTTTCAAGCTCCTTTGGTTAAGTGAAAGAATTAAAGCCACATAGTATGATTGCCTCATTTCCCTCTGCACTACCGCTTCCGGGCACCAAGACATTGGCTAAGGGTAATAGTGTGGAATCCGAAAACACCCCTGATAGCATCTACCATGGGGCTAAAGCCGAAGACTGGAAAATTTCCAGTTCAAATGACCACACATGAGTCAAAATTAAACAACGTAAGACATGGTATGGATGCAAAGCAAAAAAGAGTTGTCTTATACAAAGGTTCAACCGTTAATACATGATAGTATTTTCATTCAATAATTACATCCTTGGAGCACTGGGCTTCTAGCGCCCGAGCGTCCTCCATGACGTTGGAGAGATATAGCTCGGGACGCCTATGCTCCTTTCTAGGCGGCGGAGGTGTGGGGGGCATCTCGATGGGCTTCAACTTTGGCAGTGCATCATGATCCGTGCAAATGCTACGCTTCACGATGTCAAACTAGGGCACAACGACAATCAATTTCTGCACCAGACCAAAGTAGTTGCTCGACAACGTCTCTGTAGGCCATAGCCTGATGCAGAGGTGTTTCATGGCTGGCTCCACCATCCAATGCAGCTCCATCAGCTGTTTCAGTTGATCGGAGATAAGGAGAGGTTCCTCGAGGGCTTGGAATTGCGCCTAGAATAACCTATGCCGAGTATCCCCTCCCGGGACGCATAATGTTTGGAGGCATCAGCCGCACTCTTGGACAGGTCCGCAAACACGCTTGGAGAATGCCATACTTGGGTAAGAAATGTAAACTTTTTTCCACCAAAGACACAATGCAGTAAGTATTTCTTACCATCCGCAATCTCCTTGATATTGTCGATCTCCTTATTATGGCTATGTGCCTCCTTCCGCGCCTCCTGAAGTGCTCCGGTTGCACATGACAACTCGGACAAGATTTATATATATATTTTTCTGCTCAAGGACCTTATATTTAGTGTTGGCATCCTTGAGCTCTTGTTGCACGTGAGTGACCCTCGCCTCATGCTTATCACTAAGAGACCTCACCGTTAACAGTTCGGTTGCCGCCTTCAGTTCGGCAGCTTCTTTCCTTGCTTTGTTTAGCTTGGCCTTGAGCTTCTCGACCTCCACAACAACAACTACAGTTGTCATGCAAATAATTCGCATTTAAGGATACAAACAAAAATACCGCACTTTGCTAAGAACATTAACGATGATAGTCCAGTTTGAACTTACCTTGTGCATCATCAAACCGCTTGTTAAGAAGATCAAGCTCTTCCTCGAAACTCTTATGCTTCCGATTCATTTCCGCCAACTCCACAGAGTTGGGGGCTGCTGCTGAAGACGAGGCCTACATAAATATGTGTCAGACTCCCAAGTAATCAATTTTTTTTAATCCTCTGCTAGGTTCTTTTTATAATCCTCCCAGAGTCTTGGGGGCTATAACTCGTTCTTTAACTTTATATATAGGTGTGTTTTCCGCACTACTTCAACCCCCGCATGATTTTTTCTAAATCACACCGGGCTTGGGGCCTACTGAATATAGGGATTTCTTATAAACCCATAAAACACAATTACTTTGCAAATAAGAGATTGTGAATTACCTTGAAGCCTGTGTGTAGGCCGTCGAAAGCCTCCTTCAATCCGTTATCAATGGATCAAGTACTTTTTAGAACCGCACTCAAAAGAGTGTGCTGTTCTTCAAGGATGGAGGAATCATTTAGACCTTCCTCCATCATGTACGACCACTTGGTTTGGGGCCCCTCTATTGAGGACGACTCCAAGTGTGGCGTTGCAGGTTCACCTCTCGGAGAAGCTAGTGTGGATGGTTCCGGAGGTTGAAAGGTCTCCGGAATTGTCTTCAAAGAAGACCCGGATTATGTGGGCTCTCCCTCTTTGCTTGCGAGGAGGGATTCGTTCTACTTTTCTTCGGAGGCTGAGGTGTTAGCCTCGACCATGATGTCATCAACCCCGGCCCTGGTTTTTTTGTTCCCGGGTGTTATCTTGAGACACTACCTCCCCCATCTCCCCGATGGTTGGGGAGGCGTGTTGTGTGAAGCGGTCCCGCCCTCAGCCAGGTTTGCCGACAAAGTGTGTGATCGGTGGTTAAATCACGTGGCGGGATACAAGACGAAAAGAAAGCCTAACCGTTAGTAAAAGAATCTGAATACGATGTGATGTTTAGATTTTTGGATCCATACCTTTTCGCTCGGGGCTTCACCTTGAGGGTCCTTCGAGGAACCCTTTTAAAATCCTTGAATTCCTCATCGGAGTCCGGAACATCGTTGAATAGGGCCACCAAGGCCCTATATTGCCACTTCAGGGCACAGAGTTGGTTCTTCATCAACGTATTAGGACATCGCTCGTTTCTTCGTATGGTAGGAACCGCTCAACTCCCCATCTTCTTCCTCTTCTCCCATCAGATGATAGGGAGCAAGCTTGTCTTTGGACCTGGTGTCCGAAAGTCCCTTCGACTGAAGACTCTCTCTGATCTTCTTCTTCTCCTTCCTCTTTTCTTTGTTCTCCTTCGGCGTCGTGTACGGCTTCTCGACCAGCTTGGTTGTCAAGAAATCCGACCTGGGATCCTCGGGCAAGGGCACCAGACAGTTGATCTGCTCGTACTTTTTCAGCCAGATCTGTGAATATAGAGGGAAAGAGAGATAAGAGCCTTGTTTACAGGGGAAAGCCGAACACATGATACAATCCTACCGATCCAGTAGGGTTAGTAACATTGATGTTGATGTCCTCCTCTTCGGCCGGCCGAATGTTTTGCAACTTGAACAACACCTTACACAATTTCTAATGGGTAATGCGAAAGAAGTCCCGCACAGTGGCCGGGCCACCCGGATTGTAAGACCACATCGGAGTAGCCCGAGGTTGACACGGGAGGAGGCGGCTATGTAGTATGACTTGAACTACATTGGTCAGCTCGATTTTGTTTTCCAACAAGATGGAGATGCATTTTTTAGCGCCTTCACCTATGTGGCCTCCCCCCAATCTAGAGACTTCTCCATCGAGGACACTAATCAGGTGAGAGGACCGGATGTGAATTCAAGAGGTGCTACCCCCTCCACGTCACGTGTCTCGGTGATATAGAACCACTCCTTTTGACATGCCTTGATGGTGTCTATGAAGGTACCTTTCAACCATTGAAGCAGGGGGGCTTGCTAATCATTGCTCCCCTATAGTCTATTTTCTCGTTGTTGACTACCTTCGGCTTGACATTGATGACTTTCAGCCAAAATCTGAAGTGGGGTTGGACCCACAAAAAGGCCTCACAAACCATGATGAAGGACGAGATATGCAAAAAAGAATTTGAGGGAATATCATGGAAATATAAACCATAATAAAACATTGAGCCCCGAACAAAGGTGTGGAGAGGAAAGCCAAGACCCCAAAGAAATAAGGGGATAAAAACCACCCTCTCGCCTTCCATAGGCGTAGGGATGACCTGGCCCTTCTCCGGAACGTGCTGGACGAGCTGGCGCTCTTCAACTCTAGGATGTCCTCTTCGGTGACACGGGAGGCCTCCCACTTGCTTTTCAAGCCCGAGCCGGCCATGGCTGAACTGGGGAAGAGGTTCAAGGGGAAATGGGAAGGAGAGAGCTTGAAGGCTGGAGCTTTGAGGATTCGGAATGGCAACAACGATGCAAGATCAGGAAGACGTAAGGAGGCTGTGGTGGCATTTTTTTTGTTATAAGTCGCTATAATTCCAAGGTCCCGTGAGTTGTGCCGTGAACTTCGCCATTTCCTGATAAACCGTGCAGTTATGTGCGTGTGCAATAAACCAAATCATAAACTGTATCCCTTGAAAAGGTGCACATGATCTCCATGTTAATGGAATGTGTCAATAAAACGGTCTCGTACCATGTTTCCATAATGGGTTATTGGGCTTGACCAGCCACGACCTTTCGTTAAACAGGTTTTCACAAAAAACATTGTTCGTTATCGAACGATCGGACTGAGAAGATTATTTTTATCTTAATGAATATATATATTGTTTGGAAACAGAGAAGTCTTCGGTGGCCGAATTATTATCAGTTGGATAGCAAAAAGGGGGAACTCGCCCCACAAGCCGAAGACTTTTGGACTTATGAGGTAGCTAGAAGTCAAGACTACGTCATTGGAGGGCAGTTCGGATCCTACTGAGGGTGTCCGAGACTAATGGATCCTCGGGCCGCTTACCTATTCCCATGGCTCGGACTCCTGGGTCGTCTTATTATCACTATTATTGGAATCCAGATAGATAAGGCAATGTTGTATCCAAGACGGACTCATCCAAAGACTTGGCATGCACCCCATGGCCACATGCTAAACGACATGTTTTCTCCTTGGTGTAACCAATATTATGTAACCCTAGTGCCCCTCGTATCTATATAAACTAGAGGCCTTTAGTTCATAGGACAAGTTAAGATCATTACTCCTAGGGTTCAGACCATAATATACGATCTCGAGGAGGATCAACATCGTACTTGATATTCCACCATCAAAATAAACAAGATCATGATGTAGGGTATTAACTCCATGAAGAGGGCCTGAACCTGGGTAAACATCGTCCCCTTCGTCTCCTATTACCCATGGACCCAAGGTCCACAGTCCGGGACCCCCTACCCGAGATTTGCCGGTTTTGACACCGACAATGTCCTCTCTACTATAATGGGCACTCATGCATTACAAAGCAACTATTCCTTAAAGGGATTTGCATACATTTAGGGGGTGCTTGTACTAGTCATATGTCTTCCAAACCTATCATATATTACTGCCTATTTTAAATTGATGCTTTGATTGTATGTTGTCAGCAATTTCCAAAAATGGGGAGATTGGAAGCACATATGCTCCCTTGGAGGTTTTGATAATTGATGACAACATACATTATCTCTTGGACTAATTGTTTTACCTAGTGTGTCTGAGTTAGTCCAAAGGATTGCTAGCTGGGAATGTGAGGAGAAACCCCAAGGAAGGAGAAGAATAGGATTGGCTAAGCTTGAACCTTCAAGACTATACATTTTGCATTTTTTGTGCCACATCACACTTGATTCCATATGAAAGACAATACTATTATGGGATGAGGTATCTATGATGGTTGATGTCTACTATGCAACTTTATTCTTGTAGACTATGTTGGGCCTCCAACTGCTGAGTTTTGTAGGATAGTAGCAATTTTCCCTCAAGTGGATGACCTAAGGTTTATCAACCCATGGGAGGTGTGGGATGATGATGGTATCTCTCAAACAACCCTGCAATCCAATACAAAAAACCTCTTGTGTCCCCAACACACCCAATACAATGGAAAATTGTATAGGCGCATTAGTTCGGCGAAGAGATGGTGATACAAGTTTAGTATGGATAGTAGATATAGGTTTATGCAATCTGAAAATATAAAAACAGCAAGGTAGCAAGTGGAAAACAGCGAGAAAAATGTTGTATAAATGCTTGGTAATAAGGCCTAGGGTTCATACTTTTGCTAGTGCAATCTCTCAACAATGCTAACATAATAGAATCATATGATCACCCCTCAATGTGCAAAAAAGAATCACTCCAAAGTTCCTATTAGCGGAGAACAATAAGATGAAATTGGTGTAGGTAGTAGAACCACCACAAAGTTATTTTTTCTTATCAATCGTTTGAGCTATTCCTATAAGTGTCACAAACAGCCCTACAGTCCGTACTAGAATAACACCCATGATACATATCAATCTACCCTAATGTCACCTAGATACTCCAATGTCACCTCAAGTATCTGTGGGAAAACTATACGACATGCATCAAGCAATTTCAGATTCTTCATATTCAATCAAACACAAAGAACTTCAAGGAGCACCCCAAGATTTTATTGGAGAACATCCTATGAAAACATGAAATCAACCCTTATGCATAGATTCCCAAGGTCACCGGAATCCGCAAGTTGATGCCATAACATATATCAAGTGAATCACTTGAATACCCTAATGTCACTACGGGTATCCGCATGCAAGGCATACATCAAGTGTTCTCAAACCTGAATATTCAATCCAATATAACAAGATCTTGAAGTGAAAGATTCAATTCATCACAAAAATAGCAAGGGACAAACACCATATGGTCCAACTCTATTAACAAAGCCTGTGATACATCAAGGTCGTGACATCTCAAGAACACGAGAAAGAGAGAGAGATTAAACACATAGCTAGTGGTACATACCCTCAGCCCCGAGGGTGAACTAGTCCCTCCTCGTCGTGGCCTTCGTCGAGATGATGAAGATGGGCACCGGAGATGATTTCCCCTCTCCGACAGGGTACTGGAACGTCTACAGATAGGTTTTTGTCCATACAAAAAATTGCGGCGGCGGAGCGAAAGTTCCCTCTTTATTTCTGGTGTTTTTAGTATATATAGGATTTTCAGTGTTGGAATCACGCCAAACGGCGCCATGTGGGCCCCACAAGTCATCACACCATGGTATAGGGGGTCGTAGCCTGTTGGCTTGTGTCCCACTAGTGGCTTCCCTCCAATGGTTCTTCGCTCCAATATTGCTTATTTCCTCCAATAAAATACATATAAAAGTTTCTATCGATTCTGAGAACTTTCATTTTTCTGCACAAAAAACAACACCATGGTAATCTTGCTGAAAACAACGTCAGTCCGGGTTAGTTCTAAATAAGTCATATTAAGTGCATCAAAATTGTATAAAAGTATTGTAAACATAGGTGAATATGGCATGAATACTTCATAAACTATATATAGGTTGGAGACATATCGATGATCTGGCAGCTAAAGTGCTTAGAGTTAGCCACCAAAAACTGTCATGAATTCTCCCACAAATATATTTTATCCAAACCCCAAAGCATAAATTCGGTGCCGCCAAGTTTACATATTCGGCCTTACCGAGTTTTCCTTAGACGGAATCCAGAAGTCAAACCCTAGTCTCTCGATGATACCAAGTTCTATTTTGGTGTCGCTCAAATCCGGTGACTAACTCTCTCGTATCCATTTGCTAAAAGTTGGAATCTCTAATTTTTAAAATCGGTGCTACCGAGTGTGTGTAACTGCCTAGGCTAGCCAAAATCGGACTCATCAAGTTTTATATATCAGTCTCACCGAAACGGTGAAAGTTGCCACATTTTGCACTAGTCGGTGTAACCAATTTTTTACTTCGGTTCCATCGAGTTGGACAATAATGTTGTAACAGTTGGATTTTTGTAGATGCCTACATATACTCCTCCGCCCCCTCTCATTCAGTCAGAGAGCACTCAGAATGGTCCAACACTTTCCTCATCCATTTTCTAAGATAGAACCACCTACTCATGTGTTGAGATAAAGATATTCCACTCCAACCATACAAATCTTGATTTCTGGCCACCCCATGTTTCCTTCCATCCAATCAACCTATTCTACCAAGCCAAATCTAAGAGAGAGTGATTGAATGTTGAGGAGACTATCTTTTGAAGCACAAGAGCAAGGAGTTCATCGTCCATACCACATCTATTACCTTTTGGAAAATGGTGTCTCCTAGATTGGTTAGGTGTCGCTCGAGAGCCTTCAATTTGTTGTGGAGTTGAACCAAGAAGTTTGTACGGGCAAGGAGATCGCCTACTTCATGAAGATGTACCTCGAGTGAGGCTAGTCCAGTGTGGACGTAAGCCATGGTGGCATAGACAATGTTGCTTCTTCATGGACCCCTTGTTGGTGGAGCCCTCCATGGACTTGCACAATCATTATACTCCGCGGGTTGAACTCTCATCAACGTGGATGTCTAATAGCACCACCTATCGGAACCACGCCAAAAATCTACGTGTCATCTTTACATTTGATCTTCTAACCTCTAGTCCTTACTTACATGTGCATGTCTTTACTTTCCGCTGCTATACTCATTTACTTGCATGTGTAGGGCGTTCTATATTTGCTATAATTGCTAAAACTTACCTACCACTAAAATTGGGAAAAGGTTAGGTTGTTATTTTTCCAAGTAGTCTTCCCCCCCTCTATACGTCCCTTCTCGATCCCACGATTGATATCAGAGCTTTGGTCTCCATAGCTTTGTATTAATCACCATTGGAGGAAGATGCATGTGCCTAGTTTGGAGAGTCTTAGTTCTAGAGTGCCTATTCTTGATGGGGAGTACAATAGTCAATGGAAAGACAAAATGTTGGATCTATATGATGAATTCCATTTGATCAAGTATGTTGAGAATCCCAATGTGTCTCCCGTTGATCCCTTACATCCTTAACTCAAGGATATGCATCATAATCTTAGAATTTACAATCTTATCACTAGAGGATTAGCAAGAATCATGTTTTATCAACCAAAGAACTTTGAGTGTGCTTATACTTTGTGAAAAGGTTTGGAGAAAAGATATTGAAACCACTCTTTGATAAATCTTGATGCCATTCCCCATAAAACTATTTCCTTTCAAAAAATGAAGCCTAGTGAACCCAACTTTGATAATTACTTTTTTGTGCTTCGTGACCTCATGCATGCTAAAGGAGATGTCATTGCAATCAATAACGTCATCGTTGAATCCATTCACATTCATAAACTTGAACATTGACATGGTCACAATTCTAACAAATCTCTTGATTTTTGTGACTAGGATATTTTACTTGACCATGAAGATGGGAAACATGGCTACTATGATGAAGATGATAAGTTTGACATTGAATGTGAGAGACTATGAAGAGTCTAAGTCTCATGGTAAACTTCAAAGACTACATGTCCATGGGAAAGGAGTGTATTATCGATAGTGGATGCATCGATCACATGACTGAGATAGAGACATGTTTCACGAGATCACACCAAACCATGAACCACGGAGGTATGTGACTTTTGGAGATAACTCCAAGGGTAAGATACTAGGACTTTGTAAGGTGGCCACATTTCATGATAGTTCCATTTAAAGTGGCATGCTTTTTAAATCGCTTGGCTACAATCTTCTTTCTGTATCTAGCCGATTTCGGTTTCAATGTGATAGTTACTAAAGTAGATTGCTAAGTGTTTCATCAAGACAATCATAACATGGTATTTATCGGTTTTCGTAGAAGTGATCTATACATTACCGATTTAACTAAAAGTGCCCAACCTCGTACTTATCTTATTGCAAAATCTTCTAAAGGTTGGATATGGCATATAAGGCTAGGACATGTAGGTATGCTTAATCTAGATAAGCTCATCAAAGGTTATCATATACTTGGTGTTAAAGATGTTATCTTTGACAAAGATAGACGTTGTAGTGCTTGTCAAGCAAGAAAACACGTGGGTGGAAGTCATCCCATAAAGAACATCATGACTACTAGGAGACCACTCGAGTTGCTTCATATGGATCTCTTCGGCCCCAATTCTTACAAGATCCTTGCTGGAAATTCTTACAAGATGGGTTTTTTATGACAAGTCACAGGTACAAAAGATCTTCAAGAACATCGCTCTCAAAGCCCAAGTAAATTTGAAGTGAAGACCAACAAAGTTTGGAGCGACTACGGATCGGTGTTCAAGAACACCAATGTCGATAACTTTCTTGATGAACAAGGTATCTCACATGAATTCTTGACTATGTTCACACCTCAACAAAATGCAGTTGCTGAGAGGAAGAACCGGACTATCATAGATATTGCTAGAACGATGCTCAATGAATACAAGATGGCAAGACACTTTTGGGCGGAAGCCATGGAAATAGCTTTTCATGCCACAAACTGACTCTACCTACACAAGCTTCTCAGTAAAACAACATACGAGATACTCACTAGTAACAAACGCCAAGTTGGGTACTTTCGGGTTTTTGCCTCAAAGTGTTAAATTCTTGATAAGCGTCATCATTCTAAATTTGCTCCTAAATCTCATGAAGGTTTCCAACTTGGTTAGGGATCAAACTCTCACACATATCGTGTCTACAACAACTTCACTCAAAAAGTTGAGGAGATGGTAGATGTTAAGTTTGATGAGACTAATGGTTCGCAAGTCGAACAATTGCCAACTGATGTAGGAGATAAGGAACCTTTGGGAGCCATTCAAGACTTGTCCATTGGCAAGATTCGTGCCATGGATGTGAAGGAAAGTACATCATAAACGCAGGTGGAAGCTCCTAATTTGCGTCAAGTGAACCCCAAAACAACTTGGAGGCCTCCACAAGTGGTACGCGTGAATTTGAAGAGGAAGAAGAAGTCCATCAAGATGACCCACCTCAACCTTCTTCACAACCCCCACAAGGAAACGATACCTTCACCAACAATGAAGAGGAAGATGATGATGAGGAAGCTCCTCCATCCAACAAGAAAAAGCTACCACGAGTTCGAGCAAGAGTGAACAAGAGTCACCCCGTAGAACAAATTCTCGGCGACATACAAACCAAGAGAATCACTCGAGATAAAACTCGTTTAGCTAACTTTTGTGAGAATTACTCATTCATCTCTAGTATTGAGCCTATGAAGGTAGAGGAAGCACTTGAAGACCTAAATTAGGTGAATGCCATGCATGAAGAGCTACACAACCTCGAGAGGAATGAAGTGTACTAGTGTAAAAGCCCAAGGATGAGTACAACATATTGGAACAAAATGGGTGTTTCGGAACGAGTAAGATGAATGTGGTAAAGTGGTACGCAACAAGCACGTCTCATAGCTCAAGGTTACACTCAAGTCGAAGGTATGCTCTATGGTGACATGTACGCCCCCGTTGCTAGACTTGAGGTCGTTCACATACTTCTTGCTTATGCCACTCACCATGATATTACTCTTTACCAAATGGATATCATAAGGACTTGTCTAAATGGTGAAATTGAAGAGGAAGTTTATGTTAAGAAACCTCTTGGCTTTGTTAACCCTAGGAAACCTAATCATGTTTATAAACTTTGCAAAGCTCTATCTGGTCTTAAACTAGACCCTCGATCTTGTTACAAATGCTTAACATAGTTTCTCATTAAAAAATGTTTTGAGATTGGTAAAATTGATACAACCTAGTTCATTAAAATAGTAAATGATGAATTATTTGTGTGCCAAATTTATGTAGATTATATTATGTTGGGATCTACTAACCCATACTTTAGTGAGAAATTTGGAAGGTTGATATCCGAGATGATCATGATGTGTGAGCTGTAATTTTTCCTTGGTTTGCAAATCAAGCAACGATAGAAGGTACGTTTATCTCTCAAACCAAGTACACCAAGGACTTGTTCAAGAAGTTCAATATGAAAGAGTGTAAATGTGACAACCCGATGCCGACGTTCCAGAAGCTTCCCCTTTTCTTTCCGTTTTCGTCGTGTGGATATTTTCAGTTGCCGCATCATCATCGCATCATGCGCATCATCAGCATTGCATCGGCATCTCCGTTGCCGCCCGTTTTCAAACTTGCATTCGTTAGTAGTCGCCGGTTCTCGTCGTTGTCCGTTCCGAGCCCGACCGCACTCGCACGCGCCCGCGGCACCGTCGAAACCCTGATTTTAAACTGCGTTTAAAACTTTCTCTGATCGGGTTGATATTTGACGCGCGGTCGCGATCAGTTATAGCTAGGCCGCCTGTCAAATTTCGTCGCGATCGGAGACCGTCTGGTAACCGAACGGTCGACCGTAGCGGCACCGCATTCGGTTTACCGTCGGACGTCTGTCGGTGTTTTTAAATTCGTGCCAGGCCGCCCACTCTCCCTCTCGTCTCCGGTAAACCCCTCTACACGTCCGCGTACCCGTTGCCCATGTTCGGAATCATCCGAATCCGACCCCGCGGTTGGATCCGGAACGAAATTCCGGTTAACCGAGCCCCCGTTTGTCTATATATAGGCCCTCCTATTATTTTGGGACAGCCTCCCCCTAATCCTGCCTCATTTTCCGTGCCCGAAACCCTAGCCGCCCCCACAGCCTCTCTCCTCCCCCAGGCGCCGCGGGCCCGCCGAGCCCAGATCGGGCCCGGGTAGGCCCATCCGGCGCGCCGCCGCCAGCCGCCGCCTCCCGAGCACCCCGCGCCTCCTGCTCGCAGACTAGGGCGCGCCAGCCCAGCTCGTCGCCGGCCGCCGCGCGCAGCCCCGCCGCCGCCACCGGAGTCCTCGCGCCGCTCGCCGCCTCCCCGCTCCTCCACGCCGGCCGCCGCCGGCCCGAAGCTCGCCGGCCGCCCCAGGAACCCCCGCGTCAGATCCCGTCGCTCCGCCGCCCTGCAGCTGCCGCCGGCCGCCACGTGCGCCGCCGCCCGCCGCCGGCCCGATCCAGTCCGGGCTGGGGTCCCTTCGCCGCGCGACCCGAGCCGTCGCCACGCCGTCGCTAGCAACCGGCGCCGCCGCCACCCTCGGCTCCCGCTCGGGAGGAGCCCGACGGGAGCGCCTCTTCCCCTCGCAGGCGCCAGATGGGCCTCGGCCCAGCTCTCCCCCAGGCCAGCTTGGCCTCGCCCCGGCCGCGTGGGCCGCAGCAGCGCCGCCTCGGCGAGCTCGGCCTACCCCACCGACCAGGCCGGCCTCCTCCCGCCGGCCCAAGCCTCCTCCAGGCCGCCTCCTCTCCTGGCCCGTTGGCCCAAGGTGAGGTCCAGTGTCCCCGTTATTTGCCGCTCGTGCGAGATGTAGTTGTCCAGCGCCCACCAGATTCGGCCCGATAGACATTTAGTTTTATTTTTCCTTTTCGGTTTAGTTAATTTTAGGTTTAGCTAATTATTTTAAACGCCCGTAACTTTTGTTCCGTTAGTCGGATTGAGGTGATCTTTATATCGTTTTGGTGTAGAATTTCACGTAGAATATGATTTTGAGACTTGCATATTTATTTGACGCCGTTTAGAGTGCCTAATGCATGGATTTACATGCTGTCTCCATAAGTAGGTGCCCGCATTTATTTTCCTCGCGTGTTTGTTTTGTTCGTATGACGTAGGATAAATGTCCATGTTTTAGGGGCTATTTTCCTTGTATTTTAGAGCGATCAAGTGTAATTTTGCGTGTAGAGATTGCCCGTTAGATTATTTTTCGTGTCTAGGTTTATTTCTCCCGCGTTATTGTGTGGCATTATTTTGTGTTGCAAACCCCACATATTTTATATGTTTCCGGGGTAGAAAAATCCCATGGATTTTTCTGTGCAATTAGTTTTAGCTTTCGGGTAAGTTGGTTCGCGTGATATTTTGCTAAGTTGCCCTTTTGTTTAATTCGTAGGATTTATTCCGTGTCTCGTTTGGATTAGTTGTCAACTAGTGATTTGATCTTGGATGTTTTGTTTAGCCCCTGGTATTTTTGGTTGCAAAAGAAATGCATGTTTAGGTGTTGTTTGACTGCTCTCAAGTTGCTAGAAATAGTGCTGTTTAGAGGAGCTGAAATATTTCTAAGTCTGAAATCTGTTATATTTTGTTGCTGTCTTGTCTTGCTTGCATCTTGTGATCTGTAGCTCTTTTGAGGTTGGTCCAATGGAATTATTTCTACCCCTTATGTTTCTTTAGCATCATGTTAAGTTTCATGCCTTTTGGAGACCTGTAGCCATAGATTTTGCTGCTGTCAATATAGCTTCAGATCGAAAACTGCACCTTCTTGAGGTGATATTTTCAGTAAGTCTGAAATAGAGTGTGAGATACCATATTGTGTCTTCTTTTCCTAGAGCTCCTTGCTGCCATGCTAGTTGTTGTTAGTTGTTCGTAGTAGTGCTTCTTGCCCTCTTTCGTGCCATGCCTTGCTTGTGCACATCGGAGTTGTGTAGCCGAAGTTGTGAGGCGTAGAAAATGCTATGAGGCTGATTTTGGCAGATTGTAGTGTTTTCTTGTTTTGCTCGTAGTTTTTGAACCGTAGCTCCGATTTGATCGTGTCCTATATGAAACTTGCTTAGAATCTTCTCTAGTTTCATTTTCTCTTGCTGGTTGTTTGTTTTGATGTGCTCGTAGCCGCCGTTGCACACATGTTGCATTCATGCCATCATATCTTGCGGTGCTTGTATCTTTTGATCCGTAGCTCCGTTGGAGATGTTCTTTACGTGTAGATTGCTTGCCTTGACGCATAGAATCACGTGAACCTATTTGTTTTGCTGTTTAACAACCAATTAAGTGCATAAGTTCAGATCTGGACAGAATTGTAATTTAACATGTGAGGTCGTCTCGGAGATGCTATATATCATTTCCGACCTCATTTAAAATGCCTAGATAGGTAGTTTAATTTCCGCTCCACCTCTTGCATGTTTGACAACACTAATATTGCCGTGTAAATAACCGGGAGTGAACTATTTAATTAACGTGGAGTTTCGTCAATATGCAACTCTTTGCATATTGAAACTCACTTAATGTGTAGTGTTTGGTTGTGTGAATTGTCATGCCGTGACTTGCATGTATCCAGTAGCTCATGCATCATATGTGTTGTGCATCGTGTGGTGAATATCGTGTGTTGATGCTTGTTTCCGGTTTCCCCATCTCGATAGCGTTCCGCAAGCGTGTCGGATGTGAGGACCCGTTCGACTACGTCGGTTCGTCTGCTTCACGGAGTCGTTCTTCTTCCAAGCGGGATCTCAGGCAAGATGATCATTTCCCCAGATACCAATACTATCATTGCCATGCTAGTTATTTCGATGCTGTCGATTATGTCTCGTTGCCTACCACATGTTAAATTCAGACTCTCAACAATGCCATGAAACCTTCAACCTGTTCAACCTAGCAAACCACTGATTGGCCTTGTTACTGCTTGCTTAACCCTGTTGTTAGCGTTGCTAGTTGCAGGTGCAGTTTCTTCCATGTGAAACATGGGTTCCGTGTTATATCACCATATTAAATGCTATTTAATTTAATGCACCTATATACTTGGTAAAAGGTGGAAGGCTCGGCCTTTCTAGCCTGGTGTTTTGTTCCACCTTTGCCCCTTTAGTTACCGGCTACCGGTGTTATGTTCCATAATCGAGTGCTCCTAACACGATCGGGGTTGTTATGGGGACCCCCTTGATAATTCATTTTAGATTAAAGCTGGTCTGGCAAGGCCCAACATTGGTACTACATTTTCCTAATCACCAAATAAAATTGCATAGGGACCCGCCGGCACCCGCGGACTATTTTAATCAACCCCCGGGCCAGTGCTCCTCATGAGTGTTGGTCCAAAACAGAGCAGCTTATTAACGCTACCCGGGGCAACTCCGCGTTTGGCGTGGTAACCATCGCTCATCCGTCGTGTCCTGAGAACGAGGTATGCGACTCCTATCGGGATCGTCGACACGTCGGGCGGCCTTGCTGGATTAGTTTTACCTTTGGCGGAATATCTTGTGCATCGGGATTCCGGTGATGCTTTGGGTAATCTCAGAGTTGAGGTTTCCCATTAGGGAATCCGACGAGATCGCGAGCTTCGTGATTGAGGATTTCTATGCGGCTTGTGGTAATTTGTGATGGACTAGTTGGAGCACCCCTGTAGGGTTAAATCTTTCGGAAAGCCGTGCCCGCGGTTATGGGGCAACGTGGAAGCTTTGTTTAACACTGGTTCTAGATAACTTGAAGTTAATGTAATTAAAACATGCCTACCTTGTGCGTAACCGTGACTGTCTCTTTCGCGAGTTCCTTCTCCGATCGAGGACACGGTGGGGTTATGTCTGACGTAGGTAGGTGTTCAGGATCATTCCTTTGATCATCAGTAGTTCACGTCCGTTATGCGTAGATCTTCCCCTCTGAATACTGGTACTCGTAAGTTAGCCACCAAATATATGCTTAGCCGCTGCTGCAACCTCACCACTTGACCATACCTCACCCATTAAGCTTTGCTAGTCTTGATACCTTTGGAAATGAGATTGCTGAGTCCCCTGTGGCTCACAGATTACTACAACACCAGTTGCAGGTACAGGTTAAGATTACTTGACGCGAGCGCGTTGATTGTTCATTCGGAGTTGCTTCTTCTTCTTCTTCTTCATCGATCTAGGATGGGTTCCAGGCCGGCAGCCTGGGATAGCAAGGATGGACGTCGTTCTTCTTTTGTCGTTTGTTTTCGTCCGTAGTCGGACCCTGCTCTTACTCTTGATGATTGTGTAATGTACTGATGTGACTCTGATGTAGCTTGTGGCGAGTGTAAGCCAACTCTTTATATATCTCTTCTTTTCAGTACATGTACTTGTAACGATATCCATTCTTGCGACACGACGAGATGCGCTTCTATCCCTGACGAGGCTTTCGTGCCAAATTGAGGATAGGCTCGCATCTTGGGCGTGACAGTAAAAGTATGAGAACCCCCATGCATACTAGTGGACGTGTTGACCTCACAAAGGAGGACAAACCTGTTGATCAAAAAGTTTATCGATCAATGACCCGTTTATTGCTATATCTTTGTGCCTCCCGTCATGATATTATGCTAAGTGTGTGCACATGTGCCCGATATCAAGAGGCACCCAAAGAGTTTTATATTAAGTATGTGAAAATAATTGTGAGATACTTCATAAATACACCAAATTTTGGCATTTGGTATCCCAGGGGAGCTTCATTCAATGTTATGGGCTATTCCAACTTGGACTATGTCGGAGATATGGTTAATAGAAAATACACCTCAGGTACTTATCAGTTTTGTGGGAGATCTCTTGTCTCTTGATCATCCAAGAAACAAAACCCGGTATCTCTATCCACCACTGAAACAGAATACATTGCCGCCGGATCATGTTGTGCGCAGTTTCTATGGATGACTCAAACTCTTAAAGACTATGGAATACATGTGAGACATGTTCCATTACTTTGTGACAATGAGAGTGCTATAAGCATTGCTCATAATCCCCTGCAACATTCTTGAAATACACATATCGAAATTCGTCATCATTTCATTCATGATCATGTTGCCAAAGGGGATACTAATCTCAAACATGTTCATACCGACAAAAAATCAGCGGATATCTTTATTAAGCCAATTGATGAGAAGGTGTTTTTAATTTGAGGACTGATTTGAACATCATTGATGCTTCAAACTTGAACTATACTCACTAGGATGCATGCGAGGGCATGTGCTTATCTTTACTATTCCTTGATACCATTGACGTGATGATACTTCATATCTTGGAAATCTATGCTCCCTTGTATTGCATCTAACCTTTTGTACGTACTTGGAAGAACTACGCTCTACAAGATTGGCATCAACTCATACCTCAAGCAATCTTGTTATGGCCAAGTATCAACACCCCTATTTCGAGATGGAGGAATAAGACAACACAAACCATATCCTTGACAAACACTTGTTGAAAATTTCACTCTTGTCATTTGGATATATCATGTTCTTCCTTGCATGACTAACCAATGTAGGAGAAGAGTGAACAAAACCATCAAGGATTGCTCCAAACTCAAGATGATCTTCATCAACCTTGAGCATCCATTACAAGATCACCTACTTGTCAAGTCATCTACATCTACGAAAGGTATGTACTCATATTTGCGAAGAAGCTCTACTCCAAGTCATGAGTTAAAGCAATTCAAGTGGTATGATGACATTAACAAGCTTAAACGAAAAAATGGCAACCCCATTTTTAAGATTAGCGATGAGTATGACCTGTGATCAAGCACTCTTGCTTGGCTCCTTAAGTTAGTATACTTTAATATAGGTGAACTAGTCACCGCCCAACATCTAGATAAGGTTCTTGAATGGAAAGAACTTCACTTTTGATGTCTACTTTCTTGCTTAAATTCAAATTCTTACCTAGATGAAGATTCTTTAAAAATTCCATGCAAATATTATAAAAATTCCTTGCAAATCTTTTGAAGATATCTGGCAAACTATGTCAAGTATTTCTGAAAGTCTTATTTGAGAAATAGCTAGGAATGTATTTTCCAAGTCTCTCTTTGCAACTCGGACCCTCTTAAGTGGGGAAATCGGTTTCACCGATATAGCAAAAAAACTGCTTTGAGCTTCTTCCGTTCTACCGAATTGTAGCATCCCACCGTACTGATTTTAGATTGAGCCCTAAAAAATATTATCGGTTCCACCAATGTCTTTTGCCCCAGAGTCTCCAATTTGAGTTACTAATTAAGTTCCTTGCTATACTCCTGAAATTTTTCAGACAAAGCTCTCTGTGACCATTATTCTCGAGGATCCCTTACCCTTTGGTCCTTCTTGGGAATTGATGCCAAAGGGGGGGGGGAAAGATCAAAGATTAAATTCAAAGCTTCAGGGGTAGAATCATTAAAGCTCAAAGCTAATTATTAAAGGGGGAGAGATCAACTCGGTTCTTTATTCCAAAGAGGAGAGAGAGCTAAAAGATTGAGTTATTTGGATTCATGCTTTTGCATTTCTACACTTGTTATATCATTTTTTCAAGACTTGTCTCACCCTACCTACTCCTAATATCTACATGATAAGGTTCAGGGGGGGAGAAAAACTAATATCTACATTCAGGGGAGAAGATCTAAAATCATTTTCGGATATATATTGATTATGAGAAAATACTATCTTCTACATGTTTTCCAAACCTTCATGGAGTTGGAGTTCTTTGCATCTTTATGAAAGAAATATTATTGTGTTATCTAACTGTTGGGGATATCACGTGGGGTATGACCCGCACTATTGGGCTGGGTCAGGTAAATGACGATTCAACATTCATGATCAAGATAGGCCTTGTCCCTGGGTCTGAGATGCGCCAGGAGAACTTCAACAAAGAGCCGGCCAGGGCCCATGAGCCAGATGGCGGTTCAAGATTAACGGAGAAGATAAGTCACCGAGGAGGTTCCCTAGCTTAGAAGACATGACGGCTTAGAGATATGGAAGGCCACGAATTGTAATGTGGCCAGGACTTTGTAAACCCTAGGGCCTCAACCTGTATATAAAGGCGAGTCTCTAGGGCAGAGAGGTTAAGTTAGAATCCATCGAGAGCTAGGTCACGCGAGTTATGCCCTCCTTGTAATCAAATCCACCATCAATATACACAAAGAAGGACATAGACTTTTACCTCCATAGGAGGGGCCGAACCTGGGTAAACCTGAGTCTCGCTTCCGCTCACCCCCTTTGAGTCTCCACCAACATGCGATGGCTCCATCACTAAGTCCTTTCACAAGGACATCTGCCGTGACAAAACCAGGACAGTTGGCGCCCACCGTGGGGCTTGCGCATGGTGGACTTGAGTTCTCAAAGGGAGCCCTTCCAGGGTTTGTAAGCTACTCGGTCGGCATCATGACTATGAGCCGCCGTGGGAAGTACTACATCGACAACTCTCAGTGGGGGCCTGAGGCCGATTCAATCGAATCTGGATATAGGGTCCCCTTCGGCAAGATTCACGTCTTCATTGGCAAGTTTGGGGCTCCCGTACCTGAGCCAGATGCCTTCACCGACACCATCGAGCCGGCCCGGTACGCCCATCCGGCCAAGCATCAGGTCAGGAAATGCCACACTTTCATTGGTTTTACGCAAGGAACCGACCAACCGGACGAGCCGGTGATCCAGGAGAACACGCGTGTCAACACGGACAACGAGTCATCCATGGGCTACACGGATTCAATCTATCCTCTCCATGAAGGACAGCTCGGGGGATTGCCTGAGGCAGCAGTTTCCGAGGATGTTGAAGGACCCCATCGTCAGGTCGCCATCTACATGGCAGGAGCAGCTACCCCTCAGCTAAACGCGGCGGGCAACAACAAACCCATCGGATCAGGGAAGACTCCGGCTCAAGCCATGGCGGATTTGGTAGCAGAGGTGGCCAAGCTCACGGCAATTACTCTGACGGCGGAGAATCGGGAACAAATCAACGCCGAGTTAACAAAACTAAGGGAGGAGGTGGCCAAAATCCAGCGCGATATTGAAGGTGAAGCCGCCAGGATGGCAACCCAGCACGTTGTGATCACTGCGGAGACAGAGCGATTAAGCGTTGAGGGATGGCGGCTCGAATGACAACAGCGGGCTTCCGATGCGATTAACCAGAGAAGGCACCGCAATCGTCTACCAGTTGATCTGAACCCAACACTACTCTTCGATAGCCCACATACGCCTGGGATGGAGGCCAACCGGCCATGGCAAGTCGCCCAGCGCGTTGATCCAGCTCACCTACCGCACCAACCACAGGCACCTCAGCAAATGCCGGCTCAAGCATCGCGTTTTCAGGTGCCATAGGGTCACTTTTCAAACCACGTAGACAACGTGTTAGTAGCAATGCGCAACCTTGAATCTTTCCCCATCCACGGGATCTCTCTGACTGAGGTAGAGGCATGGAACGCCATCGAGATGTTGAAATCTCCGGTGGTCCAACAGGCGCAGTATTCGTATAGCCGCGAGCGGCTACACTCCACACCTCAGGCAAGTCACACTAGGAGTCGTCATGATGACCTTCCTGCGGTGTCGAGAAGTGAACGACGACGTCCTCCGCAGATCAACCCGCCCGGAATACCGGACACACGGGCTCAAGACGTCGTGGATGCAGCCCGAGCCGCCCGCCTGATGGAGATGGCGGCCGCGGCGGGTCAAGGTTATCCGGCTTATGTGTTGCCTTCCCCCACACAGGCCGAGTCAAGAGGTAGGAACATTGGGATACGTTGTCTACCACCCTCCCTCCGCAACGAGCGTATGCCGAAGGATTTCAAAGTCCCACGCAAAGTTCCCAATTACACGCCGGATCTAGAGCGAGGAGCATGGATTGAAAGCTACGAGCTTGCAATGGATATGCTTGATGTGAATTAGGCAGTGTGTGCCAAATATTTTACAATGATGCTTGAAGGGACGGCGGGCACTTGGCTGAAGAACTTGCCATCCAGCTCCATCAACACTTGGGCCGAGTTGAAGGAACATTTCGTTAAAAACTTCAGAGGGACTTGCAAGCGCCCAATGACTATCGTCGAATTGCAGCACCGCGTCCAGCGCCCGAACGAGTCAGCCCATCACTAGACACGATGGGTTGCAGAGGTGATCCACTCATCGGATGGGATTTCGGCGGCTCAGGCCGTACTGATCTTGGAGCAAAAATGTCACTACGAGCCTTTGGTGTTGAAACTTGGGCGACTCAAGCGCAAGGTGCGAGACATGGGGCAATTGATGGACACTCTGACTAGGTATGGCGAGTCAGACGATACCAAATATCCCGGGGAGGATGATGACAAAATTAGCACCGCCCGGAGGGGCGAGTCATCAAAAGGCCAACCTTAGTTCCAAGGGCGAGGCAACTACAACCCCGTGGGACAAGGGAAGAAAAGGCAGTAGGAAGGCGCCACTCACTTTGTTGCCAATACTAACACTGGGAACATGAACCAGCATGAGAAGAAAAGGGGCTTCAGCGGGAAAAAGCCGCACAACTACCACAAGATGCTCAAGGGTCCCTGATCACAACATACCACCGTGGAAGGCCCATCCACCCACTCTTGGGAAGACTGTTATGTGATGCAAGAGTTTCGGGCCAGAGCACTCAAAAACGGGCAAGGCGGCAGTCATGGCGGATACCCAGATCAGTTCGGTCCAGGCGGCTCACACAGAAACCCGTTTGGTGGTTTTCCTTACCCAGGCCCACAGGGCGGGTCGCATGCTAATACTGGGTAGTATCAGGTCCAGAACATTCAACAGTATAACGCGCAGGGTGTTTTTCAGCAGAAACTTCCACAAGGCGGCTCCCAACAACAGAATGACAGTGGCGGCTTTCAGAACAATCCTAAGCAGCTGAATGGCGGGCAGTATCACGTGTTCACCACCAGTACTTGCAAAAGGGACCAGAAGGTCAGGCACAGAACCTTCAGCGTTATTGCTGGAAATATACCCTAGAGGCAATAATAAATTAATTATTATTATATTTCCTTGTTCATGATAATCGTTTATTACCCATGCTAGAATTGTATTGATTGGAAACTCAAATACATGTGTGGATACATAGACAACACACTGTCCCTAGTGAACCTCTAGTTCACTAGCTCGTCGATCAAAGATGGTCAAGGTTTCCTGGCCATGGGCAAGTGTAGTCACTTGATAAGGGGATCACATCATTAGGAGAATGATGTGATGGACAAGACCCAAACTATAAATGTAGCACATGATTGTGTTAGTTCATTGCTACAGCTTTCTGCATGTCAATGTATCTGTTCCTATGACCATGAGATCATGCAACTCCTGGACACCAGAGGAATACCTTGTGTGTATCAAACGTCACAACTTAACTCGGTGTCTATAAAGATGCTCTACAGTTATCTCTGAAGGTGTCTGTTGGGCTGGCATGGATCAGGACTGGGATTTGTCACTCCGTGTGACGGAGAGGTATCTCGGGGCCCACTCGGTAATACAACATCACAACAACCCTTGCAAGCAATGTGACTAAGGAGTTAGTTATAGGATCATGTATTACAGAACGATCAAAGAGACTTGCCGGTAGAGAGATTGAACTAGGTATAGAGATACCGACGATCGAATCTCGGGCAAGTAACATACCGAAGGATGAAGGGAACAACATACGAGATTAACTGAATCCTTGACATAGAGGTTCAACCGATAGAGATCTTCGTAGAATATGTAGGAGCCAATATGGACATCGAGGTCCCGCTATTGGTTTTTGACTGGATAGTATCTCAAGTCATGTCTACATAGTTCTCGAACCCGCAGGGTCTGCACACTTAAGGTCCGGTGACGTTTCGGTATAGTTGAGTTATAAGTGTTGGTGACCGAAGTTTTGTTCGAAGTCCCGGATGAGATCCAAGACATCGTGAGGAGTTCCGGAATGGTCCGGAAACGAAGATTGATATATAGGAAGTTGATGATTGGATTCCGGAAGGTTTTCGGGCATTGCCGGCAGTGTACCGAGAATGACGAATGGGTTTCGGGGGGGCACTGGGTGGGCCCACCACGCCCCAAGGGGTCCAGATGGGTTTATTGGATGCACAATAAGTCATAATGGGCTGGCAAAGTCATCCAATGAAAGCCCATGAGGAAAAAGTGGAAAATTCAAAAGAGGTGGGAAATTTAGGAAGGGGTCCTAATCAAATTGGGATTGGAGGAGGACTCCTCCCTCCTCCACTTCGGCCGACCAAAGGGAGCCTCCCTTGTGCTGCAAGGCTGCCTCCACCCTCCTTCTATATATACTAGAGGTTTAGGGATTTTTTGATACACAACTTTGCCATGTGATGCCCTCTCCTCTAGATCGTAGTTCTTCCTCTACATTGGTTTTCTCCGGAGTTCGGGCGGAGCCCTGCAGGAATAGATCACTAATACGTCTCCAACGTATCTATAATTTTTGATGGTTTCATGCTATTATCTTGTCAAACTTTGGATGTTTTGTATGCCTTTTATTTATTTTATGGGACTAACTTATTAACTTAGTGCCAAGTGCCAGTTCCTGTTTTTTCCATGTTTTTGACCCCTTTCAGAGGAGATTCTGAAACGGAGTCCAAACGGAAGAACATCCCCGAAAAGATTTTTTCTGGAACGGAAGAAGATCGGAGAGCTTGGGGGCCAAGCTAGAAGAGCCCCAGGGGCCCCACAATACTCCACCCCGCGGCCAGGGGGGCGCCATTCAGGCTTGTGGGCCCTCTGGAGGTCCCCTGACCTAGATCTTATGCCTATAAATTCCCAAATATTCCCAAAAAAGTCAGGGGAGCATCATAATCACTTTTCCGCCGACGCAAGCTTCTGTCTTCGCAAGATCCCATCTGGGGCATGTCCTGGTGCCCTGCCGGAGGGAGGACTCGGACACGGAAAGCTTCTCCATCAACACCATGACCTCTCCGATGATGCGTGAGTAGTTCACCATAGATCTACGGGTCCATAGCTAGTAACTGGATGGCTTCTTCTCTCTCTTGGCTCTTCAATACAAAGTTCCCCATGATCTTCATGGAGATCTATCCGATGTAATCTTCTTTTGCGGCGTGTTTGCCGAGATCCGATGAATTGTGGATTTATGATCAGATTATCTATAAATCTTATTTGAGTTTCTTCTGATCTCTCTTATGCATGATTTCATATCCTTGGAATTCTCTTCGAGTTGTGGGTTTGTTTGGCCAGCTAGATCTATGATTCTTGCAATGGGAGAAGTGCTTGGTTTTGGGATCATACCGTGCGGTGACCTCACCCAGTGACAGAAGGGGTAGCGAGGCACGTATCGTGTTGTTGCCATCAAGGGTAAGAAGATGGGGTTTTCATCATTGGTTTGAGATTATGCCTCTACATCATGTCATCTTGCTTAAAGCGTTACTCTCTTCGTCATGAACTCAATACACTAGATGCATGCTGGATAGCGGTCGATGTGTGGAGTAATAGTAGTAGATGCAGAAAGTATCAGTCTACTTCTCTCGGACGTGATGCCTATATGCTAGATCATTGCCTTAGATATCTTCATGACTTTGCGCGGTTCTATCAATTTCTCGACAGTAATTTGTTCACCCACTGTAATACTTGCTATTTTGAGAGAAGCCTCTAGTGAACACTATGGCCCCCAGGGTCTACTCCACACCATATTTTCAGCCTTACACTCTTTACTAAGTTCCACTTTCCGCCTTCAGATCTCACTTTTGCAAACAATCTTGAAGGGATTGACAACCCCTTTGAAGCGTTGGGTGCAAGTTTGTTTGTGTTTCCGCAGGTACTCTGGACCTGACGAGACCCTCCTTCTGGATCAATACCTTGGTTCTCAAACTGAGGGAAATACTTACTGCTCCTGTGCTGCATCACCCTTTCCTCTTCAAGGGAAAAACCAACGCAATCCCAATCTCCGTCAACGTGTCAATTTCTGGCGCTGTTGTTTGAGAAGTAGCAATCACCACCACCACCGGAGGGCCGTCACGCTGCCGGGGAACTCATCTACACCCCAGTCTCTCTTGCTGGATCAAGAAGGCGGAGATCGTCATCGAGCTGTACGTGTGCGGCACGCAGAGGTGCCGCCCGTTCGGCACTTGATCAGGAAAGATCGTGGGATGGATCCTGAGACGGTTCATGGGACGGATCGTGAAGACGTACCACTACATAAACCGCGTTTATTAACGATTCCGCTTAGCGATCTACAAGGGTATGTGGATCTGATCTCCCTCTCGTAGCTGGTCATCACCATCATAGGTCTTCGTGTGCGTAGGAAAGTTTTTGTTTCCCATGCGACGTTCCCCAAGAGTGGCATCATGAGCCAGGTTATGCGCAGATGATATCTCGAGTAGAACACAAAAGAGTTTGTGGGCGTTGATGTTCTTTTGCTTTTCTCCTTAGTATTTTCTCGATTCAGTGGTATTTTTGGATTGAAGCGGCCCGTACCAACCTTACTCGTACACTTACGAGAGACTGGTTTCATTGACTAGCATGCAACTTGTTGCATAAAGATGACTGGCGGGTGCCTGTTTCTTCAACTTTAGTTGAATCGGATTTGACCGAGGCGGTCCTTGGAGAAGGTTAAGTAGCAAATTGCATATCACCGTTGTGGATTTGCGTAAGTAAGATGCGATCATACTAGATACCCATAGCAGCCACGTAAAACTTGCAACAACAAATTAGAGGATGTCTAACTTGTTTTTGCAGGGTATGCATGTGATGTGATATGGCCAATGACATGATACGATATATTGGATGTATGAGATGATCATGTTGTAATATTTAAATATCGACTTGCACGTCGATGCTACGACAACCGGCAGGAGCCATAGGGTTGTCTTTAAACTAACGTGTGTGCTCGCAGATGCGTTTACTATATTGCTAGGTAGTAGCTTTAGTACTAATAGCCTAGATAGCACGACAACCTCGATGGCAGCACAATGATGGAGATCATGATGATGGAGATCATGGTGTGGCGGCGGTGACGATGAAGATCATTCCGGTGCTTTGGTGATGGAGATCAAGAAGCACGAGATCATGGCCATATCAAGTCACTTATGATTTGCATGTGATGTTAATCCTTTTATGCACCTTATTTTGCTTAGAACGACGGTAGAATTGTAAGGTGATCCCTCACTAAAATTTCAAGATAAAATTGTGTTCTCCCCGACTGTGCACTTTTGCGACAGATCCTCGTTTCAAGACATAACGTGATGATCGGGTGTGATAGACTCAATGTTCACATACAACGGGTGCAAAGCAGTTGCACACGCAGAACACTCGGGTTAAACTTGTCGAGCCTAGCATGTACATACATGGCCTCGGAACACAAGAGACCGAAAGGTCAAGCATGAATCATATAGTTGATATGATCAACATGGAGATGTTCACGACTGAAACTATACTCAACTCACGTGATGATCCGACTTGAGTTAGTGGATTTGGATCATGCGCCACTCGAATGACTAGAGGGATGTCTATTTGAGTGGGAGTTCTTAAGTAATATGATTAATTGAACTAATTATCATGAACATAGTCAAAAGGTATTTGCAAATAGTGTTGTAGCTTGTGTTATAGCTCTACTATTTTTAGATATGTTCCTAGAGAAAATTTAGTTGAAAGATGATAGTAACAATTATGCGGACAGGATCCGTAAACTGAGGATTGTCCTGATTGCTGCACAATAGGCTTATGTCCTTAATGCACCGCTCGGTGTGCTGAACCTCGAGCGTCGTCTGTGGATGTTGCGAACATCTGACATACACGTTTTTTTATGACTACGTGATAGTTCAGTGCGTAATACTTAACGGCTTAGAATTAAGGCGCTGAAGATATTTTGAATGTCACGGAGCATATGAGATGTTCTAATAGATGAAATTGAGATTTCATGCTCGTGCCCTTGTTGAGAGGTATGTGACCTCCGACAAGATTCTTTATCTACAAAGTAAAGGAGAAAATCTCAATCGTTGAGCATGTGGTCAAATTGTCTGAGTGCAGCAGTCGCTTGAATCAAGTGGGAGTTAATCTTCCAGATGAGATAGTGATGGTTCTTCAAAGTCACTGCCACCAAGCTACTAGAGCTTCGTGATGAACTATAACATATCAAGGATACATATGATGATCCTTGAACGATTCGCAATGTTTGACACTACGAAAGTAGAAATCAAGTAGGAGCATCAATTTTTGATGGTTAGTAAAACCACTAGTTTCAAGAAGGGCAAGGGGCTAGAAGGGATACTTCATGAAACGGCAAACCAGTTGTTGCTCTAATGAAGAAACCCAAGGTTGAACCCAAACTCGGAACTAAGTGCTTCTGTAATGAGGGGAACGGTCACTGAAGCGGAACTACCCTATATACTTGGTAGATAAGAAGGTTGGCAAAATCGACAAAATTATATTGGATATACGTGATATTGATGTGTACTTTACTAGTACCCCTAGTAGCACTAGGGTATTAGATACCGGTTCGGTTGCTAAGTGTTAGTAACTCGAAATAAAAGCTATGGAACAAACAGAGACTAGCTAAAGGCGAGGTGATCATGTGTTGGATGTGTTTCCAAGGTTGATGTGATCAACATCGCACGCTCCCTCTACCATCGGGATTAGTGTTGAACCTAAATAAATGTTATTTGGTGTTTGCGTTGAGCATGAACATGATTGGATTGTTTTTATTGCAATAAGGTTATTCATTTAAGTTTGTGAATAAAAGTTATTTTGTTTGCATGAATAATACCTTCAATGGTCATGCACTAGTATGAATGGTTCATTGAATCTCGATCATGGTGATACACATGTTCATAATATTGATGTCGAAAGATATAAAGTTGTAATGATAGTACCACTTACTTGTGGCACTGCCGCTTGAGTCATGTTGGTATAAAATGCATGAAGAAGCTCCATGCGGATGGATCTTGGAACTCACTCATTTTTGAAACGTTTGAGACATGCAAACCAAGCCTATTGGTATAAACGCATGAAGAAACTCCATGCAGATGGATCGTTTGGACTCACTTGATTTTGAATCACTTGAGACATGAAAATCATACCACATGGGCAACATGACTGAAGGCCTCGTTTTCCAGTGAGATGGAACTAGAAAGTAACTTATTGGAAATAATACATTTGGATGTATGCAGTCCAATGAGTGTTGAGGCACGCAGTGGATATCGTTATGTTCTTACTTCACAGATGATTTGAGTAGATACTAGTGTATTTGCTTGATGAAACACACGTCTGAATTATTGAAAGGTTCAAGTAGTTTCAGAGTGAAATTGAAGATCGTCGTGACAAGAGGGTAACATGTCTACGATATGATCATAGAGATGAATATCCGAGTTGCGTGTTTGGTACACAATTAAGACAAATGTGAAAATTGTTTCACATCTCATGCCACCTAGAACACCATAGTGTGATGGTGTGTCCGAAGGTCATGGTCGTGCCATATTTGATTTGGTGCACGCTATGATGTCTATTATCGAATTACCACTATCCTTTATGGGTTATGCATTAGAGACAACCATATTCACTTTAAATAGGGCACCACGTATTTCGGAAAGAGATGACATCGTATGAACTATGGTTTGGAGAAACCTAAGTTGTTGTTTCTTAAAAGTTTGTAGCTGCCATGCTTATGTGGAAAGGTTTCGGCATGATAAGCTCGAACACAAAGTAGATAAATGCATCTTCATAGGACACCCAAAACAGTTGGGTATACCTCCTATCTATGATCCGGAAGCAAAGGGTTTGTTTGTAGAAACATCCTTTCTCGAGGAAAAGTTTCTCTCGAAAGAATTGAGTGGGAGGATGGTGGAACTTGATCAGGTTATTGAACCGTCACTTCAACCAGTGTGTAGCAGGGCGCAGGAAGTTGTTCATGTGGCGCCTACGCCAATTGAAGTGGAAACTGATGATAGTGATCATTAAGCTTCGGATCAAGTTGCTACAGAACTCGTAGGTCGACAAGGTCGCGTAGTGCTACAGAGTGGTAAGGTAACCCTGTCTTGGAGGTCATATTGTTGAACAACAATGAACCTGCGAGCTATGGAGAAGCGATGGTGGGCCCGGATTCCGACAAATGGCTGGAGGCCATAAAATCCAAGAGAGGATCCATGTATGAAAACAAAGTGTGGATTTTGGAAGAACTACTTGATGGTCGTAAGACTATTAAGTACAGATGGATCTTTAAAAGGAAGACAGATAATGATGATGAAAGTCACCATTTAAGAAAGCTCGACTTGTCACAAAGATGTTTACGACAAGTTCAAAGAGTTGACTACGATGAGACTTTCTCACTCGTAGCGATGCTAAAAGTCTGTTGGAATTATGTTAGCAGTTCCTGCATCTTGCAGATGATGTCAAAACATTGTTTCCTCAACGGTTTCCTTGAGGAAAGGTTGTATGTGATACAACCAGAAGGTTTTGTCGATCCTTAGGATGCTAACAAGTATGCAAGCTCCAGTGATCCTTCTATGGACTGGTGCAAGCATCTCGGAGTTGGAATATACGCTTTGATAAGATGATCCATGCTTTTAGGTTTATACAAAAGTTTATGAGAAACTTGTATTTCCAAAGAAGTGAGTGGGAGCACTATAGAATTTATGATAAGTATATGTGGTTGACATATTATTGATCGGAAATAATGTAGAACTTCTGGAAAGCATAAAGGGTTGTTTGAAAGGAATTTTTCAAAGGAAAACCTGGATAGAGCTACTTGAACATTGTGCATTAAGATCTATGGTGATATATCAAGACGCTTAATAAGAACTTTCAATGAAATGCATGCCTTGACAAGTTTTGAAGGAGTTCAAAATAGATCAGCAAAGAAGGAGTTCTTGGCCGTGTTGTAAGGTGTGAATTTGAGTAAGACTCAAAGCCCGACCACGACAGAAGAAAGATAAAGTACGAAGGTCGTCCCCTATGCCTTAGCCATAGGCTCTAAAGTATGACATGATGTGTACGGCACCTGATGTGTGCCTTGCCATGAATCTGTCAAGGGGTACAGAAATAATCCAGGAATGGATTACTGGATAGAGGTCAAAAGATATCCTTAGTAACTAGTAGACTAAGGAATTTTTCTCAATTATGGAGGTGGTTAAAGAGTTCGTCGTAAAGAGTTACGTCGAGCAAGCTTTGACACTAATTCGAATAACTATGAGTAGTAAACCGGATTCGTATACTGGAGCAGTCATTTGGAATAATTCCAAATGGTGCGTGGTAGCAGCATCTATAGAATGACATAGAGATTTGTAAAGCACACACGGATCTAAAAGGTTCAGACCCATTGACTAAAAACCTCTCTCACAAGCTAGATAATCAAACCCAACAACTGTATGGGTGTTAGGTTCATTACAATCACATAGTGATGTGAACTAGATTGTTGACTCTAGTGCAAGTGGGAGGCTATTGGAAATATGCCAGAGACGATAATAAATTAGTTATTACTCCCTCCGTCCCAAAATAAGTGTCTTAAGCTTAATACAACTTTGTACTAGCTCTAGTACAAAGTTGAGACAGTTATTTTGAGACGGAGGGAGTATTATATTTCCTTGTTCACGATAATCATTTATTATCCATGCTAGAATTGTATTGATTGGTAACTCAAATACATGTGTGGATACATAGAGAACACACTGTCCCTAGTGTGCCTCTAGTTGACTAGCTCGTTGACCAAAGATGGTCAAGGTTTCCTGGCCATGGGCAAGTGTTGTCACTTGATAACGGGATCACATCATTAGGAGAATTATGTGATGGACAAAACCCAAACTATAAACATAGCATATGATCGTGTCAGTTTATTGCTACTGCTTTCTGCATGTCAATGTATATGTTCCTATGACCATGAGATCAAGCAACTCCCGAACACCAGAGGAATACCTTGTGTGTACCAAATGTCACAACGTAACTGGGTGTCTATAAAGGTGCTCTACACGTATCTCCGAAGGTGTCTGTTGGGTTGGCATGGATCAAGACTCGGATTTGTCACTCCGTGTGACGGAGAGGTATCTTGGGGCCCACTCGGTAATACAATGTCACAACAAGCCTTGCAAGCAATGTGACTAAGGAGTTAGTTACGGGATCTTGTATTAGGGAACGAGTAAATAGACTTGCCGGTAACGAGATTGAACTAGGTATAGAGATACCGACGATCGAATATCGGGCAAATAACATACCGAAGGATGAAGGGAACAGCGTACGGGATTAACTGAATCCTTGACATAGAGGTTCAGCCGATAGAGATCTTTGAAGAATATGTAGGAGCCAATATGTACATCCAGGTCCCTCTATTGGTTATTGACCGGAACGTGTCTTAGGTCATGTCTGCATAGTTCTCGAACCCGTAGGGTCTGCACACTTAAGGTTCGGTGACATTTTGGTATAGTTGAGTTATATGTGTTGGTGACCGAAGTTTTGTTCGGAGTCCCGGATGAGATCCCGGACATCACGAGGAGTTCCGGAATGGTCCGGAAACGAAGATTGATATATAGGAAGTTGGTGTTTGGATTCCGGAAGGTTTTCGGGCATTGCCCGCACTGTACCGGGAGTAACGAATGGGTTCCGGGGGCCCACTGGGTGGGCCCACCACGCCCCAAGGGGTCCACATGGGTTTATTGGATGCGCAACAAGGCATAATGGGCTAACAAAGTCATCCAAGGAAATCCCATGAGGAAAAAGTGGAAAATCCAAAAGAGGTGGGAAATTTAGGAAGGAGTCCTAATCCAATTGGGATTGGAGGAGGACCCCTCCCTCCTCCACTTAGGCCGACCCAAGGGAGCCTCCCTTGTGGTGCAAGGCTGCCTCCTCCCTCCTCCTATATATACTAGAGGTTTAGGGCTTTTTTGAGACACAACTTTGCCACGTGATGCCCTCTCCTCTAGATCGTAGTTCTTCCTCTAGTTCGGTTTTCTACGGAGCTCGGGCGGAGCCCTGCAGGAATAGATCAGCACCATCATCGGAGCGCCGTCACGCTACCGGGGAACTCATCTACATCCCCGTCTCTCTTGCTGGATCAAGAAGATGGAGATCGTCATCGAGCCATACGTGTGCGGAACACGGAGGTGTCGTCCGTTCAGCACTTGATCGAGAAAGATCGTGGGACGGATCTTGAGACGGTTCGTGGGACGGTTCTGGGATGGATCGTGAAGAAGTACCACTACATAAACCATGTTAATTAACGCTTCCGCTTAGCGAAGTTCCCCAACATGCAGTCCAATGAGTGCTGACGGAGTAGTGGATATCGTTATGTTCTTACTTCACATATGATTTGAGTAAATACATGTGTATTTACTTGATGAATCATGAGTCTGAATTATTGAAAAGTTCAAGCAATTTCAGAGTGAAGTTGAAGATCGTCGTGACAAGAGGACGAAATATCTACGATGTGATCGTAGAGATGAATATCTGATTTGCGAGTTTGGTATACATTTAAGACAATGTGGAAATTGTTTCACAATTCATGCCACGTGGAACACCATAGTGTGATGGTGTGGCTGAACATCGTAGCAGCACCCTATTAGATATGGTGCATATTATGATGTCTCTTATCGAATTACCACTATCATTTTAGGGTTATGCATTAGAGACAACCAGATTCACCTTATATAGGCCACCATTTAATTCCGTTGAGATGACATCGTATGAACTATGGTTTAGAGAAACCTAAGGTGTCATTTCTTAAAGTTTGGGGCTGTGATGGTTATGTCAAAAGGCTGTAGCCTCATAAGCTCGAAACCAAAGAGGATAATTGCATCTTCATAGGATACCCAAAGGAATCAGTTGGGTATACCTCCTATCTCAGATCCAAAAGTAAAGTGTTTGTTGATGAAAAACGGGTCCTTCCTCGGGAAAGAGTCTCGCTCGAAAGAATTGAATGGGAGGATGGTGAAACTTGATAAGGTTTTTGAACCATCACTTCAACCAGATAGTAGAAGGGCGCAAGAAATTGTTCTTCTGGCGCCTACACCGGTTGAACTACAAGCTGAGGATGGTGATCATGAAAGACTCAGATCAAGTCACTACCAAACCTTATAGGTCGACAAGGACACGTACTGCTCCAGAGTGGTACAGTAATCCTGTCTTGGAGGTCATGCTGTTGGACAACAATGAACCTACAAGCTATGGAGAAGCGATGGTGGGCCCAGATTTCGATAAATGGCTGGAGGCCATGAAATCCGAGATAGGATCCATGTATGAAAACAAAGTGTGGACTTTGGAGGAACTACTTGATGGTTGTAAGGCTATTAAGTACAAATGGGTCTTTAAAAGGAAGACAGACAATGATGGTAAATGTCACCATTTAGAAAGCTCAACTTGTCGCAATCATGTTTTCGACAAGTTCAAGGAGTTGACTATGATGGGACTTTCTCACTCATAGCGAGGCTAAAGTCTGTTGGAATTATGTTGGCAGTTGTTGCATTTTTCGATTATGAAATCTTGCACATGGATGTCAAAACATTCTTTCCTCAATGGTTTCCTTGAGGAATGGTTGTATGTGATACAACCAGAAGATTTTGTCAATCCTAAGGATTCTAACAAGTATGCAAGCTCCAGCGATCCTTCTATGGACTGGAGCAAGCATCTCGGAGTTGGAATATATACTTTGATGAGATGATCAAAGCTTTTGGGTTTATACAAAGTTTATGAGAAACTTGTATTTCCAAGAAAGTGAGTGGGAGCACTATAGAATTTCTGATAAGTATGTGTAGTTGACATATTGTTGATCGGAAATGATGTAGAATTTTTGGAAAGCATAGAGGGTTGTTTGAAAAGTATTTTTCAAGGGAAAACCTGGATTGAGCTACTTGAACACTGAGCATCAAGATGTATAGAGGTAGATCAAGACGCTTGCTAAAACTTTCGATGTATACATACCTTGACAGTTTTTGAAGGAGTTCAAAATAGATTGGTAAAGGAAGAAGTTCTTGGCTGTGTTGTAAGGTGTGCATTTGAGTAAGACTCAAAGATTGACCACAACAGAAGAAAGAGAAAGGACGAAGGTCGTCCCCTATGCCTTAGCCGTAGGCTCTATAGTATGCCATGTTGTGTACTGCACCTGATGTGTGCCTTGACATGAGTCTATCAAGGGGTACAAAAGTGATCCAAGAATGGATCACTGGACACAGGTCAAAATTATCCTTAGTAACTTGAAGACTAAGGAATGGTTTCTTGATTATGGAGGTGATAAAAGAGTTCGTCGTAAAGGGTTACGTCGATGCAAGATTTAACACCAATCCAGATGACTCTAAAGTAGAAATCTGGATTCGTATAATGGAGCAATCATTTGGAATAGTTCCAAATGAAGCTATAATTGTATCCATGCTAGAATTGTATTGTTTGGAAACTCAAATACATGTGTGGATACATAGACAACATACTGTCCCTAGTGAGCCTCTAAGGACTAGCTCGTTGATCAAAGATGGTTAATGTTTCCTGATCATAGACATGAGTTGTCATTTGATAATGGGATCAGATCATTAGGAGAATGATGTGATGGACAAGACCCAATCCTAAGCATAGCACAAGATAGTGTAGTTTGTCTACTAAAGCTTTTCTAATGTGGAGTATCATTTCCTTATACCATGAGATTGTGCAACCCTCGGACAATACCCAACTCCTTAGACAAGATCCATACTAGGAACGTACCAAGTGGTCGTGTCAGTTTATTGATATTGTTTTCTGCATGTAAAGTATATGTTTCTATGACCATGAGATCATGCAACTCCCGAGCACCGGAGGAATGCCTTGTGTGTATGAAACGTCACAACATAACTGGGTGACTATAAAGGGGCTCTACACATATCACCGAACGTGTCTGTTGTGTTAGCATGAATCGACACTAGGTTTTTTCACTCCTTATGACTTAGAGGTATCTATGGGCCCACTCGGTAATACAACATCACAAGAAGCTTGCAAGAAATGTGACTATGGAGTTATTCACGGGATCTTGTATTACGAAACGAGTAAAGAGACTTGCCGGTAACGAGATTGAACTAGGTGTTGTGGATCGTTGCATGGGAAACAAAAAATTTCCTACGCACACGAAGACCTATCATAGTGATGTCCATCTACGAGTGGAGATTTGGATCTACGTACCCTTGTAGATCGCACAGCAGGAAGCGTTAAGAAATGCGGTTGATTTAGTGGAACGTCTTCACGTCCCTCGAACCATCCACGCACCGTCCCGTGATCCGTCCCACGATCCGTTCCAATCTAGTGCCGAACGGATGACACCTCCGCGTTTAGCACACGTACAACTCGACGATGATCTCGTCCTTCTTGATCCAGCAAGCAAGACAGAGAAGTAGATGAGTTCTCCAGCAGCGTGACAGCGCTCCGGTGGTGGTGGTGATCTACTCATGCACGGCTCCGCCCGAGCTCCGCAGAAATCCGATCTAGACGTGAAACTGTGTGCTTTAGGCTAGAGTTGCACGTGGCAAAGTTGTGTCTCAAAAAGCCCTAAACCTTCACTATATATAGGAGGGAGGGGGAGGGGCTAGCCTTCAGGCACAAGGCCTCAAGGGTGCGCCGGCTCTAGGGAGGAGGAGGACTCCTCCTCCAATTTGATTTGGGAAGGAGGAGTCCTCCCCTTCCTTCCCACCTCCCTCTTTCCCTTTTCTTTTTCTTTTCTTTTGGGTATTTTCTTATGTGGCGCCATGGGCTCCTTGGTCTGACTCCACCAGCCCACTAAGGACTTGTGGCGCCACCCTAGGGCCTTGGGCTCACTCCCGGGTGGGTGTGCCCCTCCTGGTGAACTCCCGGAACCCATTCGTCACTCCCGGTACACTTCCGGAATTGCTCGAAACTTTCCGGTAAACTAATGAAACCATCCTATATATCAATCTTCGTTTTCGGACCATTTCGGAAACCCTCGTGACGTCCGTGATCTCATCCGGGACTCCGAACAACAGTCGGTAACCACACATATAACTCAACTATACTAAAACATCATAGAACCTTAAGTGTGCAGACCCTGCGGGTTCGAGAACTATGTAGACATGACCCGAGACACTCCTCGGTCAATATACAATAGCGGGACCTCGATGCCCATATTGGATCCTACATATTCTCCGAATATCTTAACGGTTGAACCTCAATATCAAGGATTCATATAATCTCGTATGTCATTTCCTTTGTCCTTCGGTATGTTACTTGCCCGAGATTTGATCGTCGGTATCCGCATACCTTTTTCAATCTCGTTACCGGCAAGTCTCTTTACACATTCCGTAATACAAGATCCCGTGACTTACACTTAGTCACATTGCTTGCAAGGCTTGTGTGTGATGTTCTATTACCGAGTTGGCCCCGAGATACATCTCCGTCACACGGAGTGACAAATCCCAGTCTTGATCCGTACTAACTCAACGGACACCTTCGGAGATACATGTAGAGCACCTTTATAGTCATCGAGTTACGCTGTGACGTTTCATGCACACAAGGTATTCCTCCGGTGCCAGTGAGTTATATGATCTCATGGTCATAGGAACAAATACTTCACACACAGAAAACAATAGCAATAAAACGACACGATCAATATGCTACGTTCATAGTTTGGGTCTAGTCCATCACATGATTCTCCTAATGATGTGATCCAGTTATCAAGTGACAACACTTGCCTATAGTCAGAAAACCTTGACTATCATTGATCAACTGGCTAGCCAAGTAGAGGCTTGCTAGGGACATTGTTTTGTCTACGTATCCACACATGTATCTATGTTTTCATTCAATACAATTATAGCATGGATAACGATTATCTTTAAGAGGGAAATATAATAATAACTATTTATCATTGCCTCTAGGGCATATTTCCAACAGTCTCGCACTTGCACTAGAGTCAATAATCTAGTCCTCACATCGCCATGCGATTTACATTGTAATAAATATAACACCCATACAGTTCTAGTGTTGATCATGTTTTGCCCATGGAAGAGGTTTAGTCAGCGGTTCTGCAACATTCAGATCCGTGTGCACTTTGCAAATATTCACGTCCTCTCCTTCGATGTAGTCGCGGATGAGGTTGAAGCGTCGTTTGATGTGTTTGGTCTTCTTGTGAAACCTTGGTTCCTTTGCTAAGGCAATGGCACCAGTGTTGTCACATAATAGAGTTATTGGATTTAGTGCTCTCGGCACAACTCCAAAATCTGTCATGAACTGCTTCATACAGACACCCTCCTTTGCTGCCTCTGAGGCAACCATGTACTCCGCTTCACATGTAGAATCTGCTAAGACGCTTTGCTTGGAACTGCACCAGCTTACCGCACCCCCATTAAGAATAAATATGTATCCGGTTTGCGACCTAGAGTCATCCGGATTGATGTCAAAGCTTGCGTCGACGTAACCCTTTACAACGAGCTCTTCGTCACCTCCATAAACGAGAAAAATTTCCTTAGTCCTTTTCAGGTACTTCAGAATATTCTTGACCGTCGTCCAGTTATCCACTCCTAGATTACTCTGAAACCTGTCTGCCATACTTATGGCCAAGCTGACGTCTAGTCTAGTGCACAACATTGCATACATGGTAGAGGCTATGGCTGAAGCATAGGGGACGGAACTCACTTGTTCTCTATCTTCCACAGTTGCTGGGCACTGAGTCTTACTCAATTTTATACCTTGTAACACTGGCAAGAACCCTTTCTTGGACTAATCCATTTTGAACTTCTTCATAACTTTATCAAGGTATGTGCTTTGTGAAAGTCCTATCACGCGTCTTGATCTATCCCTATAGATCTTAATGTCTAGAATGTAAGCAGCTTCTCCTAGGTCCTTCATAGAGAAACTTTTATTCAAGTAATACTTTATGCTCTCCAAAAACTCCACATTGTTTCCAATCAGCAATATGTCATCCACATATAATATTAGAAACGCCACAGAGCTCCCACTCACTTTCTTGTAAATACAAGATTCTCCAACCACTTGTATAAACCCAAATGCTTTGATCACCTCATCAAAGCGCTTATTCCAACTCCGAGATGCTTGCACCAGTCCATAAATGGATCGCTGGAGCTTGCACACTTTGTTAGCATTCTTTGGATCGACAAAACCTTCGGGTTGCATCATATACAACTCTTCCTTAAGAAAACGTTAAGGAACGCCGTTTTGACATCCATCTGCCAGATTTCATAATCGAAAAATGCAGCTATTGCTTGCATGATTCGGACGGACTTAAGCATCGCTACCGGTGAGAACGTCTCATCATAGTCAACTCCTTGAACTTGTGAAAAACCCTTTTCCACAAGTCGAGCTTTATAAACGGTCACATTACCGTCTGCGTTCGTCTTCTTCTTAATGATCCATTTGTTCTGAATAGCCTTGCGGCCTTCAGGTAGTACTTCCAAAGTCCACACTTTGTTCTCGTACATGGATTCTATCTCGGACTTCATGGCCTCCAGCCATTTGTTGGAATTCGGGCCCACCATTGCTTCTTCATAATTCGCAGGTTCATTGTTGTCTAACAACATAATTGATAAGACGGGATTACCGTACCACTCAGGAGCACTACGTGATCTTGTCGACCAGCAAGGTCCGATAGGAACTTGATCGGAAGTTTCGTGATCATCATCATCAACTTCCTCCTCAACCGGCGTCACAACACAGGGGTTTCCCCTTGCCCTGCGCCACTATCCAGAGGGATTAGAGGTTCGACAACCTCATCAAGTTCTATCTTCCTCCCACTCAATTCTTTCGAGAGAAACTCCTTCTCAAGAAAAGCACCATTTTTAGCAACAAACACTTTGCGCTCGGATTTGAGATAGAAGGTATACCTAACTGTCTCTTTTGGGTAACCTATGAAGACGCACTTTTCCGCTTTGGTTCTAGCTTTTCAGGCTGAAGCTTTTTGACATAAGCATCACATCCCCAAACTTTAAGAAACGACAATTTTGGTCTTTTGCCATACCACAGTTCGTATGGTGTCGTCTCAACGGATTTTGATGGTGCCCTATTTAAAGTGAATGTAGCTGTCTCTAATGCATAACCCCAAAACAATAACGACAAATTGGTAAGAGACATCATAGATCGCACCATCTCTAACAAAGTACGATTATGACGTTCGGACACACCATTACACTGTGGTGTTCCAGGCGGTATCAACTGTGAAACAATTCCACATTGTCTTAAGTGAGCACCAAACTCGAAACTCAGATATTCACCCCCACGATCAGACCGTAGGAACTTGATCTTCTTGTTATGATGATTTTCAACTTCACTCTAAAATTGCTTGAACTTCTCAAACGTTTCAGACTTGTGCTTCATCAAGTAGACATAACCATATCTACTCAAATCGTTAGTGAAGGTGAGAAAATAACGATATCCGCCGCGCGTCTCCACACTCATCGGACCGCACACATCGGTATGTATGATTTCCAACAAGTCACTTGCACGCTCCATTGTTCCGAAGAACGGAGTCTTAGTCATCTTGCCCATGAGGCATGGTTCGCACGTGTCAAGTGAATCAAAGTCAAGTGACTCCAAAAGTCCATCGGAATGGAGTTTCTTCATGCGCTTTACACCAATATGACCTAAGCGGCAGTGCCACAAAAACATGGCTCTATCATTGTTAACTATAACTCTTTTGGTCTCAATGTTATGTATATGTGTATCATCGCTAGCAAGATTCAATATGAACAATCCTCTCACATTGGGTGCATGACCATAAAAGATATTAATCATAGAAATAGAACAACCATTATTCTCTATCTTAAATGAGTAACCGTCTCGCAATAAACAAGATCCAGATATAATGTTCATGCTTAACGCAGGCACTAAATAACAATTATTTAAGTTCATAATTAATCCTGATGGTAACTAAAGTGAAACTGTGCCGACGGTGATTGCATCAACCTTGGAACCATTTCCCACGTGCATCGTCACTTCATCTTTCGCCAGCCTTCATTTATTCCGCAGTTCTTGTTTCGAGTTGCAAATATGAGCAACAAAACCAGTATAGAATACCCACGCACTACTAAGAGAGCTGGTGTGGCGGGATAACCCCGGGGTAGGCTCACCGATCCTGCTCCTTTATCTTCGGCCCAAAAGGAATAACAAGGAACAACTCCACAAGGCCCAAGTCCTCTGTCCGGCTAGGCTACACCTACCGGCTAGGGGGCGAGACGGCCAACTCTCTAGCCGGCCAGGAAGCACCTGCCGGCTAGAAGCAAGACAACTACCTCTTCCTGGTCGCCTAGGCCAAGCCACTCGGCTAGGGACGAGGCTGCCGTGCCCAAGCCGGCTAGCCAAGCAGACTAGCCGACCGAGTATCTCAAGTCACATCAGATCGTAGGTCATGACGAGACCCTACGATTAAAGGTGGCTATGCGTCAGCAAAGGTACTGGATCGGAGTGCACGGCTGGTACCAGCGTCGGCGTCCATGCCGCTGACCTCCCCCGGCTCTGATCCACCACCCAGCACAGTGTCGGCCGTCAAACTCCCACTCCATTACTGCACTCGGTGTGGGAACAGTGGAGGCGGCCGTACCGTCTGCCCATGACGAATCTCGTTGGACGACGCCGGACGTACCCTACGTGTCCTTCGTCAACCATACGCGAGAGCCTCATTGGCTAGCCGGCGGGTCCCACGGCCAGACGGGACCTCGCAGCTGGCGAGCCCCTCAAGCGACAAGACAAGACCCCCATCGGCCCCCTGGCCAACGGCGAGGCTGCCAGCCAGGTCCCACTCCTTTACCCTTTATCCATATTGTAGGCTGGTGGGTTCGTCTATAAAACCCCGCGGACTCCCTCCATGCAGAGGGTCGGTCAACTAATCACACACACACACCAACCACACAGGAGAGGCAGAGACGAGCCGCCTTCTCCTTCTTCCTGCTCCGCAATACAGCTCCAGGAGCAACCTTGTAATCCCATCCATACATATCATACACTCCGGCAGGATTAGGGGTATTATCTCTATGGAGAGCCCTGAACCTGGGTACATCGTGTGTTCCATGCTTGTACCAACCTCGCCCCCAGCGCCCTCCGTTGCCACTTCGGTTGCTACCTTCTTTAGCCTACCCATGGCATATGTTGTGAGTATTCACCGACAATTGGCACCCACCGTGAGGACGATCGCGGCATCGGCTGGCTTTAAGCGACGGGCAGGGTCCCGCACCTACACCACCGGATGCATCACGTCCGGGCCGATCTGCATGCACGTGGAGCGTGCCTTCGATGAGGCAACGCCGATGATGATTGACATTGCTGTCCGCCATGCGGATTCGGACGAGGAGTCTGATGATGAGGCGCCTCCCAGCATCGTCGTCGCTGCCATGGAGAACCTCAGCGTTCTCTATAGCGACCTGCGCCTCAACGATGGTCCTTGCTACTTCGGCGAAGACTTCGATGTCGAGGCGTTGTGCGCCAGCTTCAGCAGGCTCTCTATCGCTGAGACGCCTACACACAACTTGTACCCCAGCAAGGTACTCGTCTTCGACGGCCCTCCGCCGTCGGTGGGGTTCTTCACCCCATACCATGTCGCCACCGTCTCCAACGTCGTGGAGGTGATGGTCATCGGCGCCGGCACCAGCACGACCCAGGGCAAAGCATCAGCAGACGCTGCTGATCCTACTACTGTCGCTGCTGACACTCTTCAGGTTGCGCTTACCAGCCTGAAGATGCCCATCGCCGCCTCCAAAAACCCTAACGACACGCGAGCCTCGCTGGAGGAGGCTCGAAGGCAGATCTTGGAGGAGGGCATCGCCATCGCTTCGACGAAGTTCCGGATGGATGCCATGCAGTGCAAGTATAACTCCGCATACAGCCTCACTCCGATTTACAAGACCCTAGCCGGCTTGTTTCGGTCTGCGGCCGCGGCCGGTTCATTGCCGAGATTCTAGGTGGCAAACAGCCCGTCTACTAGACTCGTGCAGCCAACTTGCGGGCGGCACAGGCGGCCATGGCAGAAATGCCAAGCTTCGAGGGCGAGGAGCGCGCCTTCCAGGAAAAGCGGGTCAAGGATCTCCTTGACACTGCCAACGAGCAGCAGACACGGCTTGACCCTGATCAAGCCCAATCAAAGTCTCCGGGGCCCAACCCCGGAGCGCGCCGCAACCCTAGCGGTCATCAGCACGCGGAGGATCTTCCTCGCATCGCACTTCTGGCCTGAAGGGCGAGGAAAGCCAAGACAGGCGCTCCCAGCGCCAGAGCGAGCACACTTCGAGCCGGCGTCGTGGAGGTGACAAGAGCGACTCGGTGTATGAGGTTGCTCGTCCGGGGAGGACCCATGCCACCGGTTCGCAAGGTGCCCGACCGCGGCTCGGATCGGCGCTCGCGTTCCCGAGGGCGATCAGGATGCCCGTGGGCGTCTCAACACCCTGGCCCAGTCAGCCCTTCTGGAGGAAGACGGCCCCATCGGTCCGGCCTGCTTCGGCCCCCGGATCCGAGGGGAGCCGTTTCCCCGAGGCTTCACCTTGCCTCGGGATACTCCCAAGTACAATGGCCCCGCCAAGCCAGAGGACTGGCTGATCGACTACACCACCGCTGTTGGCATTGCCACGGGCAACAAACGCGTAGCAGTCCGCTACGTGCCACTCATGTTGGCCGGCTCGGCTCGGACTTGGCTTAACAGCCTTCCAGCCGCCAGCGTCAACTCATGGGTGGACTTTGAGGAGGCGTTCGTCCGCAACTTCACTAGCACCTACAAGCGCCCTGGCCGGCCTCGCGAGTTGGCCATGTGCGTCCAGAGGCCCGACGAACCCCTTCGCGACTACGTCACTCGCTGGACGGAGCTTTGCAACTCCTGCAAGGGAGTGCATGAGGTACATGCCATCCAGTACTTCATCGACTGTTGCCGAGACGAAACTCGCGTCAAGCACAAGATCATGTGCTCCGAGCCCACCTCTCTGGCGATGCTCATGGCCAAGGCAGACAAGTACGCCACGGTCGACTCCGCGATGCAAGTCAGGGTGACCGCCTTGGACAAGGCTGTCCCCATGCCGGCTACTCCCAAGCCGGCTGGGGACAATCGAGGCGGCCAGAACAACAACAAGCGCAAGGCAGATCAGCTAGATCCTCGCTCCAACAACAAGTTGGCAGCCAGTGTAGAGGGGGAGGCGTCGGCGTCTCAAGCCGGCTCTCAACGGAAGCGACCCAACAGGAGAAACTGGTTGCCCAAGCAAACTTTCGAGCAGCTGCTTGATGCGCCATGCAAAATACACTCTGGGGCACAGCCTTCTACCCACACCCTTCAAGAGTGCAGCTTTGCACAACGTCTGTCGCAAGGGGAGAGCCTGCCGACTGCCCGAGGTGCACAGGATGGGCCTCAAGCCCCGGCTCTTGGTCCTACTCCGGCTCCACCGCCGCCGCCTCGCAACGACGGTCGCCTCCACGACGACTACCCCCATCAAGACGGAGCATTCGTCGTCTTCACAAGTGAAGGCGACGACAATCATACCCTGCGCCAGCGACAGCGTGAGGTGAATGCCACGGTCCCCCCGGTTCCCCAATACATGCATTGGTCTGAAAAGCCCATCACATGGAGCCGGGTCGACCATCCTGCGGTGATGCCCAACCCGGGCTCATACACGCTCATACTCGACCGCCACCTTCACCTCCAAGAGGCTCGCCTGCCGGTTCTCTCGGGTGCTGGTCGACGGCGGCAACAGTATCAACATCCTCTACCTCGACACTCTCCTCAAGCTCGGGCTCAAGGAGACGGACGTCCTGCCGACCAGCACTGTTTTCGATGGCATCGTGCCGGGGTAGTCCTGCTCGCCTATCGGCAAAATCCAGCTGGACGTCCTCTTCGGCGACAAGGCTCACTTCCGCCGCGAGTCCATATGGTTGGAGGTAGTGGATCTCAGCAGCCCATATCACGCGCTGCTCGGCAGACCGGCTCTGGCCAAGTTCACGGCTATCCCCCACTACGCCTACCTGAAGATGAAGATGTTGGGTCCAAAGGGCATCATCACCATTGCTGGCGACTACAACAAGTCGCTCGAGTGTGCACAGGACATGAGCCGCCTGGCCGACGCCATGTTGATTGCTGAGGAGAAGAGACAGATCGACCGGCTACCGAGCAGCCGGCGATCCCTTCTCCTCCGCCCCAGTCGGCCGGAGAAGGCTCCTTCAAGTCGTCTAAAGAAACCAAGCAGGAGCCACTCGACCCTGCAAACCCCAAGCAGTGCGTCACCATCGGGGCTGGCCTCAGCCCCAAATAGGAAGGCGAGCTCCTCGACTTCCTCCGTGAGAATCGGGACATTTTTGCATGGTCCCCCAAAGACATGCCGGGTGTTCCGAGGAAGTACACCGAGCACAAACTTCACATGCGACCGTATGCAAAGCCGGTAAAACAACCTTTGCGCCTCTTCGCCGAGGGGAAACGGCGCACCATTGGAGAAGAGATTACCCGGCTCCTTGCATCCGGCTTCATCATGGAGGTTTTCCACCCAGGCTGGTTAGCTAATCCAGTCCTGGTGCTGAAGTAAAACAACACATGGAGAATGTGTATCGACTACACAAGCCTGAATAAGGCTTGTCCGAAAGACCCTTTCGCATTGCCTAGGATAGATCAAGTGATCGACTCCACTGCAGGCTGCGAAATGCTGTCATTTCTGGATGCTTATTCAGGCTACCATCAAATCAAGCTGGAACCAGCTGATCGCCTGAAGGCCTCCTTCATCACGCCCTTCGGGGCCTACTGCTACACCACCATGACGTTCGGTCTGAAGAACGCTGGTGCGACATTGCAACGCTGCATGCAGCAGTGCCTACTGCCACAGATTGGCAGAAACATCCACGTCTATGTGGATGACATCATCGTCAAGACCAAGCAGCACTTCAGCCTCCTCGACGACTTGCGGGAGACGTTCGCCAACCTGCGCGAGTACAAGACCCGGCTCAACCCGGAGAAGTGCGTCTTTGGGGTTCCAGGCGGCATGCTCTTGGGGTTCTTCGTGTCCGCTCATGGCAGCGAGGCGAACCCCGAGAAGATCGGCACCATCGAACGGATGGTGAAGCCGGCTCGGATCCTAGACGTCCAGAAGTTCGCCGGCTGCCTGGCGTCCCTTAGCCGGTTCGTCAGCCGGCTCGACGAGAAGGCCCTTCCACTCTACCAGCTCATGAAGAAGACGACGAAATTCAAGTGGAACAACCAGGCGGACGAAGCCTTCCGCGATCTCAAGAGGGTCATATCGAGCCTGCCAATCTTGGCGGCGCCGGCTAAAAGGGAACCCATACTCATATACATGGCAGCGACCACTTGTGTGGTTAGTGTAGTGCTGGTAGTTGAACGCAAGGAGGAGGGAAAGGTACTGTTAATGCAACGCCCTATCTACTACCTCAACAAGGTCTTGTCCGCCTCCAAGCAAAACTATCCCCACTACCAAAAAATGTGTTATGGTGTTTACCTTGCTGCAAAAAAGTTGAAGCAATACTTCCAAGAGCATGCCATCACCATGGTGAGCACTGCTCCACTTTCAGAAATCATGGGCAAACCGTGATGCAACTGATAGGATCGCCAAGTAGTCCATCGCCATGGCGGACCACGATATCTGCTACGAGCCTCGCACCGCCATCAAATCAAAGGTGGTGGCCGACTTCCTGGTCGACTGGGCTGAAACCCAGTTTGAGCCACCACCTCCAGACTCCACGCATTGGCGGATGCACTTCGACGGCTCGAAGATGCGGACCGGTCTGGGAGCCGTCATTGTCTTGACGTCTCCGAAAGGAGACCAGCTCAAGTATGCTCTCCAGATTCACTTCGCCGCCTCCAACAACGTTGCCGAGTACGAAGCAGTCGCTCACGGCCTCCGGCTCGCCAAGGAGATTGGCATCCGACGGATCATCTGCTTCGGCGACTCAGACCTCGTGGTGCAGCAAGTTTCTGGCGAATGGGACGCCAGAGATGCCAACATGGCAAGCTACCGCTTCCTCATCCAGAAGCTCAGCGGCCCCTTCGAGGATTGCGAGTTCCACCACGTTCCCAGGGCGGACAACGAGGCGGTCAATTCATTGGCCAATATTGGCTCCATGAGATAGGCTATCCCAGCCGGCGTATCCCTCGAGCAGCTGCACAAGCCGTCTATCAGGCCGTCTCTAGAGTCGGCATCAATTTTGGTGCCGGCTGATTCTTTGGTGCAAGCGTTGTCGGCTCTACCAGCTACACCGGCTACAGCTACTGTGCTGGCTACGCTGGTTCTACCGACTCCAGTTGCGGCACCGGCTACAACCACTTCGCCGGCTATGACTACTTCGTCGGCTACAACAACAAATCCGGCTCCGCCCTGCCTCGAATCATGTCGTCTCGACACATAGTGGGTGGATGATACGTCTCCATCGTATCTACTTTTCCGAACTCTTTTGCCCTTGTTTTGGATTCTAATTTGCATGATTTGGACGGAACTAACCCGGACTAACGCTGTTTTCAGCAGAATTGCCATGGTGTTGTTTTTGTGGAGAAATAGAAGTTCTCAGAATGTCCTGAGAATTTACGGAGAATTTTTCTGGAATAAATGAAAAATACCAGCGCAAAGATCCACCCGAGGGGGTGTGCCAGTGGGCCACAAGCCCCTGGGCCGCGGCCACCCCCCTAAGCCACGCCGTGCGGGCTTGTGGGGCCCACGTGGCACCACCGACCCCAAACTCAGCTCTATATCTTCTGTCTCGCCCGGAAAAATATCAGAGAGAAGGATTCATCGCGTTTACGATAAGGAGGCGCCGCCACCTCCTGTTCTTCATGTGGAGGGCAGATCTGGAGTCCGTTTCGGGCTCCGAAGAAAGGAAATCGTCGCCATCGTCATCATCAACCTTCCTCCATCGACAATTCCATGATGCTCTTCACTGTTCATCAGTAATCTCATCGTAGGCTTGCTAGACGGTGATGAGTTGGATGAGATCTATCATGTAATCGAGCTAGTTTTGACGGGGATTGATCCCTAGTATCTACTATGTTCTAAGATTGATGTTGCTACTACTTTGCCATGCTTAATGCTTCTCACTAGGGCCCGAGTGCCATGATTTCAGATCTGAACCTATTATGTTGTCGCCAATATATGTGTGTTTTAGATCCTATCTTGCAAGTTGTAGTCACCTACTATGTGTTATGACCCGGCAACCCCGGAGTGACAATAGCCGGAACCACTCCCGGAGATGACCATAGTATGAGGAGTTCATGTATTCACCACGTGTTAATGCGTTGGTCCGGTTCTTTATTAAAAGGAGAACCTTAATATCCCGTAGTTTCCATTAGGACATCGCTGCCACGGGAGGGATGGACAATAAATGTCATGCAAGTTCTTTTCCCTAAGCACATATGACTACATATGGAATACATGCCTATATTAGATTGACGAACGGGAGCTAGTTACTTATCTCTCCGTGTTATAGCTATTACATGATGAATCGCATCTGTCATACTCATCCATCACCGATCCACTGCCTACGAGTCTTTTACTACTGGTCCTTGCTACATTACTTTGCTGCTACTGCTGTCGCTACTGCTGTTACTGCTGTTACTCTGCTGCTGTCACTACTGTTGTGCTTTGCTGCTGTTGTCACTACTGTTGTTACTTTGATGTTACTTGTTGCAAGACTTTTCTGGAGCCGTTGCCTGGGAAGAATAGTTCCCCGTCCACGTGCTACTTACTAGCGCCATTGATACAACACTTAGGAATAGTCTGCCATCAACAGATCTTTTTCTGACACCGTTGTTATCATACTACTTTGCTACTGTTACATTGCTTGCACACACTAATCTTTCAGGTGTAGTTTAATCTGACAAACTCAGCTGCTAATACTTGAGAATATTCTTTCACTTCCCTTTGTGTTGAATCAATAAATTTGGGTTGAATATTCTACCCTCGAAAACTGTTGCGATCCCCAACACTTGTGGGTTATCAGTGGACGTCATGGAGGTAGATGATACGTCTCCAACGTATCTATAACTTTTCATGGTTCCATGCTATTATCTTGTCAAACTTTGGATGTTTTGTATGCCTTTTATATCTTTTTGGGACTAACTTATTAACTCAGTGCCAAGTGCCAGTTCCTGTTTTTTACTTGTTTTTGACACTTTTGAGAGGAGATTTTTAAACGGTGTCCAAACAGAATAAAACTTCCGAAAAGATTTTTTCCGGAACAGAAGATACGCAGGGGACGTGAGAACCAAGGCACATGCCACCAGGGGAAACCACAAGCCCCCTAGGCGCAGCCAGGGGGGCCCGCGCCTAGCAGGCTTGTGGGCCCCGTGTGTCTCGTCTGCCCTACCTCTTCCACCTATAAATTCCCGAAAAATCCAAAACTACGCGAGAGATCCACGAAAATACTTTTCCGCCGCCGCAAGCTTCTGTCTCTGCAAGATCCCATATGGGGCACGTTCTAGTGCCCTGCCGGAGGGGGGATTCGGATACGGAGGGCTTCTTCATCAACACCATGGCCTCTCCGATGATGCGTGAGTAGTTCACCATAGACCTTCGGGTCCAATGCTAGTAGCTAGATGGCTTCTTCTCTCTCTTGGATCTTTAATACAAAGTTCTCCATGATGTTCATGGAGATCTATCCGATGTAATCTTCTTTTGCGGTGTGTTTGTCGAGATCCGATGAATTGTAGATTTATGATCAGATTATCTATGAATCTTATTTGAGTTTCTTCTGATCTCTTATATGCATGATTTCATATCCTTGTAATGCTCTTCGAGTTGTGGGTTTTGTTTGGCAAACTTGATCTATGATTCTTGCAATGGGAGAAGTGCTTGGTTTTGGGTTCATAACGTGCGGTGACCTCACCTAGTGATAGAAGGGGTAGCGAGGCACGCATCGTGTTGTTGCCATCAAGGGTAAAAAGATGGGGTTTACATCATTGGTTTGAGTTTATCCCTCTACATCATGTCATCTTGCTTAAGGCGTTACTCTGTTCGTCATGAACTCAATACACTAGATGCATGCTGGATAGCGGTCGATGTGTGGAGTAATAGTAGTAGATGCAGAAAGTATCGGTCTACTTGTCTCGGATGTGATGCCTATATGTATGATCATTGCCTTACATATCATCATGAATTTGCGCGGTTCTATCAATTGCTCGAAAGTAATTTGTTCAGCCATCGTAATATTTGCTATTTTGAGAGAAGCCTCAAGTGAACACTATGGCCCCGGGTCTACTTCACATCATATTTTCAGCCTTACACTTTTACTTTGTTTCACTTTCCGCCTTCAGATCTCACTTTGCAATCAATCTTAAAGGGATTGACAACCCCTTTATCGCGTTGGGTGCAAGCTCGTTTGTGTTTGCGCAGGTACTCTCGACACCTTGCTTGATTCTCCTACTGGATTGATACCTTGGTTCTCAAAACTGAGGGAAATACTTATTACTACTGTGCTGCGTCACCCTTTCCTCTTCAAGGGAAAAACCAACGCAAGCTCAAGAGGATGCAAGAAGGATTTCTGGCGCCATTGCCGAGGAGCATCAAGTCAAGAATAGTCTCCCGTCAACGTGTCAATTTCTGGCACCGGGGATTATTCTAGGTGAAGCTCATCCAAGTAAGTGTCGCAAACTCATCTCTTGCATCTACTTTTTTTCCTCTCGTTTACCTCTCCCCCACTTCTGAAAAACAAAATTTACAAAAGTATTTGCCTTTTTCGTTCGGCCTTTTCTCTCGCTTGCTTTATGTTCGCTTGTGTGCTTGTTTGCTTGCTGAAGTCACCATGACTGAAAACACCAAACTTTGTGACTTCTCGAATACTAATAATAATGATTTTATTAGTACTCCGATTGCTCCTGCCACTAGTGCGGAATCATACAAAATCAATGTTGCTTTGTTGAATCTTGTTACGAAAGAGCAATTCTCCGGCCTTCCTAGTGAAGATGCCGCATCCCATCTTAATACCTTCATTGAGCTTTGCGATATGCAAAAGAAGAAAGATGTGGATAATGATGTGATTAAATTGAAGCTTTTTCCGTTCTCGTTGAGAGATCGAGCAAAAAATTGGTTTTCATCTTTGCCCAAAAATAGTATTGATTCTCGGAACAAGTGCAAAGATGCTTATATATCCAAGTATTTTCCGCCGGCTAAGATTATCTCTCTCCGTAATGATATCATGAATTTTAAGCAGCTTTATCATGAACATGTTGCACAATCTTGGGAGAGAATGAAATTGATGATTAGAAATTGTCTCGCTCATGGCTTGAGTCTTTGGATGATTATACAAATCTTCTACGCTGGTTTGAATTTCGCTTCTAGAAATATCTTGGAACGTTCATGGAAATCACATTAGGAGAAGCCACAAAACTCCTAGAAAATATCATGAGAAACTACTCTCAGTGGCACACTGAAAGGTCACCTACTAGTAAAAAGGTACACGCCATAGACGAAATTAACTCGTTGAGTGCTAAGATGGATGAGTTAATGAAATTGGTTGCTGGTAAAGGTGCTCTTTAGATCCTAATGATATGCCCTTGTCTTCCTTGATTGAGAGTAGCAATGCGAGCTTGGACGTTAATTTTGTTGGTATGAATAATTTTGGCAACAACAATGCTTTTAGAGGAAACTATGTTCCTAGGCCTTTTCCTAGTAATCTCAACTTTGGCAACTCCTACAACAATACTCATGGAAATTACAATAAATTACCCTCTGATCTAGAGAGTAATATCATAGATTTTATCAACTCGCAAAAGATTTCTAATGCGTCCATAGAGGAAAAACTACTCAAAATTGATAATTTGGCTAGGAGCGTTGATAGAATGTCTATTGATATTGATGCTTTGAAAGTTAGATGTGCTCTTCCCAAGATCAATATGGATGAAACTTTGAAAGCTATGCGTGCTTCCATGAATGAGAGCAAAGAAAGAACCGCCCAAATTCGTGCTAGACATGAATGGCTTAAAAAGGCGTGTTCTCGTGATGAGAATCACGAAGACCTTAAAGTGCTTGTTGTGACTCCCATTGAATCCTTGTTTTCTAGTGTCAAAACTAATGATGATGGGGCTGGATACGAATCCACTTTGGTTGAAAAATGCCCCAATGATTCGGAGTCCATCTATCTTGATGCTAAAAGCATTGAAAGTGGAGTAGAATATATCAAAACTTTGAGAAGTAATGAAACTACTACTTTGGATTTCAAGGAATTCAATTATGATAGTTTCTCTTTGATTGAATGTATTTCCTTGATGCAATCCATGCTAAACACTCCACACGCTTATAGCCAAAACAAGGCCTTTACCGATCATATCATCGATGCTATGATAAAATCTCTTGAAGAGAAACTTGAGTTGGAAGTTTCTATTCCTAGAAAGCTTCATCATGAGTAGGAACCTACTATCAAAATCAAAATCAAAAACTATGAATGCAATGCTTTGTGTGATTTGGGTGCTTGTGTTTCCGCGATTCAAAAGTCCTTATGTGATGTCCTAGGCTTTAATGAGATTGAGGAGTGCTCTCCTAATTTGCATCTTGCGGATTCTACTATCAAGAAACCCATGCGAAGGATTAATGATGTTCTTATTATTGCAAATAGGAACTATGTGCTCGTGGATTTCATTGTGCTTGATATTGATTGCAATCCTGCATGCCCTATCATTCTTGGTAGACCTTTCCTAAGGACTATTGGTGCTATCATCGAAATGAAGGAAGGGAATAATAGGTTTCAATTTCCTTTAAAGAAGGGCATGGAGCATTTTATTAGAAAGAAAATAATATTGCCTTATGAATCCATGATGAGGGCTACTTATGGTTTGAGTACCAAAGACGACGATACGTGATTCCATCACCTTATGCCTAGCTAAGGGCGTTAAACAATAGCGCTTGTTGGGAGGAAACCAATGAATTTATCTTTTTCTTTTTGTTTTGTTGCGTCCACACCATCATAATTCTGTTATGATTGTGTCTTTTGTGTTTCTTTTTGTGTTTGAGCCAAGCAAAACCTTTATGACTAGTTTGGTGTTGGTTGTTTGATCCTGCTGGAAAAAGACAGAAACTTTTCACTCACGAAATTATTTTTAATTTTTATCGAGAAAGAGCTTTTGAGTTGATTCTTTTATATGCTGGTTGATATGCCTTTTTCCCAGGCTTTCGTAAATTTACAGAATTTTTGAGGTACCAGAAGTATAAGAAGTATACAGATTGCTACAGACTGGTCTGATTTTGACAGATTCTGTTTTTGTTGTGTTGGTTGCTTGTTTTGATGAAACTATGGATAGTATCGGGGGGTACTAGCCACGGAAAAGTGAGAATACAGTAATCTAACACCAATATAAATAGAAATCAAGATTGCTACAGTACATCAAGAGGTGGTAGTTTGTTTTCTTGTGCTAATGATATCACGAGTTTCTGTTTAAGTTTTCTGTTGTGAAGTTTTTAAGTTTTGGGTGATGTTCTCATGGACAAAGGGATAAAGAGTGGAAAGAGCGCAAGCTTGGGGATGCCCAGGGCATCCCAAGCCAAATTCAAGGACACCAAAAAGCTTAAGCTTGGGGATGCGCCGGGAAGGCATCCCCTCTTTCGTCTTCAATCCATCGGTAACATTACTTGGAGCTATATTTTTACTCACCACATGATATGTGTTTTTCTTGGAGCGTCTTGTATCGTAGGAGTCTTCTCTTTTTGTTGTATCACAATAATCCTTGCTGCACACCTTTTGAGAGAGACATGCACTCATCGTGAATTTGCTAGAATACTCATTGTGCTTCACTTATATCTTTTGAGCTAGACCATTTTGCTCTATGTGCTTCACTTAGATCTTTTAGAGCACGGCGGTGCGTAACTTGGTAGTTGGCTTGTGCTATGAAAGTAGTCCCAAAGGTGATAGGCACCCAAAGAGGATACAATAAAACTTTTGCAATAAGTATGTGAGTTCTTCATGACTAATGTGAGTCCATGGTATAGATGAACTTTCACCTTCCACCATCGCTAGCCTCTCTAGTGGCGCGCAATTCTCGACGGTGCACAAACCCACCATATGTCTTCCTCAAAACAGCCACCATACCTACCTACTATGGCATTTTCATAGCCATTCCGAGATATATTGCCATGCAACTCCCACCGTTCCGTCTCATGACTTGTGCCGTCACTCTCATATTGCCATTGCATGATCATAAGATAGCTAGCGAGATGTTTCAACGTCATACGCCAAGCTAGATCGTTGCAGATCCAGGTACACTGCCGGAGGCATTTCCTATAGAGTCATCATCGTTTTAAGCTTTGAGATATGAGTAAATAAAAGTGTGATGATCATCCTTATTAGAGCATTGTCCCATGTGAGGAAATAAAAAAACAAGAGGCCAAAGTTTCCCACAAAAAAAGAAATATGGAAAGAGGCCAAAGAGCCCAAACAAAAAGAAGAGAAAACGAGAGAAGGGACAATGCTACTATATTTTCCACACTTGTGCTTCATAATAGCACCATGTTCTTCATGATTGAGAGTCTCTTGATTTGTCACCACCATATGCTAGTGGGAATCTTCATTATATAACTTGGCTTGTATATTCCAATGATGGGCTTCCTCAAAATTGCCCTAGGTCTTCGTGAGCAAGCAAGTTGGATGCACACCCACTAGTTCTCCTTTTTGAGATTTCACATACTTATAGCTCTAGTGCATCCGTTGTATGGCAATCCCTATTATTCACATTGATATCTATTAATGGGCACCTCCATAGCCCTTTGATATGCCGAGTCAATGTGACCATCTCCTCCTTTTTGCCTCACAACCCCCACCACACACTATTCCACCTATAGTGCTATATCCATGGCTCACGCTCATGTACTGCGTGAGAGTTGAAAAAGGTTTGAGAAAGTAAGAGTGCAAAAAAAATTACTTGGCCAATACCGGGGTCGTGCATGATTTAAATTAGTTGTGTGGGGATGATGGAGCATAGCTAGACTATATGATTTTGTAGGGATAACTTTCTTTGGTCTTGTTATTTCGAAAGTTCATGATTACCTTGCTAGTTTGCTTGAAGTATTATTGTTTTCATCTCAATAGAAAACTATTGTTTTGAATCTTACAGATCTGAACATTCATGTCACATGAAAGAAGTTACAAAGGACAACTATGATAGGTAGCATTCCACATCAAAAACTCAGTCTTTATCACTTCCCTACTCGAGGACGAGCAGGAGTTAAGCTTGGGGATTCTTGATACGTTTGTGTCGAATCAATAAATTTGGGTTGAATACTCTACCCTCGAAAACTGTTGCAATCCCCTACACTTGTGGGTTATCAGTGGACGTCATGGAGGTAGATGATACGTCTCCAACGTATCTATAATTTTTGATGGTTCCATGCTATTATCTTGTCAAACTTTGGATGTTTTGTATTCCTTTTATATCTTTTTTGGGACTAACTTATTAACTCAGTGCCAAGTGCCAGTTCCTGTTTTTCCGTGTTTTTGACCCTTTTCAGAGGAGATTTTTAAACGGTGTCCATACAGAATAAAACTTCCGAAAAGATTTTTTTCGGAACAGAAGATACGCACGGGGCGTGAGAACCAAAGCAGAGGCCACAAGCCCCCTAGGCGCGGCCAAGGGGGTCGCACCTAGCAGGCTTGTGGGCCCCCTGTGGCTCGTCTGCCCTACCTCTTCCGCCTATAAATTCCCGAAAAATCCAAAACTACGCGAGAGATCCACGAAAATACTTTTATGCCGCCGCAAGCTTCTACCTCCGCAAGTTCCCATCTGGGGCACGTTCTGGTGCGCTGCCGGAGGGGGATTCGGATACGGAGGGCTTCTTCATCAACACCATGACCTCTCCGATGATGCGTGAGTAGTTCACCATAGACCTTCGGGTCCATAGCTACTAGCTAGATGGCTTCTTCTCTCTCTGGGATCTTCAATACAAAGTTCTCCATGATCTTCATGGAGATCTATCCGATGTAATCTTCTTTTGCGGTGTATTTGTCAAGATCTCATGAATTGTGGATTTATGATCAGATTATCTATGAATCTTATTTGAGTTTCTTCTGATCTCTTATATGCATGATTTCATATCCTTGTAGTTCTCTTCGAGTTGTGGGTTTTGTTTGGCCAACTTGATATATGATTCTTGCAATGGGAGAAGTGCTTGGTTTTGCGTTCATACCGTGCGGTGACCTCACCCAGTGACAGAAGGGGTAGCGCATCGTGTTGTTGCCATCAAGGATAAAAAGATGGGGTTTACATCATTGGTTTGAGTTTATCCCTCTACATCATGTCATCTTTCTTAAGGCGTTACTTTCTTCGTCATGAACTCAATAAACTAGATGCATGTTGGATAGCGGTCGATGTGTGGAGTAATAGTAGTAGATGCAGAAAGTATCGGTCTACTTGTCTCGGACGTGATGCCTATATGTATGATCATTGCCTTAGATATTGTCATGACTTTGCGCGGTTCTATCAATTGCTCGACAGTAATTTGTTCACCCACCGTAATATTTGCTATTTTGAGAAAAGCCTCTAGTGAACACTATGGCCCCCGGTTCTACTTCACATCATATTTTCAGCCTTCCACTTCTACTTCGTTGCACTTTCCGCCTTCAGATCTCACTTTGCAACCAATCTTAAAGGGACTGACAACCCCTTTATAGCGTTGGGTGCAAGCTTGTTTGTGTTTGCGCAGGTACTCTGGACACCTGGCTTGATTCTCCTACTGGATTGATACCTTGGTTCAAAATTGAGGGAAATACTTACTGCTACTGTGCTGCATCACCCTTTCCTCTTCAAGGGAAAAACCAACGCAAGCTCAAGAGGTAGTAGTAGACAGTGAGCCGGCCGCCACGACTGCATCAGAGACACCGTGCCTCGAGCCCGCGACTACTGCTTCATCAAGCGCGGGGACTGCAGAAACCCCGACAGTCAGGTCGAGACGGAGCCAGCCCTTGTGTCGGCTCCGTCATGGGCTCAACCCATACTGGCCTTCCTCCTTCGCGGCGAACTTCCTGAAGAGGAGGCGGAGGCGAGGAAGATCCAGCGCAGATCTGCAGCCTACGCCATCATCAATCGTGAGTTGGTTCGGCGTAGCGTGACTAGCGTGTTCCAGCGCTGTGTCGAATCAGAAAAGGGACATGAGATCCTCACAGACATTCACCAGGCGGAGTGCGGGCATCATGCCGCCTCTAGAACCCTGGTGGCCAAGGCATTCCGCCACGGATTCTACTAGCCCACGGCCCTCGAGGTGGCTATGGACATGGTCAACAAATGCGAGGGCTGCCAATTCTTTGGCACGCAGAGCCACATGCCGCCTTCAGCCCTCAAAACCATCCCCTGGTCATGGTCTTTCACCGTTTAGGGAATTGACATGGTGGGGCCTTTCAAGATGGCTCGCGGTGGCATGACTCACCCCTTGGTAGCCATCAACAAATTTACCAAGTGGATCGAGGCTAGGCCCATCAAGAAGTTTGATGGCCCCACGGCTGTCAAGTTCATCACGGATATCTCTGTCTGATACGGCATCCCCCACAACATCATCACCGACAATGGCACTAACTTCGCAAGGGTGCTTTGGCGCTCTACAGCTCCAAGGTAGGCATCCGGCTCGACTTGGCGTTAGTGGCACATCCCCAGTCCAATGGCCAGGTGGAGAGGGCCAATGGCCTAATCCTGGCCGGCATCAAGCCAAGACTGGTGGCACCACTTGTCAGGTCAGCCGACTGCTGGATCGAAGAATTGCCGGCTGTACTATGGAGTCTCTGCACCACGCCCAACCGGTCAAGCAGCTTCACTCCGATCTTTCTGGTATACGAGTCCGAGGCCATCATCCCTACGAATATCGAGTTCGACTCGCCTCGGGTCACCTTGTACACAGAAACGGAGGCGAAGGAGTCAAGAGAAGACGGTGTTGATCTCCTCGAGGAAGCAAGGGACCTAGCCTTGAGCCGGACGTCCATCTATCAACAGAAGCTGAGATACTACCAGAGCAAGAAGATCAAGCCTCTCTCTTTCAAAGAGGGAGACTTGGTGCCTAGAAGAATCCAGCACACAGCTGGCCAACACAAGCCCTCATCCCCATGGGAAGGACCCGTCAAAATCAGTAGGGCATTGCACAACAAAGCATAGTACTTGATTGACGCCCAGAAGCCAAGGAAGCGCAAGAGGGATGACTCCGGCCAGGAAACGGAACGTCCATGGAACACGGTGTTGCTTCGCCCGTTCTATTGCTAGAAGGCAAGTATCAAACATGGAAAGAGCATGCACATATGTATCTTTCTCCCTCTTCAGGGATTTCTAATGAATGCAATGACAAGAGCATGCGCATATTGTAAGGGGAACATCGCATGGGAAACAAAAAATTTCCTACGCACACGAAGACCTATCATGGTGATGTCCATCTACGAGAGGGGATTTCTGATCTACGTACCCTTGTAGATCGCATAGCAGAAGCGTTAGTGAACGCGGTTGATGTAGTGGAACATCCTCACGTCCCTCGATCCGCCCCGCGATCCGTCCCACGATCTAGTGCCGAACGGACGGCACCTCCGCGTTCAGCACACGTACAGCTCGACGATGATCTCGGCCTTCTTGATCCAGCAAGAGAGACGGAGAGGTAGATGAGTTCTCCGGCAGCGTGATGGCGCTCCGGAGGTTGGTGGTGATCTGATCTCGGCAGGGCTCCGCCCGAGCTCCGCAGAAACGCGATCTAGAGGAAAAACCGTGGAGGTATGTGGTCGGGCTGCCGTGGCAAAAGTTGTCTCAAATCAGCCCTGATACCTCTGTATATATAGGTGGGAGGGGAGGGGCCTTGCCTTGAGGCTCAAGGAGCCCCAAGGGGGTCGGCCGAGCCAAGGGGGGAAGTCCTCCCCTTCCAAACCGAATCCAACTAGGGTTGGAAGGTGGAGTCCTTCTCTCCTTTCCCACCTCCCCCTTTTTTTCTCTTTCTCTTTGATTTCTTATCCTTTGGTGCATAGGGCCTTCTTGGGCTGTCCCACCAGCCCACCAAGGGCTGGTGCGCCACCCCCAGGGCCTATGGGCTTCCCCGGGGTGGGTTGCCCCCCTCGGTGGACACCCGGAACACATTCGTCATTCCCGATACATTTCCGGTAACTCCGAAAACCTTCCGGTAATTAAATGAGGTCATCCTATATATCAATCTTCGTTTACGGACCATTCCAGAAACCCTCGTAACATCCGTGATCTCATCCGGGACTCCGAACAACATTCGGTAACCAACCATATAACTCAAATACGCATAAAACAACGTCGAACCTTAAGTGTGCAGACCCTGCGGGTTCGAGAACTATGCAGACATGACCCGAGTGACTCCTCGGTCAATATCCAATAGCGGGACCTGGATGCCCATATTGGATCCCACATATTCTACGAAGATCTTATCGTTTGAACCTCAGTGCCAAGGATTCATATAATCCCGTATGTCATTCCCTTCGTCCTTCGGTATGTTACTTGCCCGAGATTCGATCGTCAGTATTCGCATACCTATTTCAATCTCGTTTACCGGCAAGTCTCTTTACTCGTTCCGTAATACAAGATCCCGCAACTTACCCTAAGTCACTTTGCTTGCAAGGCCTGTGTGTGATGTTGTATTACCGACTGGGCCCCGAGATACCTCTCCGTCACACGGAGTGACAAATCCCAGTCTCGATCCATACTAACTCAACGAACACCTTCGGATATACCTGTAGAGCATCTTTATAGTCACCCAGTTACGTTGCGACGTTTGATACACACAAAGCATTCCTCCGATGTCAGTGAGTTATATGATCTCATGGTCATAGGAACAAATAGTTGACACGCAGAAAACAGTAGCAACAAAATGACACGATCAACATGCTACGTCTATTAGTTTGGGTCTAGTCCATCACGTGATTCTCCTAATGACGTGATACAGTTATCAAGCAACAACACCTTGTACATAATCAGAAGACCCTGACTATCTTTGATCAACTGGCTAGCCAACTAGAGGCTTGCTAGGGACAGTGTTTTGTCTATGTTTCCACACATGTATATAAGTCTTCATTCAATACAATTATAGCATGGATAATAAACGATTATCTTGATACAGGAATTATAATAATAACTATATTTGTTATTGCCTCTAGGGCATAATTCCAACAGTCTCCCACTTGCACTAGAGTCAATAATCTAGCCCTCACATCATGCGAATTACATTGTAAAAATCTAACACCCATACAGTTCTGGTGTTGATCATGCTTTGCCCGTGGAAGAGGTTTAGTCAGCGGGTCTGCTACATTCAGATCTGTGTGCACTTTGCATATATTTACGTCCTCCCCTTCGACGTAGTCGCGGATGAGGTTGAAGCGTCGTTTGATGTGTCTGGTCTTCTTGTGAAACCGTGGTTCCTTTGCTAAGGCAATGGCACCCGTGTTGTCATAGAACCAGGTTATTGGATTCAGTGCGCTTGGCACCACTCCAAGATCCGTCATGAACTACTTCATCCAGACACCCTCCTTAGCCGCCTCCGAGGCAGCCATGTACTCCGCTTCACATGTAGAATCTGCTACGACGCTTTGCTTGGAACTGCACCATCTTACCGCACCCCCATTAAGAATAAATACGTATCCGGTCTGCGATTTAGAGTCGTCTGGATCTGTGTCAAAGCTTGCATCGATGTAACCCTTTACGACGAGCTCTTGGTCACCTCCATACACGAGAAACATCTCCTTAGTCCTTTTCAGGTACTTCAGGATATTCTTGACCGCCGTCCAGTGATCCACTCTTGGATTACTCTGGAACCTGCCTGCCATACTTATGGCCAGGCTAACGTCCGGTCTAGTGCACAGCATTGCATACATGATAGAACATATGGCTGAAGCATAGGGGACGGTGCTCATATGCTCTCTATCCTTATCAGTTGCTGGGCACTGAGTCTTACTCAATCTCGTACCTTATAAAACTGGCAAGAACCCTTTCTTGGACTGTTCCATTTTGAACCTCTTCAACACTTTATCAAGGTATGTGCTTTGTGAAAGTCCTATCAGGCGTTTTGATCTATCCCTGTAGATCTTAGTGCCTAGAATGTAAGCAGCTTCTCCTAGGTCCTTCATAGAGAAACTTTTATTCAAGTAATCCTTTATGCTCTCCAAAAGCTCTACGTTGTTTCCAATCAGCAATATGTCATCCACATATAATATTAGAAACGCCACAGAGCTCCCACTCACTTTCTTGTAAATACAAGATTCTCCAACCACTTGTATAAACCCAAATGCTTTGATCACCTCATCAAAGCGTTTGTTCCAACTCCGAGATGCTTGCACCAGTCCATAAATGGATCGCTGGAGCTTGCACACCTTGTCAGCATTCTTAGGATCGACAAAACCTTCGGGTTGCATCATATACAACTCTTCCTTAAGGAAACCGTTAAGGAACGCCATTTTGACATCCATCTGCTAGATTTCATAATCGAAAACTATAGCTATTGCTAACATGATTCTGACGGACTTAAGCATCGCTACGGGTGAGAATGTCTCATCGTAGTCAACTCCTTGAACTTGTGAAAAACCCTTTGCCACAAGTCGAGCTTTATAAACGGTCACATTGCCGTCAGCGTCCGTCTTCTTCTTAAAGATCCATTTGTTCTGAATAGCCTTGCGGCCCTCAGATAGTACTTCCAAAGTCCACACTTTGTTTTCATACATGGATCCTATCTCGGACTTCATGGCCTCTAGCCATTTGTTGGAATCTGGGCCCACCATTGCTTCTTCATAATTTGCTGGTTCATTGTTGTCTAACAACATGATTGACAAAACGGGATTACCGTACCACTCTGGAGCTGCACGTGATCTCGTCGACCTGTGTGGTTCGACAGGAACTTGAACCGGAGTTTCATGATCATCATCATTAACTTCCTCCTCAACCGGCGTCGCAACGACAGGGGTTTCCCCTTGCCCTGCGCCACCATCTAGAGGGATGAGAGGTTCGACAACCTCATCAAGTTCTATCTTCCTCCCACTCAATTCTCTCGAGAGAAACTCCTTCTCGAGGAAAGCTCCGTTTTTAGCAACAAACACTTTGCCCTCGGCTTTGAGATAGAAGGTGTACCCAACTGTCTCTTTTGGGTAACCTATGAAGATGCACTTTTCTGCTTTGGGTTCCAGCTTTTCAGGCTGAAGCTTTTTGACATAAGCATCACATCCCAAACTTTAAGAAACGACAACTTTGGCCTTTTGCCATACCACAGTTCGTATGGTGTCGTCTCAACGAATTTTGATGGTGCCCTATTTAAAGTGAATGCAGCCGTGTCTAATGCATAACCCCAAAACGATAACGGCAAATCGGTAAGAGACATCATAGATCGCACCATCTCTAATAAAGTACGATTACGACGTCCGGACACACCATTACGCTGTGGTGTTCCAGGCGGTGTCAACTGTGAAACAATTCCACATTGTCTTAAGTGAGCACCAAACTCGAAACTCAGATATTCACCCCCACGATCAGACCGTAGGAACATGATCTTCTTGTTACGATGATTTTCAACTTCACTCTGAAATTGCTTGAACTTTTCAACTGTTTCAGACTTGTGCTTCATTAAGTAGACATAACCATATCTACTCAAATCGTCAGTGAAGGTGAGAAAATAATGATATCCGCCGCGTGCCTCTAGGCTCATCGGACCGCACACATCGGTATGTATAATTTCCAACAAGTCACTGGCACGCTCCATTGTTCCGGAGAACGGAGTTTTAGTCATCTTGCCCATGAGGCATGGTTCGCACGTGTCAAGTGAATCAAAGTCAAGTGATTCCAAAAGTCCATCGGCATGGAGTTTCTTCATGCGCTTTAAACCAATATGACCTAAGCGGCAGTGCCACAAAAATATGGCGCTATCATTGTTAACTCTAACTCTTTTGGTCTCAATGTTATGTATATGTGTATCACTATCAAGATTCAATATGAACAATCCTCTCACATTGGGTGCATGACCATAAAAGATGTTACTCATAGAAATAGAACAACCATTATTCTCTGACTTAAAAGAGTAACCGTCTCGCAATAAACAAGATCCAGATATAATGGTCATGCTCAACGCAGGCACTAAATAACAATTATTCAAGTTCATATCTAATCCCGATGGTAACTGAAGTGAAACTGTGCCGACGGCGATTGCATCAACCTTGGAACCATTTCCTATGCACATCGTCACTTCATCTTTCGCCAGCCTTCGCCTATTCCGCAGTTCCTGTTTCGAGTTGCAAATATGAGCAACAGAACCGCTATCGAATACCCAGGCACTACTACGAGATCCGGTTAAGTACACATCAATAACATGTATATCAAATATACCTGATTTTTCTTTGGCCGCCTTCTTATCAGCCAGATACTTGGGGCAGTTGCGCTTCCAGTGACCCATACCCTTGCAATAGTAGCACTCTGTTTTAGGCTTAGGTCCAGCTTTGGGTTTCTTTGTCGGATTGGCAACAGGCTTGCCGCTCTTCTTTGAATTACCCTTCTTGCCTTTGCCGTTTCTCTTGAAACTAGTGGTCTTATTCACCATCAACACTTGATGCTCTTTACGGAGTTCAGACTCTGCGACTTTCAGCATCGCAAACAACTCGCCGGGTGACTTGTTCATCCCTTGCATGTTGTAGTTCAACACAAAGCCCTTATAGCTTGGCGGCAGTGATTGAAGGATTCTGTCAGTGATAGCCTCTTGCGGGAGTTCAATCCCCAGCTCAGCTAGACGGTTTGAGTACCCAAACATTTTGAGGACATGTTCACTGACAGACGAATTCTCCTCCATCTTGCAAGCATAGAATTTATCGGAGGTCTCATACCTCTCGATCCGGGCGTTCTTCTGAAAGATGAACTTCAACTCCTGGAACATCTCATATGCTCCATGACGCTCAAAGCGACGTTGAAGTCCTGGTTCTAAGCCATACAAGACTGCACATTGAACTACTGAGTAGTCCTCCTTACGTGTTAACCAAGCGTTCTTAACATCCTGTTCAGCCGTAGCGGGTGGTTCATCTCCTAGCACAGCATTAAGGACATAATCCTTCTTCCCAGCTTGTAGGATCAACTTAAGATTACGAGCCCAGTCTACAAAGTTGCTTCCATCATCTTTCAACTTAGCTTTCTCTAGGAACGTATTAAAATTCAGGGTGACTGTCGCGTGAGCCATGATCTACAACACAAATATATTCAAAGTGACTTAGACTATGTTCAAGATAATTAGAGTTTAACTTAATCAAATTACTTGATAAACTCCCACTCAAAAAGTACATCTCTCTAGTCATTTGAGTGGTTCATGACCCACTTACACTAGCTCAAGTCCGATCATCACGTGAGTTGAGTATAGTTTCAGTGGTAAGCATCCCTATGCTAATCATATCATCTAAATGATTCATGATCGACCTTTCGGTCTCATGTGTTCCGAGGCCATGTCTGCACATGCTAGGCTCGTCAAGCTTAACCCGAGTGTTCGGCGTGTGCAACTGTTTTGCAACCGTTGTATGTGAACGTTGAGTCTATCACACCTGATCATCATGTGGTGTCTTGAAACGACGAACTGTAGCAACAGTGCACAGTCGGGGAGAACACAATTTCGTCTTGAAATTTTAGTGAGAGATCACCTCATAATGCTACCGTCGTTCTAAGCAAAATAAGCTGCATAAAAGGATTAACATCACATGCAATTCATAAGTGACATGATATGGCCATCATCACGTGCTCCTTGATCTCCATCACCAAAGCACCGGCACGATCTTCTTGTCACCGGCGCCACACCATGATCTCAATCAACGTGTCTCCATTGGGGTTGTCGTGCTACTCATACTATTACTACTAAAGCTACATCCTAGCAAAATAGTAAACGCATCTGCAAGCACAAACGTTAGTTTAAAGACAACCCTATGGCTCCTGCCGGTTGCCGTACCATCGACGTGCAAGTCGATATTATCTATTACAACATGATCATCTCATACATCCAATATATCACATCACATCGTTGGCCATATCACATCACAAGCATACCCTGCAAAAACATGTTACACGTCCTCTCATTTTGTTGTTGCATGTTTTACGTGGTGACCATGGGTATCTAGTAGGATCGCATCTTACTTACGCAAACACCACAACGGAGATATATGAATTGCTATTTAACCTTATACAAGGACCTCCTCGGTCAAATCCGATTGAACTAAAGTTGGAGAAACCGACACTTGCCAGTGATCTTTGAGCAACGGGGTTACTCGTAGCGATGAAACCAGTCTCTCGTAAGCGTACGAGTAATGTCGGTCCAAGCCGCTTCAATCCAACAATACCGCGGAATCAAGAAAAGACTAAGGAGGGCAGCAAAACGCACATCACCACCCACAAAAACTTCTGTGTTCTACTCGAGAAGACATCTACGCATAAACCTAGCTCATGATGCCACTTTAAGGGGAACGTCGCATGGGAAACAAAAAATTTCCTACGCGCACGAACACATATCATGGTGATGTCCATCTACGAGAGGGGATTTCCGATCTACGTACCCTTGTAGATCGCACAGCAGAAGCATTAGTGAACGCGGTTGATGTAGTGGAACGTCCTCACGTCCCTCGATCCGCCCCGCGAACTTTCCCGCGATCCGTCCCACGATCTAGTGCCGAACGGACGGCACCTCCGCGTTCAGCACACGTACAGCTCGACGATGATCTCGGCCTTCTTGATCCAGCAAGAGAGACGGATAGGTAGATGAGTTCTCCGGCAGCATGACGGCGCTCCGGAGGTTGGTGGTGATCTGATCTCGGCAGGGCTCCGCCCGAGCTCCGCGGAAACGCGATCTAGAGGAAAAACCGTGGAGGTATGTGGTCGGGCTGCCGTGGCAAAAGTTGTCTCAGATCAGCCCTAATACCTCTGTATATATAGGTGGGAGGGGAGGGGCCTTGCCTTGAGGCTCAAGGAGCCCACAGGGGGTCGGCCGAGTGAAGGGGGGAAGTCCTCCCCTTCCAAACCGAATCCAACTAGGGTTGGAAGGTGGAGTCCTTCTCTCCTTTCCCACCTCCCCCTTTTTTTCTCTTTCTCTTTGATCTCTTATCCTTTGGCGCATAGGGTCTTCTTGGGCTGTCCAACCAGCCCACCAAGGGCTGGTGCGCCACCCCCAAGGCCTATGGGCTTCCCCGGGGTGGGTTGCCCCACCCCCCCCGGTGAACACCCGGAACCCATTCGTCATTCCCGGTAACTCCGAAATCCTTCCGGTAATCAAATGAGGTCATCCTATATATCAATCTTCGTTTCCGGACCATTCTGGAAACCCTCGTGATGTCCGTGATCTCATCCGGGACTCCGAACAACATTCGGTAACCAACCATATAACTCAAATACGCAAAAAACAACGTCGAACCTTAAGTGTGCAAACCCTGCGGGTTCGAGAACTATGCAGACATGACCCGAGTGACTCCTCGGTCAATATCCAATAGCGGGACCTGGATGCCCATATTGGATCCCACATATTCTATGAAGATCTTATTATTTGAACCTCAGTGCCAAGGATTCATATAATCCCGTATGTCATCCCCTTCGTCCTTCGGTGTGTTACTTGCCCAAGATTCGATCGTCAGTATCCGCATACCTATTTCAATCTCGTTTACCGGCAAGTCTCTTTACTCGTTCCGTAATACAAGATCCCGCAACTTACACTAAGTCACTTTGCTTGCAAGGCTTGTGTGTGATGTTGTATTACCGAGTGGGCCCCGAGATACCTCTCCGTCACACGGAGTGACAAATCCCAGTCTCGATCCGTACTAACTCAACGAACACCTCGGATATACCTGTAGAGCATCTTTATAGTCACCCAATTACGTTGCGACGTTTGATACACAAAAAGCATTCCTCCGGTGTCAGTGAGTTATATGATCTCATGGTCACAGGAACAAATACTTGACACGCAGAAAACAGTAGCAACAAAATGACACGATCAACATGCTACGTCTATTAGTTTGGGTCTAGTCCATCACGTGATTCTCCTAATGACGTGATCCAGTTATCAAGCAACAACACCTTGTACATAATCAGAAGACCCTGACTATCTTTGATCAACTTGCTAGCCAACTAGAAGCTTGCTAGGGACAGTGTTTTGTCTATGTTTCCACACATGTATATAAGTCTTCATTCAATACAATTATAGCATGGATAATAAACGATTATCTTGATACAGGAATTATAATAATAACTATATTTATTATTGCATCTAGGGCATAATTCCAACACATATGCTTCTTTTTAGATTCATATCTAGAGTGCTCACTCTGTGAGTCCCTTGTCGGCTCTAAAAAGCTCGGGGGCTCGCTAGCCGCCCGGACGACTTCCTTATGTTGTAGAAAAACACATAGTGTACGCCGGACCGATCCCTGGTCACCTCGTAATAGCTACAGACCGGCTCCCGGCTGTCCGGCTAGCGAGGCGACGCCAGGTAAGGTCTGATACACGGAAAGTTCGACTAACAAAAAGGTTGCCGGCTCGGGTTGGTTTTATCTTTGTACGATCTCATTCTAGCCGGCCTCCGTTGGTTTATGTCTAAATCTTTAAGTCTTGATGGCTTCGAAACATCAAAGTCCTACATTCTTAAAGTCAGAAACCTCGACCCAGTCACAGTCCGGCTCCCGGCTGTCGGGCTGGCGGGGTGGAAACTTAAGGTGTAGAGGGGTTGGAGAAAAAGAAGTCAAGCAGGAATCAAAAGACGAAGATATAAAACAGCACGCATGGCATTACGAATATAATGTTGAATCCATACATTCAAAAGCATTGGCCCACGGCCGAAGTTCATTACACCCCCAGTGGGTGGAACTATTGGACTGAAAAATAATTGCAGACAACGAAAAGAAAAACAGGATCGGCTAAGGGGCGGCGGCCTCGTCTATCGCCTCGGCTGTTGCTCCTAAAGTGGTGGCTTCACCATCGCCGGCCGCTCCCGAGGCGGTGGCGCTGTCTCCTTCGCGGGGGCTTTCGGCTCCGTCCGCGGCGGAGTCGGCATACGCCTCGCCGCTGGAGGCGGTGTTTTCCACTTCATGGGCCGCCTTGTCGGAGCTGCCATCGGCATCATAGGGCTAAAGGCCATGTAGATCCTCAGGGATCACATAGCCGTCGTCACCCCGCTCCAAGTTGAGCTCATCCCAGGCGACGTACGAGGCGATGTTGCTGGCCCTCACACGCAGCTCCTCCTCCACGGCATGCAGCTCCCCCTCCGAGTCGTTACACTGAGCGACGAGCTTGCCCAAGTCCAGATTTTTGTACGAGGACTTGGCCAAGCGCAGGGCCATGTAAGCTCCAGCACGCGCGGCCGAAGCGCGCCAGGTGTCAAGGCGTTCTTCGCCAGCCGCAAGCCAGCGGGAGAGACGGCTCATCGACGTCGGCTCCATGCCATCAGGCCACAAAGCATTCACCATCGACGAGCCTGCAACCTAGAGCCGAGCCATGGACTCGCCCAAGGCAGCAGGCAGGATCTGAGGCCCACCCCAATCTCCTCCACGCTCCAGACGGAGGCAACGTCTACCTCCTGCCCAGCCGCGCGGCGCTCCTCGCGGCTCACCTCGACGGCCATGTTGGCTGCGTCCCGTGTCTCAGGGAATAGACCTGAGATAGGGGAAGGGGCGCAAAGAAGAGTAAGAAGAGGAGGAGGAAGAGAAGAAAATTCAAGACAAAACAAAGAGGACTCACGGTCGAAGTGGTTGTTAGTCTCGTGAGCACTCTCCAGGGCCTCAAGCTCCCGCACCTTGCTCGCTTGAGTGATGCGGGTGACTTCTTCCTCGAGGGACGCGGCTGCGTCCAGCGCCTTGGCCAGCTGCACCTGCTTCTGGATCAGGGCTTCCTCCTTCTCCTTCAAGGCAGCGTCCTTGAGCTTCATCTCCTCGAGATGAACCGTCTCAAGACGCTCCATGTCGACGGCATGGGAGGCGTCCTTCTCCTGCAGGGAGGCGCGCAGCTGCTCCTGCTCGGCCTGGCGGGCCACCTCGAGCTCCTTCTTCTCCGCCTGGAGAAGAGTCAGCTGCTGCTGGAGCCGACCGTCCGCCTTACACAGGGCGTCCCGCTCCACGGCAACCTTGCCCAGCCAGGCCTAAAGTTCGGCGACCTGGCCGTCACCCGCCTGGTTCTGAGCCCGCAACGTGTTGTAGGCTTGCACCTGGGCATCGTAAAGATCCTACAAGCAATGAAGAAGCAAAAGTAAGATTCAGCCACGTTAATTCATAACCAGCCGATTCTCGGGGGCTACACCCAGTGGGTGCGCTAGCGCGCCCCCACTAAAAAAGCAAAGCAAGAGATGAAGCTCGAAGAGATTCAGCCCCACCAATGATTGGCCGGCCCGATTCTCGGGGGCTACACCCAGTGGGTGCGCTAGCGCGCCCCTACTGATTCAAGAAGAAGAAAAAATTGAAGACAAAGACAAGACACTTACCATGGTGCGTACTACTTCAACAAAAGACCTTCCAACGGCGCCAGAAATAGGAGTGTTGCTTGATACTCCTCAGTAACGGCACCAGGAATCCTTCAACTGCGGCTACGGCTTAAGGGACTTCCTAGGCAAGTAAGCAAAGGATTCCCCCGTGGCCTTGGAGCCTTGTGTTGGTGTTCCCTCGAAGCGGAAAGGGTGATGTAGCATAGCGACGGTCAGTATTTCCCTCAGTTTGAGAACCAAGGTATCAATCCGGCGGAAGAGTATCTCAAGATCCTGCACAAACACAACAGCTTGCACCCAACGCTATTAAGGGGTTGTCAATCCCTTATAGATTGTTTGCCAAGTGAGAACTGAAAGAAACAAAGTAACAAAGCAAAGTAAAAGCGGAGATGTAAACGAAGGATGTGAATAGACCCGGGGGCCGTAGTGTTTACTAGTGGCTTCTCTCATGAAAGCAAGTAGACGGTGGGTGAACAAATTACTGTCGAGCAATTGACAGAACTGTGCAGAGTCGTGACGATATCTATGCAATGATTATTTCTATAGACATCACATCCGAAACAAGTAGACCGATACTTTCTGCATCTACTACTATTATTCCACACGTCGACTGCTATCCAGCATGCATCTACTGTATTAAGTCCATAAGAACAGAGTAACGCCTTAAGCAAGATGACATGATGTAGAGGGATAATCTCAAACCAATGATAAAAACCCCATCCTTTTACCCTTGATGACAACTGCTTGATGAGTGCCTTGTTGCCCCTACTGTCATTGGGAAAGGTCACCACATTGCAGAACCCAAAACCAAGCACTTCTCCCATTGCAAGAATCGTAGATCTAGTTGGCCAAACAAAACCCAAGACTCGGAGAGACTTACAAGGATATCAAATCATGCATATAAGAAATCAGCAAAGACTCAAATATATATCATAGGTAATCTGATCACAAGTCCACTATTCATCGGATCTCGACAAACACACCGCCAAAGAAGATTACATCGGATAGATCTCCATGAAGATCATGGAGAACTTTGTATTGAAGATCCAAGAGAGAGAAGAAGCCATCTAGCTACTAACTACGGACCCGTAGGTATGAAGTGAACTACTCACGAGTCATTGGAGGGGCGATGATGATGATGAAGAAGCCCTCCACCTCCAAAGTCCCCTCCGACAGGGTGCCGGGAAGGGTCTCCAGATGAGATCTCGCGGAAACCGAAGCTGGCAGCGGCGGAAAAGTATTTTCGAGGCTCCCCTGATTTTTTGCGGAATATTTGGGAATATATAGGCGCAAGATCTAGGTCAGGGGCGGCCAGGGTGGCCACAAGCTTGCCCACCGCCGCCTCCCCCTGGTGGCGTGGTGGGAGCTTGTGGGCTCCCTGGGGCCCACCTGGCTTGGCCCAAAGGTTACCTGGTCTTCTTTCGTTCGGGAAAAAATCATTTCGGGGTTTTTATTCCGTTTGGACTCGGTTCCAAAATCAGATCTGAAAAGAGTCAAAAACACGGAAAAAACAAGAACTGGCACTTGGCACTGAATTAATAAGTTAGTCCCAAAAAGATATAAAAAGGTACATAAAACATACAAAGAAGGCAAGATAACAGCGTGAAACCATCAAAAAGTATAGATACATTTGAGACGTATCAGTGCGCTCCTCCAAACGCTCCAGACCGCTGCCCACCATGCGGGCCGCCTGCTCCACCTTGTATCGGCTGCTGGCAAACAGCGATACCAGCTCCGAGACACCTTGGAGCATGGTGCCTGCGGGCAGCTTCTGGCGCTGAAGATTGGTCGCTCGCCAAGCCTTCATGGGCCGGCTGCCGGCTCTGGGGCCGGCTCCTGGAGCAGCCGGGCCACGGTTGGAGACGATGATGGTGTCATCTCCAGGTGCTGGTACGGCGGCCGGCTCCGCCGACGTCCCAGCCGGCGTTGTCTCCATAGTAGGAGGACAATGGGTCGCATCCGGCGCATCCATGTTCACCTCTCGCTCGTCCGGGGCCACGCCTGGCGCATCCAGGTTCAGTTCCCGCGCGTCGGCCACCGCCTCGGCCTCCGGTGAATCAGGGATCTCCTCGAGATCCACCGGTGCAGAGACGTCTGGCTCGGACGGTTGGGCCGCCTTCGTCCTCGGGGCGCGCCTCGGGGCCGCCTCGCTAGCTGGCTCCTCCACGCGAGCACGAGTGGAGGGGTCATGTCTAGCCTTCGTGCGCCTCTCCGCACGTTTCTCGGCCCAGCTGGGCCGAGACTGGCCCTCGGCCGTCTTCTCCGCGGCCGCATCCCATCGACGGGCGGATTGTTCCTCGAGCTCCTTCTGGGCAGCATCAGTCGCTGCACGGCCAGCTCGCTCGGCAGCGGAGGCAGTGTCTTTCTCCACATCCTCCGCCTCCCTGCCAAGCGACGCTTTGAGGAACAAAACTTCATGCAAGACAAAGTAAAAAAGAATGAAAGGGAACCCTTACCCCACGACGATGGGCACCTGCCTCATACTACCACCAGCACGGCGCTTCTTAGCGCCGCCTGCTCGTGTTCCGGCGGGAGGACCCGTCGCGGCTCTCTTGGGAGCCGGCCTGGAAGCTGTGGCACCCTTTCCCTTCTTCCGGGCCGGTTCGCCAAGACCGGCCGCCTCGGCCTTATGACACCGTCCGCGCGTCAGAGGCGGGCTGGTGACCTCCTCCACCCCGTCGGAGTGTTCCTCGAAGGCTGCATCAGATAGGGAGGAGGGAGTCTCATCATCATCCATCCGATCTACAATGAAGGGCCTCAGATGCTCACCAGACGGCTCCGTCCCCTCCGACTCCAGCGCATCCTCCGAACATTCGGAGGCGGCAGAGCGGGACTCAATCATGCCCTCGTCCTCGATCTCCGAGGCGTCAGAGGTTACCACGTCGGGGGCAGGCGGGTTGAGTGCCTGCAGCTTCTCAAACACCTGCGCGATGGAGTTGGCGGCTGGCTCAAGAAGACGGCCGACCACAAGAAAAACAGCAGGAACACTTGCAATGAAAAGTGCTTACCATCGGAGGCGGACGAGACCTGCTGTAAGGGGCCATCCCCCACGCCGAGTTCCCACTGTCGTCCATACAGGCGGTGCAAATCTGGTTCACCCCCCGCGCCACCGCGCTGGCGGTGAATCTCTTGGTGGAGGTCCGGCAGGGATCATACCGGCCACTCATCTGGCAGACTAGATGGGGTCGCCTCTGGAGAGGCAGGATCCGACGGGTGACCATGGTGGTAAGAAGGTCACGGCCAAGGAGGCCGCGATCCTTCAAGATAGGGCGCCGATCTCCGCCACCTCGGGAATCGGCTTCACGTACTTCGCTCCCTAGTTCAACTTTGTCGGAGGATCGACTTTGAACGGGGGCATGTTGAGGGTGTCGTGTGCGGGGTTGGCGTTCTTCACATAGAAGAAGCATCTCTGCCACTTCTTGATGGATTCCTGCAGCGACATCTGGGGGAAGCCGGACTTCGAGCGATGGTGCACCAGTGTGGCTCCACACGGCATCATCGGGCGAGGTCGGGCAAGCTTTTCCAGCTTGGCCTTGTCCATCTTCCTGGACTGCTGCTTGAAGAAGAACAATCTTTGCCAGAGGTCGAGGCGAGGCTCAATCCCCAGGAAGCCCTCGCACAAGATAACGAAGACCGACAGCTGAAGGATGGCGTTCGGTGCCAGGTGGTGCGGCTGCAGGCCAAAGAAGATGAGCCAGTTGGAGAAGAAGGTGCTCGCCGGGAACCCGAAGCCCATGTAGAAGTGCTCGTCGACCACGACAATCTCTCCATCTTGCAGTGTTGGGGCTATCTCGGCGCTGAGGATCTGCACCGACACCTGAGAGGCCGGGGGCAGCATCCGGCGGTGGCGGAGCGCCTCGATGTGGCCGACAAATCTCTTACTGCCGAGCCAAGCTCCGTGAGACGAGGTCTTCTTCGAGGAAGAACCGCTCGCCATGGCCACGGCGACGGGTGCTCGGGAAGACTGGTGGTGCGACAGGGACGGAGAAGAAGAAGACGAAGGCGAACGGACTCTTTTTCTTTGGGCTCAGGGAGGAAGAGGGCGTCGATGCGGGCGAGAAGGGGGTGAATGGCCTCCTTGGTACCCCCGCATCCCATTTAAACCCCACGAAGGATTGAGGGGAGGGGATCCAGTGCGCGCGGAGTCCCACTAATCCCGTGTATTGCGGGAGGTGGCGTTTCCCAAAACCCAACCGTCGCAGAGTAAATCCGTAGAGGATCCTCCACACGGTGGCCGAGGGGGCGTCGTGGCGGGACCCAGGGCCCAGGCCCGGTCCCGTCACCAGTATAAACCATTATCACGTCAGGCCGGGCCTGGCACGTGGTGCGATTTGTGTAGCCTACGACGAAGCCGAAGCGTCGCTTCAAAGCCAGCCGGCTTTCGAGCCGGCGACCCCTGCCGCAGGTGGCGGCAGGAATACAACGACAAAAAATGAAGCTGGTGAGACAACCCGCAAGTAGGCGGCGGGCCTCTCCAGCTTCCCGGACTACTGTCGGGAGGGATAACCCCGGGGTAGGCTCAACGAGCCTGCTCCTTTATCTCCGGCCCAAAAGGAATGACCAGGAACAACTCCACTAGGCCCACGACCTCTGGCCGGCTAGGCTACACCTACCGGCTAGGGGGCGAGATGGCCAACTCTCTGGCTGGCCAGGCAGCACCTGCCAGCTAGAAGCAACACGGCTACCTCTTCCTGGCCGCCTAGGCCAAGTCAGCCGGCTAGGGACGAGGCGGCCGTGCCCAAGCCGGCTAGCCAAGCAGGCTAGCCAGTCGGGGATCTCAAGTCACATCATATCGTAGGTCATGACGAGACCCTACGATTAAAGGTGGCTACGCGTCAGCAAAGGTAGTGGATCGGAGTGCACGGCGGGTACCTGTTGGGGAACTTCGCATGGGAAACAAAAAATTTCCTACGCGCACGAAGACCTATCATGGTGATGTCCATCTACGAGAGGGGATGAGTGATCTACGTACCCTTGTAGATCGAACAGCAGAAGCGTTAGAGAACGCGGTTGATGTAGTGGAATGTCCTCACGTCCCTCGATCCGCCCCGCGAACAATCCCGCGATCAGTCCCACGATCTAGTGCCGAACGGACGGCACCTCCGCGTTCAGCACACGTACAACTCGACGATGATCTCGGCCTTCTTGATCCAGCAAGAGAGACGGAGAGGTAGAAGAGTTCTCCGGCAGCGTGACGGTGCTCCGGAGGTTGGTGATGATCTCGTCTCAGCAGGGCTCCGCCCGAGCTCCGCAGAAACGCGATCTAGAGGAAAAACTATGGAGGTATGTGGTCCGGCAGCCGTGCGAAAGTCGTCTCAAATCTGCCCTAAAAGCCCCATATATATAGGAGGAGGGAGGGGGACCTTGCCTTGGGGTCCAAGGGACTCCCAAGGGGTCGGCCGAGCCAAGGGGGGGAGGACTCCCCCCCCCCAAACCGAGTTGGACTTGGTTTGGTGGGAGGAGTCCCCCTCCCTTCCCACTTCTTCCCTTTTTTTTTCTTTTCCTTTGATTTTCTTTCTCTTGGCGTATAGGCCCCTTTGGGGCTGTCCCACCAGCCCACTTAGGGCTGGTGTGTCTCCCCAAAGCCTATGGGCTTCCCCGGGGTGGGTTGCCCCCCCCCCCCCCGGTGAACTCCCGGAACCCATTCGTCATTCCCGGTACATTCCCGGTAACTCCGAAAACCTTCAGGTAATCAAACGAGGTCATCCTATATATCAATCTTCATTTTCGGACCATTCCGGAAACCCTCGTGACGTCCGTGATCTCATACGGGACTCCGAACAACATTCGGTAACCAACCATATAACTCAAATACGCATAAAACAACGTCGAACCTTAAGTGTGCAGACCCTGCGGGTTCGAGAACTATGTAGACATGACCTGAGAGACTCCTCGGCCAATATCCAATAGAGGGACATGGATGCCCGTATTGGATCCTACATATTCTACGAAGATCTTATCGTTTGAACCTCAGTGCCAAGGATTCGTATAATCCCGTATGTCATTCCCTTTGTCCTTCGGTATGTTACTTGCCCGAGATTCGATCGTCAGTATCCGTATACCTATTTCAATCTCGTTTACCGGCAAGTCTCTTTACTCGTTCCGTAATACAAGATCCCACAACTTACACTACGTTACATTGTTTGCAAGGCTTGTGTGTGATGTTGTATTACCGAGTGGGCCCCGAGATACCTCTCCGTCATACGGAGTGACAAATCCCAGTCTTGATCCATACTAACTCAACTAACACCTTCGGAGATACCTGTAGAGCATCTTTATAGTCACCCAGTTACGTTGCGACGTTTGATACACACAAAGCATTCCTCCGGTGTCAGTGAGTTATATGATCTGATGGTCATAGGAATAAATACTTGACACGCAGAAAACAGTAGCAACAAAATGACACGATCAACATGCTACGTCTATTAGTTTCGGTCTAGTCCATCACGTGATTCTCCCAATGACGTGATCCAGTTCTCAAGCAACAACACCTTGTTCATAATCAGAAGACACTGACTATCATCGATCAACTGGCTAGCCAACTAGAGGCATGCTAGGGACGGTGTTTTGTCTATGTATCCACACATGTAAATGAGTCTTCATTCAATACAATTATAGCATGGATAATAAACTATTATCTTGATACAGAAATTATAATAATAACTATACATTTATTATTGCCTCTAGGGCATAATTCCAACAGTACCAGCATCGGCGGCCACGCCGCTGACCTCCCTCGGCTCTGATCCACCACCCAGCACACTGTCGGCCGTCAAACTCCCACTCCATTACTATACTCGGCATGGGAACAGTGGAGGCGGCCGTACCGTCTGCCCATGATGAATCTCGCTGGACGACGCCGGACGTACCCTACGTGTCTTGCGTCAACCTTACGCGAGAGCCTCATTTGCTAGCCGGCGGGTCCCACGGCCAGACGGGACCTCACAGCCGGCGGGCCCCTCAAGCGACAAGACAAGACCCTCGTGGCCCCCCTGGCCAGCCGGCGAGGCTGTCAGCCGGGTCCCACTCTTGTACCCTTTATCCATATTGTAGGTCGGTGGGTTCGTCCATAAAACCCCCCGGCCCCCCTCCATGCAGAGGGTCGGTCAGCTCATCACACGTACACACACCAACCACATAGGAGAGGCAGAGACGAGCCGACTGCTCCTTCTTCCTCCTCTGCAATACACCTCCAGTGCACCTCCAGGAGCAATCTTGTAATCCCATCCATACATATCATACACACCGTTAGGATTAGGGGTATTATCTCTACGGAGAGCCCTGAACCTGGGTACATCATGCGTTCCATGGTTGTACCAACCTCGCCCCCATCGCCCACCATTGCCACTTCGGTTCCTACCTTCTTTAGCCTACCCATGGCATATGTTGAGAGTATTCACTGACAGCTGGTTAAGTACACATCAATAACATGTATATCGAATATACCTGATTTTTATTAGCCAGATACTTATTAGCCAGATACTTGGGGCAGTTGTGCTTCCAATGACCCAGACCCTTGCAATAATAACACTCTGTTTCAGGCTTAGGTCCAGCCTTGGGTTTCTTCGTCGGATTGGCTTACGTCCATTTTGCATCATGCTTTCATGTTGATATTTATCGCTTCTTGGGCTGTTATTTCACTTCACGGTACAATAATTATGCCTATTCTCTCTTATTTTGCAAGGTTTACATGAAGAGGGAGAATGCCGGCAGGTGGAATTCTGGCCTGAAAGTGGAGCAAGTTTGAGATACCTATTCTGCGCAACTCCAAACACCGTAAAAATAAACGAGGATTTTTTCCGGATTTATAAAAAATACTGGGTTGAAGAAGTGCCAGAGGGGCGCCAGCGGGTGGCCACAAGCCAGCTAGGCGCGGCCACCCCCCTGGCCGCGCCTAGGGGGATTGTGGGCAGCCTGCTGGCCCACTGGCCCCCCTCTTCTGCTATATCAAGGGTTTCGTCCGGAAAAAATCAAGGAGGAGATTTTTCGTGGATTCGCAGCCGCCACGTGGTGGAACTTGAGCAGAACCAATCTAGAGCTCCGGCAGGACGATCCTGCCGGGGAAACTTCCCTCCTGGAGGGGGAAATCGTTGCCATCGTCATCACGAACACTCCTCTCATCGGAGGGGACTCGTCACCATCAACATCTTCATCAGCACCATCTCACCTCCAAACCCTAGTTCATCAAATGTAACCAATCTCCGTCTCGCGACTCCGATTGGTACTTGTAAGGTTGCTAGTGGTGTTGATTACTCTTTGTAGTTGATGCTAGTTGGATTATTTGGTGGAAGAGTTTATGTTCAGATCCTTGATGCTACTCATTACCTCTCTGGTCATGAATATGATTATGCTTTGTGAGTAGTTACTTTTGTTCCTGAGGACATGGGATAAGTCATGCTAATAGTAGTCATGTGAATTTGGTATTCGTTCGATATTTTGATGTGTTGTATGTTGTTTTTCCTCTAGTGGTGTTATCTGAACGTCACCTACATAACACTTCACTATTATTTGGACTAGAGGAAGGCATTGGGAAGTAGTAAGTAGATGATGGGTTGCTAGAGTGAGAGAAGCTTAAACCCTAGTTTATGTGTTACTTCGTAAGGGGCTGATTTGGATCCACTAGTTTAATGCTATGGTTAGACTATGTCTTAATTCTTTTTTCGTAGTTGCCGATGCTTCCGAGAGGGGTTAATCATAAGTGGGATGCTTGTCCAAGTAAGGGCAGTACCCAAGCGTCGGTCCACCAACATATCAAACTATCAAAGTAACGAACGCGAATCATATGAACATGATGAAACTAGCATGACAGAAGTTCCCGTGTGTCCTCGGAGCGTTTTTCCTTCTATAAGACTTTGTCCAGGCTTGTCCCTTGCTACAAAAGGGATTGGGCCACTTTGCTGCACTGTTGCTACTTTTGTTACTTGTTGCTCGCTGCGAATCATCTCTCCACACAATCACTTGTTACCGATAATTTCAGTGCTTGCAGATATTTCCTTGTTGAAAACCACTTATCAGATCCTTCTGCTCCTCGTTGGGTTCGACACTCTTACTTATCGAAAGGACTACGATTGATCCCCTATACTTGTGGGTCATCAAGACTCTTTTCTGGCGCCGTTGCCGGGGAGTGAAGCGCCTTTCGTAAGTGGAACTTGGTAAGGAAACATTCATATAGTGTGCTGAAATTTATTGTCACTTTTCACTATGGAAACTAATCCTTTGAGGGGCTTGTTCGGGATATCTTCACCTCGAACTGAAGCACAAAGAGTTGCTCCTCAACCTGCTACACCTACTGAAAATATTTGCTTTGAATTTCTTTTGGGTGTGCTTGAGAAACTGCTGGCTAATCCTTTTACAGGAGATGGAACATCACATCCAGACTTGCATCTAATCTATGTAGATGAAGTTTGTGGTTTATTTAAGCTTGCAGGTTTGCCCGAGCATGAGGTCAAGAAGAAGGTCTTTCCTTTATCTTTGAAGGATAAGGTGTTGACATGGTACAGGCTATGTGATGATACCGGATCATGGGACTACAATCGGTTGAAATTGGAATTTCATCAAAAGTTTTATCCTATGCATTTAGTACATCATGATCGGAATTATATTTATAATTATTGGCCTCGTGACAGAGAAAGCATCGCTCAAGCTTGGGGGAGGCTTAAATCAATGTTATATTCATGCCCCAACCATGAGCTCTCGAGAGAAATTATCATTCAGAACTTCTATGCTCGGCTTTCTCATGATGATCGCACCATGCTTAACACTTCTTATGCCGGTTCTTTTATGAAGAGAAATGGAATTTATTGGAGAGAATTAAATGCAACTCTGAAGATTGGGAGCTTGAAGAAGGTAAGGAGTCAGGTATGAATTTCAAGTTTGATTGCGTTAAATCCTTTGTTGAAACAAATACCTTTAGTGATTTTAGCGCTAAGTATGGACTTGATGCTGAGATAGTAGCTTCATTGTGTGAATCATTTGCTGCTCATATTGATCTCCCCAAAGAGAGGTGGTCTAAATATCCTCCTCCTTTAGAAGTCAATGTAGTTAAGCCCAATCCAATTGAAGAGAAAGTCATTTCCTATAATGATCATGTTGTTCCCAGTGCTCACATTGAGAAACCACCTTCCCATGTTAGGATAAAGGATCATTCTAAAGCTTCAACTGTGATACGTAGAGGCTATATTAGAACACCTACACCCCCTGAGCAAATTAGATCTGAACCTAGCATTGCTATTATCAAAGATCTTCTGTCCGACGATGTTGAGGGACATAATATTCACTTCTGTGAAGATGCTGCTAGAATTGCTAAACCTCACGCAAGAGATAAACATAGGCCTGTTGTTTCTGTTAAGATAGGAAATCATTGTTATCATGGCTTATGTGACGTGGGTGCTAGTGTTAGTGCAATACCTCAATCCTTATATGATGAAATCAAAGACGAGATTGCACCTGTTGAGATAGAGCCTATTGATATCACTATTCAGCTTGCCAATAGAGATACTATCTGCCATGTGGGAATTGGTAGGGATGTTGAAGTCTTGTGTAGTAAAACAAAGTATCCTGCTGATTACCTCGTTCTTGCTACCGCACAAGATAGCTTTTGTCCCATCATATTTGGTAGACCTTTTCTCAATACCGTCAATGCTCATATTGACTGTGAGAAGCAAACTGTCACTTTTGGTTTTGAAGGTGTGTCACATGAGTTCAATTTCTCCAAGTTTGGTAGACAATCTCATGAAAAGGAGTTTCCTAGTAAGGATGAAACTACTGCCTTAGCTTCTATTGCCGTACCTCCTACTGATCCCTTAGAGCAATACTTGCTTGAGCATGAAAATGATATGCATATGGATGAAAGGGATGAGATAGATAGAGTTGTCTTAGAACAATATCCTATCCTTAAGAATAACTTGCATGTTGAACTGCTTGGGGATCCACCCCCACCAAATGGTGATCATGTGTTCGAGCTTAAACAGTTGCCTGATACTCTTAAGTATGCTTATCTTGATGAAAAAGAGAGATATCATGTTATTATTAGTGCTAGTCTCTCAGAGCAGGAAGAAAAGAAGTTACTAAAAACTCTGAGAAAGCACCATGCTGCTATAGGATATACTATTGATGATCTTAAGGGCATTAGTCCCACTCTATGCTAGCACAAGATTAAAACTGATCCTGATTTCAAACCATTTGCTGATCATCAAAGGAGATTAAATCCTAAGATGAAAGAAGTAGTGAGAAAAGAAATACTAAATCTCCTGGAAGCGGGTATTATCTATCCTGTTGCTCATAGCGATTGGGTGAGTCCGGTGCATTGCGTCCCTAAGAAGGGAGGCATTACCGTTGTCCCTAATGATAAGGATGAATTGATCCCACAGAGGATTATTGCTGGCTATAGGATGGTGATCGATTTTAGGAAATTGAATAAAGCCACTAGGAAAGATCATTACCCTTTGCCTTTTATCGACCAAATGCTAGAAAGACTGTCTAAACACACACACTTATGCTTTCCAGAGGGTTATTCTGGTTTCTCCCAAATACCAGTTGCACAATCTAATCAGGAGAAAACCACTTTGACCTGCCCTTTCAGTACCTTTGCTTATAGACGTATGCCTTTTGGCTTATGTAATGCACCTTCCACCTTTCAAAGATTTATGATTGCTATATTCTCTGACTTTTGTGAAAATATTGTTGAGGTTTTCATGGATGACTTCTCCATTTACGGGTCTTCTTTTGACAATTGCCTCAGCAACCTTGATTGAGTCTTGCGGAGATGAAAAGATACCAATCTTGTCTTGAATTGGGAGAAGTGCCACTTTATGGTTAATGAAGGTATCATCTTAGGACATAAAATTTCTGAAAGATGTATTGAAGTCGATAAGGCTAAGGTTGATGCAATCGAGAAAATGCCATACCCCACAGATATCAAAGGTATAAGAAGTTTCCTTGGTCATGTTGGTTTCTATAGAAGGTCCATTAAAGACTTCTCTAAGATTTCTAGGCCTCTTACCAATCTCTTGCAAAAGGGTATTCCTTTTGTCTTTGATGATTATTGTGAGAAAGCCTTCGAAATACTTAAGAGGGCTTTGATAACTGCACCTATTGTTCGACCACCTAATTGGAACTTACCTTTTGAAATCATGTGTGATGCTAGTGATTATGTTGTTGGTCTTGTTCTAGGGCAAAGAGTTGACAAGAAGTTGAATGTTATTCACTATGCTAGTAAAACTCTAGACAGTTGTTGACGTGCAACTATTCGTGACTTGATGCCTCCACGACAACGGAACCAGAAAAGAGCTTGTCCGAGTTGCTCAACAATTAGCAATTGTCTTGCAATGGCCCACTAGCGCGTGGGATCGCGACAGTTTTTGAGGGTAGAGTATTCAACCCAAATTTGTTGGTTCGCACGACGGGAAGTGAAAGAATATTCTCAAGTATTAGCAGCTGAATGTGTCAGATTCAACCACACCTGAAAGATTAGTGTCTGCAAGCAAAGTAGTATGATAGCAACGGTGCCAGAAACGATCTGGTGACAAGGCAGACTATTCCTAACGGTTGTATCAATGGCGCCAAAAAAGTATTGTAGCAGGTAGCAGCAGTGTAACGAGTAACAGCAGTAGTGACAGCAGTAGTAAGTAGCAACAGTAGCAAGTAACAGCAGCAGCAAGTAAGAGTAGTAGCAATAGTAGTGGCAGCAGCAGAGCAAAGCAAGTAACAGCAGCAGCAAGAGTAGTAACAGCAGTAGTGGGACAAACTCGTAGGCAATGGATCGGTGATTCGTCGGATGACATTCATCATGCAATAGTTATAACACGGAGAGATATGTGACTAGCTCCCGTTCGTCAATGTGATGTAGGCATGCATTCCGTGTGTAGTCATACGTGCTTAGAGAAAAGAACTTGCATGACATGTATTGTCCATCCCTCCCGTGGCAGCGGGGTCCAAATGGATACTACGGGATATTAAGGTTCTCCTTTTAATAAAGAACCGGACCAACGCATTAGCACTTGGTGAACACATGAAATCCTCAAACTATGGTCATCACCGGGAGTTGTTCCAGTTATTGTCACTCCGGGGTTGCCGGATCATAACACATAGTAGGTAACTACAACTTGCAAGATCGGATCTAAAACACACATATATTGGTGACAACATAATAATTTCAGATCTGAAATCATGGCACTCGGGCCCTAGTGACAAGCATTAAGCATGGCAAAGTAGTAGCAACATCAATCTCAGAACATAGTGGATACTAGGGATCAATCCCGTCAAAACTAACTCGATTACATGATAGATCTCATCCTACTCGTCACCGCCCAGCGAGGCTATGAATAAATTACTCACGAACGATGAAGAGCTTCATGGAATTGGAGAGGGAAGAAGGTTGATGATGACGATGGCGACGATCTCCTTGATCCGGAGCCCAAAACGGACTCCAGATCTGCCCTCCAGATGAAGAACGGGATGTGTCGGCGCCTCTGGATCGAAAACGCGATGAAATCTTCTCTCTTGATTTTTTTCCGGGACGAAATGGAATAAATAGAGCTGAGTTTGGGGGCGGCAGAGCCACGTGGAACCCCCAACAAGCCCTGACGCCGCGGCCTGGGGGGTGGCCACGGCCACACGGCTTGTGGCCCACTGGCTCACCCCCGCCGGTGGATCTTTGCGTAGGTACTTTTCATATTTTCCAGAAATATTCTCCATAGATTTTTAGGACGTTCCGAGAACTTTCATTTCTGCACAAAAACAACACCATGGCAATTCTGCTGAAAACAGCGTCACTCCGGGTTAGTTCCATTCAAATCATGCAAATTAGAGTCCAAAACAAGGGCAAAAGAGTTTGGAAAAGTAGATACGATGGAGACGTATCAAGTCTCCCAAGCTTAAAACATTGCTTGTCCTCAAGCAACTCAGTTGACAAACTGAAAGAGAAAGAAAAACTTTGACACACTCTGTTTGATCTTGTTGTTGCAACTATGTCTAACTCATAACCCGAATTTCAGCAAGATCACAAGTTAACCACATAAGCAAGTGACACAAGGTCTCACGGTAAACTAATATCAATGGCATAATCAGCTAGCGAGCAAATAATAATGAGTTTCAGATACCAACAATTCAATCAAAACAAGCATGAAGCAATATGAATAGGTGGTATCTCGCTAGCTCTTTCTGAGACCGCAAAACATAAATGCAGAGCACTTTCAAAGATCAAGGGCTGACTAAACATTGTAATTCATAGCAACGAAGATCCAGTCATAGTCATACTCAATATCAATCAAAAGCAAAGCATAAAAATGACAGAGGTGCTCTCTAATTGGTGCTTATATAAGAAGAGGATGACTCAACAGGAAAATAAATAGACATGCCCTTCGTAGAGGGAAGCATTGATTTGCAGAGGTGCCAGAGCTCAAGCTTTGAAAACAGATAATAATTTTGGGTGGCATGCTTTCATTGCCAACTCAATGACCAAGAGTTCTCAATATCTTCCACGGTACTCATGCTATAGGGCGGTTCCGAAACAGAAAAGTAAAGTTTTAACTCCCCCACCACCAATCAATCACACTCCACGGCTAGCCAAATCCTCGGGTACCGTCCATACTAACATCAATCCGGGGGGAGTCTTGTTTTACAGTTATGTTTTCGATTTAAGCGTGGAACTAGGCATTCCAATTACCGGCCGCTTTATCGTGAATGACAGTGAATAAACACATGTCGAGGATAACACGCCTAACATGGAAGATACCAATAGCCCCCTATCACCACATGAGAGGTTCGGGCATGCAAAACAGATTATTTCTTGAAGGTTTAGAGAATGGCACATGCAAATTTACTTGGAACGGCAGGTAGATACCGCAAATAGGTAGGTATGGTGGACTCTCATGGAAAAACCTTTGGGTTTATGGAAGTGGATGCACAAGCAGTATTCCCGCTTAGTATAAGTGGAGGCTAGCAAAAGACTGGGAAGCGACCAACTAGAGAGCGACAACAGTCATCAAGATGCAATGAGTTTGACTAACATTGAGTGCAAGCATGAGCAGGATATAAATCACCATGAATACGAACATCATAGAGGCTATGTAGATTTTGTTTCAACTACATTCATGAACATGCGCCAAGTCAAGCCACTTGAATCATTCGAAGGAGAATACCATCCTATCACACTACATCATAGTAATCTCAAAATCGATGTTGGCATTCAAGACAAACCATTATAAGCTCCTAGCTAATTAAGCATGGCATCGGAAACTATGATCTCTAAGTTGTCATTGAAAACATGGTTCTCTCTCAACAAAGCTGAATCTAGGACGACAAGCTAGACATATTTACAAAAACAAAATAGATAGAGTTCATACCAAATTTTCCAGTCTCAGTCACTTCATCATATGTCATCATTATTGCCTTTCACTTGCACGATCGAACGATGTGAACAATAATAAGAGTGCTCGTGCATTGGACTAAAGCTGGAATCTGCAGGCAAACACAAAGGAGAAGACAAAGTAATATGGCTCTTTGAAAGCTAAACAGGTATGCATGCAAGAGCCACTAAACATTGTAACCAATATCTTCTACCTTGACCCAAAGAAAAAGAAAACTATTTACACGGGAAAGCTCCCAACAAGCAAAAGAAGAAAGGAAAATATTTTTGGGTTTTCTCAAAAGGACACAAAACAAGAAAACAAGAAAACAAAAATAAACTAGCATGGATAATACAGTGGCAAAGTGTAAACACCGACTATCAAAGTGAAAGCATAAGTAAGAATGTAAAATCGGTGACAACACGTACTCCCCTAAGCTTAGGCTTTTGGCCTAGCTTGCTCTACTCCCAAGGACGGTCCTGGCGAAACCCAAAATCATAATCGGGGTTATACGGGAGTGGTGCAGCCACTGCCTGAATAGCTGCCTCACGGAGACGAGCAGCCTTCGCCTCCCTCTCATACTCCTCTGTCTCTCCTCTGGTTATGTTGTATCTCCGTTTTACCTGATAGTCAAAGAAAGCAGGAGCAGGAAGGGTAATATGGAAAACACGCTGCCGGTTGAATATCAATCGGTATAGGAGGGATTCATCATCCCTCTCAAGGAACTAGTAGCGTGTCATAGCGACGCGGTGAAGGAAAGCTGTATGGAGCGGGGGATCTCCTGCGCGGATGGGTACTCCAAGAAAATTTGCTATGCGAGTGGCATAGATCCCGCCAAAGAAATCCCCATCAATAGCATTCTTATTCAGCCTCCTTGCTATAATAGCTCCCATGTTGAAGCTTTTGTCACCCGTCATTGCGCTCTTAAGGATACTAAGGTCGGATGTCCATAACTAACAATGTTCTACCTTGCCGTTAATGCATCTACCGATGAAGAGGGCAAAGTAGTGCAAGGCAGGGAAATGAATGCTCCCTATGGTAGCTTGCGTGATGTCTCGAGTTTCTCCAACAGTTATACTAGAGACAAAATCTCTAACCGAAGACTTAGCAGGATCATTAAGACTACCCCATCGGGTATCTTGCAAATCCTATTGAAATCCTCCAAATCCATGGTGTAGGATTTATCATACAAATCAAACAGTATGGATGAGTCACGGCCAACTGAAAATTTAAATCTACGCACGAAAGAGGTAGTGAGCATAGCATACTGTTCACATTTATATGAGAGGAATTCTTCTAACCCGGCATTGCGGACAAGTGTATCAAATTCATCCTTGAAGCCTGCTTCGATAATGAACTCTTCCGAAGGCCATTCACATTGTTGTACAGGTGCGTCCCTTAGTTGATATGGATCGGGCTCCCGAATAGAAAGACGGGGACCCTTCTTACTTGAGGAACCACCATGAAACTTCCTCCTGAACATAATTTCTTTTTGCTGAAATTTTTGAAGTTCAAGAGAGAAGTGAATAAAGACCTACCACACCTTGTAGAAACTACTCCTACTAGTGCCTAGAGACCGTATCACGCGCTAAAACTACTTGGGACGAGCTAAAATCAACATTTCTAGCTCAAGAACAGGGTCACCAAGGTAGCAAGAATACGCGAAGGATAAAGCACTAGAGTAGAGACTAATTGGACCAATGGAGGAGTCACTTACCAAGGAGTAATTTCCCCAAAACGGTTCGGAGAATGGTGCTTTGAGCAAGGAGATCGAAAATCACAGCCAAATGAGCAAGAACATGGGTTTGAGCTGCGAAATGATTTTTTCTGGAGGTAGCAGAAGAGGATGGGAGCTGGAATGAGTGGAGGGGGTCCCTGTGGGCCCCACAAGCTTGGTGGCCGCGGCCAGGGGGAGCCTGCGGCATCAGGTCTTGTGGCCCACTAGTGTGGCCCCCAGGCCAGCTCTCAGTCCCAGTATTTTTCAAAAAATCCAGAAAATATCATATTTGATTTTTAGGACCATCGGAGAACTTTTATTTTCGGGCACTTTTCTCCGGGACGCTAAAACACAAAATAGGAAAAACTAAACTAAATCTATCATTTTTCTTCTAAGCAACACAAAGTGAAAGCTTAAAACAGAGGTTTGTGACTCTTTGATTTATCCATTTCATGGTCATCCAAAGAAATCCATCAATGGGGTTGATCAAATACTCATGACAAAACCTTTTCGAATCGCAAAAGAGAACGGAGAATTTTCGAATAGTCACTAGGTCACCTCAATGGGGATGTGTATCTCCCCAACAAGCAAATCATACTTCATCTTGACACGAGGAATAGGGCATTCAAAGCTCCCAATAAGAATCGATGAAGTTTTTTCGATAGCATTGATGCAATGTACTTGATATCGTTTCTTCAGAAAGTGCATTGTATGCTCATTACCATTGACATGGAAAGTGGCATTGCCTTTGTTGCAGTCGATAACAGCCCCTTCCGTGTTTAAAAAGGGTCTTCCGAGGATGATAGCCATGGCATCGTCCTCGGGAATATCCAAGATAACAAAGTCTGTTAAGATAGTGGTGTTAGAAACCACAACAGGCACATCCTCGCAAATGCCGACAAGGAAAGCAGTTGATTTGTCGGCCATTTGTAGAGAAATTTTAGTGGGTGTCAACTTATCCAGTTCAAGTCTACGATAAAGAGAGAGAGGCATAACACTAACACCAGCTCCAACGTCACATTATGCAGTTCTTACGTAGTTTCCTTTAATGGAGCAAGGTATAGTGGGCACTCGAGGGTCACCAAGTTTCTTAGGAGTTCCACCTTTAAAAGTGTAATTGGTGAGCATGGTGGAGATCTCAAGATCTGGTATCTTCAGTTTATTAGTCACGATATCTTTCAAGTACTTGGCATACGGAGACATTTTGAGCTTATCAATTAACCGCATCTGTAGAAAGACGGGTCTCAGCATTTCAATAAAGCGTTCAAAATCCTCATCATCCTTTTTCTTGGATGGCTTAGGAGGAAAGGGCATGGGTCTCTGAACCCATGGCTCCCTTTCTTTACCATGCTTCCTAGCAGTGAAGTCATTCTTATCATATCTCTTAGGTTGTGGGTTATCAGGATTAACCGTAGGTTCAATCTCCACATCCTCATCATTGCTAGGTTGAGCATTATTATGAACATCGCTGTCCATATTGTCACCAGGTTCATGTTCATCACCAGATTGTGTTTCTGCATCACACGTAGAAATATCATTTGGTTCTTCATGTATGACAGTATTTGGTGAACTGACATGTAGGTTTCTATCATCCTTCTTCTTATTCTTAGGATGACTGGGAGTATGAGCACTAATTCCTTGAGAATCTTGATCAATTCTCTTAGGATGGCCTTCAGGATACAAAGGCTCCTGAGTCATTTTGCCTCCTCTATTAATGACTCTGACAGAGTTGTCATTTAATTCATTGAGCAAGTCATTATGGGCCTTAAGTACTTGTTCTACCTGAGTAGTAATCATAGAGGCATGTTTACTCACAAGCTTCACATCATTGACATTTCTGTCTACACAAGCACTTAAATGACTAAGCATACGAGTACTTCATTCCAATTGTCTGCTAACATAATCATTAAAACTCTGTTGTTGGGCAACAAAGTTGTCAAATTCATCAAAGCATAGGCTAGCAGGTTTGTCAATAGGAATATCACTCTCATTGAATCTACGCACAGAATTCACCTCTACTACTTGTATCGGGTTATCAAGACCATGGATCTCTTCGATGGGCGGTAGATTTTTGACTTCTTCAAATCTAATGCCTTTCTCTTGCATAGATTTCTTGGCTTCTTGCATATCTTCGGGACTGAGGAATAGAATACCTCTTTTCTTAGGAGTTGGCTTAGGAGGTGGTTTGGGAATAGTCCAAGCATTATCGTTGATCAAGATGTTATTCAGTAGAATCTCAGCTTGTTCTATAGTTCATTCCCTAAAAACACAACCGGCACAACTATCTAGGTGGTCTCTAGAAGCATCGGTAAGTCCGTTATAGAAGATATCAAGTATCTCGTTCTTCTTAAGAGGGTGATCAGGCAAAGCATTATGTAGCTGGATGAGCCTCCCCCAAGCTTGTGGGAGCCTCTCTTCTTTGAGTTGAGCAAAGTTGTATATTTCCTGCAAGGCAGCTTGCTTCTTATAGGCGGGGAAATATTTCTCACAGAAGTAATAGACCATATCCTGGGGACTACTCACACATCCAGGAGCAAGAGAAGTGAACCAGGATTTAGCGTCATCCTTTAGAGAGAAAGGAAACAACTTAAGGATATAGTAGTAGCAGATCTTCTCCTCACTAGTGAAAAGGGTGGCTATATCGTGTAGTTTGGTAAGATGGGCTACGACCGTCTCAGACTCATAACCGTGGAAAGGATCAGATTCGACTAGAGAGATTATCTCAGGGTCAACAGAGAATTCATAATCCTCATCGGTGATAAAGATAGGTGAAGTGGCAAACTTCGGGTCGTATTTCATCCTAACTTTCAGAGATTTTTCCTTCCACTTGAGAAGTAATTTCTCAGCGTCATAGGCATCCTTACAAGCAAGAAAATCCTCAACTATCTCTCCGTACATAACATAACCCTTAGGTATATGAGGCAATTCATATCTAGGAGAGCTAGATCTAGCAGGAGCAAAAGCAGGTTCTATCTCAATAGTATCAGCAGTTTTAGAAGCATCACGAGCATTGGCAGTAACTCTAGCAATTTGAGCATCAAGGAATACCCCTAGTGGCATATCAGGCAAAGTAGTATCTCTAGCAGTATCAAGCATAGTATCATCAGGCAAAATAGCATATCTAGCATCATCAGGCAAAGCAGTATCAAGCATAGCATCTCTAGCAGTATCAGGCATAACATCTCTAGCAGTATCAGGCATGGCATCATCAGGCAAAGCACGCATAGTATCAAGCATAGCATCATCGGGCATAGTATCAAGCATAGCATCATCACGCATAGTATCAAGCATAGCATCATAAGCATCATGGACAGCAGTATCAGGCATAGGCGACATATCAAGATTTCTAGCAGGAGGTGGTGTCGCAAACTTACTCATAACTGAAGGTGAATCAAGTGCACAGCTAGATGGAAGTTCCTTACCTCCCCTCATAGTTGAGGGCAAGACTTTGGTTTTTGGATCTTTCAGATTCTTTATAGTGATCAGCAGATATAAATCCCAAGTGACTCACAGAATATAGCTATCCTTCCCCGGCAACGGCGCCAGAAAAATGTTGTTGACGTCTAACTATTCCTGACTTGATGCCTCCACGGCAACGGAGCCAAAAAATAGCTTGTCCGAGTTGATCAACAATTAGCAATTGTCTTGCAATGGCCCACCAGCGCATGGGATCGCGGCAGTTTTCGAGGATAGAGTATTCAACCCAAATTTGTTGGTTTGCACGACGGGAAGTGAAAGAACATTCTCAAGTATTAGCAACTGAATGTGTCAGATTCAACCACACATGAAAGATTAGTGTCTGCAAGCAAAGTAGTATGATAGCAATGGTGCCAGAAACGATCTGGTGACAAGGCAGACTATTCCTAACGGTTGTATCAATGGCGCCAGAAAAGTATTGTAGCAGGTAGCAGCAGTGTAACGAGTAACAGAAGTGGCAAGGAACAACAGTAGTGACAGCAGTAGCAAGTAGCAATAGTAGCAAGTAACAACAGCAGCAAGTAACAGTAGTAGCAACAGTAGTGGCAGTAGCAGAGCAAAGCAAGTAACAGCAGCAGCAAGAGTAGTAACAGCAGTAGTGGGACAAACTCGTAGGCAATGGATCGGTGATTCGTCGGATGGCATTCATCATGCAACAGTTATAACACGGACAGATATGTGACTAGTTCCCGTTTGTCAATGTGATGTAGGCATGCATTCCGTGTGTAGTCATACGTGCTTAGGGAAAAGAACTTGCATGACATCTATTGTCCATCCCTCCGGTGGCAGCGGGGTCCAAATGGATACTACGGGATATTAAGGTTCTCCTTTTAGTAAAGAACCGGACCAACGCATTAGCACTTGGTGAACACATGAACTCCTCAAACTATGGTCATCACCGGGAGTGGTTCCGGTTATTGTCACTCCGGGGTTGTCGGATCATAACACATAGTACGTAACTACAACTTGCAAGATCGGATCTAAAACACACATATATTGGTGACAACATAATAATTTCAGATCTGAAATCATGGCACTCGGGCCCTAGTGACAAGCATTAAGCATGGCAAAGTAGTAGCAACATCAAGCTCACAACATAGTGGATACTAGGGATCAATCCCCATCAAAACTAACTCGATTACATGATAGATCTCATCCTACTCATCACCGCCCAGCGAGCCTACGAATAGATTACTCAGGAACGATGAAGAGCTTCATGGAATTGGAGAGGGAAGAAGGTTGATGATGACGATGACGATGATCTCCTTGATCCGGAGCCCAAAACGGACTCCAGATCTGCCCTCTAGATGAAGAACGGGATGTGGCGGTGCCTCTAGATCGAAAACGCGATGAAATCTTCTCTCTTGATTTTTTTTTCGGGACGAAATGGAATAAATAGAGATGAGTTTGGGGGCGGCAGAGCCACGTGGGCCCCACAAGCCCTGACACCGCGGCCACATGGCTTGTGGCCCACTGGCTCACCCCCTCCGGTGGATCTTTGCGCAGGTATTTTTCATATTTTCCAGAAATATTCTCCGTAAATTTTCAGGACGTTCTGAGAACTTTCATTTCTGCACAAAAACAACACCATCGCAATTCTGCTGAAAACAGCGTCAGTCCGGGTTAGTTCCATTAAAATCATGCAAATTAGAGTCCAAAACAAGGGCAAAAGAGTTTGGAAAAGTAGATACGATGGAGACGTATCAACAGTGCCCAAAGAAACTATGCTACTACGGAGAAGGAATTTTTAGCAGTCGTGTTTGCATGTGAAAAGTTCAGGTCTTACATAGTTGATTCCAAAGTCACTATTGACACTGATCACGCTGCTATTAAGTACCTCATGGAGAAGAAGAACGCTAAACCTAGACTTATCAGATGGGTTCTCTTGCTACAAGAGTTTGATTTGCACGTTGTCGACAAGAAGGGTGCTAATAACCCCGTAGCAGATAACTTGTCTAGCTTGGAGAACGTTCTTGATGACCCACAACCTATTGATGATAGCTTTCCCGATGAGCAATTGAATGTCATCAATGCTTCACGTAGTGCACCATGGTATGCTAATTATGCAAACTATATCGTTGCCAAATATATACCACCTAGTTTCACATACCAGCAAAAGAAGAAATTCTTCTTTGACTTGAGACATTACTTTTGGGATGATCCTCACCTTTATAAGGAAGGAGTAGATGGTGTTATTAGACATTGTGTACCTAAACATGAACAAGGACAGATCCTACAGAAGTGTCACTCCGAGGCCTACGGAGGACACCATGTAGGAGATAGAACTGCACACAAGGTATTGCAATCAGGTTTCTATTGGCCCACTCTCTTCAAGGATGCCCGTAAGTTTGTCTTGTCTTGTGACGAATGTCAAAGAGTAGGTAATATCGGTAAACGTCAGGAAATGCATATGAACAATTCACTTGTCATTGAACCATTTGATGTTTGGGGCTTTGATTATATGGGACCTTTTCCAAAATCCAATTGGTATACTCACACCTTAGTTGTTGTTTATTACGTCACTAAGTGGGTAGAAGCTATCCCCACTAGTAGTGCTGATCACAACACTTCTATCAGGATGCTTAAAGAAGTTATCTTCCCTAGATTTGGAGTCCCTAGATATCTAATGACCGACGGTGGTTCACATTTCATTCATGGTGCTTTTTGCAAAAGCTTGCTAAGTACGATGTCAACCATAGAATTGCGTCTCCCTATCACCCTCAGCCCAGTGGTCAAGTAGAGCTAAGTAATAGAGATATTAAACTGATTCTGCAAAAGACTGTCAACAGGTCTAGAAAGAATTGGTCTAAGAAGCTCGATGATGCACTGTGGGCTTATAGAACTGCCTATAAGAATCCCATGGGAATGTCTCCGTACAAAATGGTGTACGGTAAAGCATGTCATTTACCTCTTGAGCTAGATCATAAAGCTTATTGGGCAATCAAAGAGCTGAACTTTGATTTCAAACTTTCTGGTGAGAAGAGCTTGTTTGACATTAGCTCGCTTGATGAATGGAGAACTTAGGCATATGAGAATGCCAAGTTGTTTAAAGAGAAGGTTAAGAGGTGGCAGGATAAGAGGATACAAAAGCGTGAGTTCAATGTAGGTGATTATGTCTTGCTATATAACTCTCGTTTAAGATTCTTTGCACGCAAGCTTCTCTCTAAATGGGAAGGTCCCTATATTGTTGAGGAAGTATATCTTTCCAGTGCTATCAAGATCAACAACACGGAAGGTAATTGTCCGAGAGTTGTAAATGAGCAGAGAATCAAGCATTATATCTCACGTACTCCCATAAATGTTGAAAGCAATATCATCAATACCATAACTCCGGAGGAATACCTAAGGGATGTTTATCAGCCTGTTTCAGACTCCGAAAAAAAAGAGGTATGTGATTCGGTAAGAAAACAGATTCCAAAACTTTTCCAATAGGAATTTTTCTCCGTTTTGGAATATTTGAAAAAATACAAAAATTGGAAGTAGTCCGGAAAATGCGCGAGGAGGCGACAAGCCTGCCCGGCGCGGGCCCACCCCCTGGCCGCGCCTGGGGGGCTTGTGGCCACCTCGTGCACCTCTCGGACTCCATTTTCGTGTGGAGTACTCCTTCTGGTCTAAGAAAATCAACATATATTCTCCTGTGAGGTCCGAACCCTGTATCACATAGATTTCCTTTGTTTTTCATTTCGAGCCTGTTTTCTGCCGCAGATTTAGAGCAAGATGTCGTCCCAGGAATCTGTGGGGGAGAACAATCTCCCTCAAGTCGATGGAGAAATACATGCTGATCTGAAAAGGATAGAGGTCATGGAGGCTAAGGAGAGGTTACCTAAAGAAACCAAGGGCAAATCTAAGGAGAAGAATCAGGCATGGGATGAAGTGCAATCTGTGCTCAACAAGGAAGAAGTTGAAGAAGTGGATTTCCTCCAACCCTACCTCCACCTACTGTCTCCATCCTTGATTGAACTCTTGAGGTTTTGTGAAAGAACTCGTGCTCGCAGTACTTATCTCACTCATGAAGTTGTTTTGCTGGAAAAACATATCACAGATCTCCAAGGTATAAATCAAAGATTGATGGCCCTCTTGGAATCAAAGGTTGCAACAACTCTACCAGCATCACCTCCAAAGGAAGACAATTGAGCATGGGTATGGGCAATCCCCTTGGCTTGTCCCAAGCTTGGGGGAGTTGCCCCGGTATCGTATCACCATCACATCTTTTGCCTTTACCGTTGTTTTAGTTTGTTCCTTTTCTGTTTTCTCTTTCTCTAGTACTTTGAAAGTCTTAGTGTTTTAGTCTTGAGCTTTGCTTTGTGTCACCCCTGATGTATTCGAGCTCGTGAGCCATATAATAAAGAGTGTCTTAGTTGAGGGCTTTGCCTCTTACCATGATCAAAAGAGTGAGAAAAGAACAAAAGCATGAAAGATCATGTAATGATCTTATGGGAAGTGATGGCTTCACTTATAAAAACAATGTTGATTGAAACTTGTTGAGGGTAGACAAACGTAGACCTTGGTCATTGTTGCAATTAATAGGAAGTGATAAGGAAGGAGAGGTTCAAGTACAAATATATCATCTTTGACACCATCTATGATTGTGAACACTCACTAAACTATTACATGCCTAAGAGTAGATGTTGGACAAGGAAGACAACATAATGAATTGTGTTTGCTTGGTTCCGAACAATGTTATATGATTAGAGATCCCTTAGCATGTGACGATTGCTTCCACCTCATATTATCCAAAACTCCCGCACCAAGTAGAGATACTACTTGTGCATCCATAAACCTTCAACCCAGTTTTGCCATGAGTGTCCACCATACCTACCTATGGATTGAATAAGATCCCTCAAGTAAGTTATCATCGGTGCAAGCAATAAAAATTGCTCCCTAATATGTATGATCTATTAGTGTGTGGAAAATAAGCTTTGTACGAACCTGTGATGAGGAAGACATAAAAGCGGCAGACTGCATAATAAAGTCCTTTATCACAGGAGGCAATATAAAGTGACTTTCCTCCGCACTAAGAGGACACGCATCCAAACCTAAAAAGTGCATGACAACCTCTGCTTCCCTCTCCGAAGGGCCTATCTTGTACCTTTACTTGTTGCCCTTGAAAGAGTCATGGTGATCTTCACCCATTCCCTATTTCTCCTTTATCTTGGCTACCGTCATATGCTTGGGAAAAATCTATATTCATATGTCAACTTGGAGGTAAGTATTCATGAATTATTATTGTTGGCATTACGCTTGAGGTAAGCAGTTGGGAGGCAAAACTATAAGCCCCTATCTTTCTCTGTGTCCAGCTGAAACTTTGATCTCATGAGTACCATGTGAGTTGTAGCAATTGTAGAGAAAGAAATGATGATTGAGTATGTGGATTTGCTTTACAAGCTCTTATTAGACTCTTTCTGATGTTGTGATAAATTGCAATTGCTTCAATGATTATAGGCTATCGGTTGTTACTTCTCGGTAAGGTTCGTGATCCATGCTTTACTTTGTGAAGGAATTATCACTTTAGCATCAGAGATTATATGTTGGTATTGCTGTTCTGATCATGATCATGATGCATGCATGTTTGTATCTTGTTTTGTCGACACCTCTCTCCCTAAACATGTGGTCATATTTATTGAGCTCGGCTTTTGCTTGAGGACAAGCGAGGTCTAAGCTTGGGGGAGTTGATACGTCCATTTTGCATCATGTTTGCATGTAGATATTTATCGCTTCTTGGGCTGTTATTTCACTTCACGGTACAATACTTATGCCTATTCTCTCTTATTTTGCAAGGTTTACATGAAGAGGGAGAATGCCAGCAGCTGGATTTCTGGCCTTAAATTGCAGCAAGTTTGAGATACCTATTCTGCGCAACTCCAAACGCCGTAAAAATCAACGAGGATTTTTTTTCCGGATTTATAAAAAATACTGGTCCGAAGAAGTGCCAGAGGGGCGCCAGCAGGTGGCCACAAGCCTGCTAGGCGCGGCCACCCCCTGGCCGCGCCTAGGGGGCTTCTGGGCAGCCTGCTGGCCCACTGGCCCCCCTCTTATGATATATGAAGGGTTTCGTCCGGAAAAAAATCAAGGAGGAGCATTTTCGTGGATTCGCCTCCGCCACGAGGCGGAACTTGAGCAGAACCAATCTAGAGCTCCGGCAGGACGATCCTGCCGGGGAAACTTCCCTCCCGGAGGGGGAAATCGTCGCCATCGTCATCACCAACACTCCTCTCATCGGAGAGGACTCGTCACCATCAACATCTTCATCAGCACCATCTCATCTCCTGTGGGGACCCCGACTTACTAGTCGAGAATCGCCGTGCTCAGTGATCCAAGAGATCAATGCTCATCGAACACAGATACTGAAAAAAGAGTATTACATCCGAGTACCGGTTATTACAACACGTGACCGACGGGTCATGTTCACAAGACAGGGCCTAAGGCCAAATCACACGAGTACACAAATAGAGGAAAACAAAGGGGCTAAGCGGGTTCCCATGCCATCAAGCCTACACCGACAGGCATTCTGACTCAGAAGCGTCCTAGTTCGCAAGGGTGTCTCTAGAGACGTACTCATCTCCAAACTCCGGTCCTTCCATGTCTGGTCAATAACATAACCAGTGGCAAGCCAATGAGTACTTTGAATGTACTCGCAAACAGCCCATGATATGAACAATGAAAGTGAAGGATAACAATATGATGCACTTCTAGTATAACTCATCGGGGTGGAATTATCATGTATATGCATCAATTTAAAGAATTAATCTTGAAGAACAGGTTACAGATATCAACATATCTGTTGAGAGCTGAACCATCGGGGTTCACCCTATGTGCCAAGTCTCCGAACTTGGTCATATCATTGCTATCATAGCAACACTTTCTCATCACCACACACACACTCACACTTACGCACACTTGGTTTATGCGGAAATATCAGGACGTAGTTTAAGCAGGATTACCCATCTATCCTTGACCGTGGACACGTCTATTCGAATAGTTTACACTCTGCAGAAGTAGTACGCTGGACCCACGAGATCTGGGAAACTTCCGTGTCATCCACGACTCGCGGTATATCGCATACCCGAGGTAAGTACCCGATCAATGCCTTTCCCCTGATGATACTAGACAAAGAGGTCCACTCGATTGGTACCCAGCCCACATGTTGTAAGTCTTACGAGCAACAACTCTCGAGAGTACCAACCATGCGGGGACCAACGGTGTGACTGGAACTCATAAAAATGGCATAGTCGTCCTACCCGCACGACCCCATCACGAGAGTGACCACACATCACTCCTACTAGTAGTAATGTGGCTCTTTGCTAGCACCGACGAGAGTAACTAACATAGCCTCGTCCCATAAGGGGTAACATGGTCGTACTGGTAAGGTTGGGACGATCGACACATCATAAATCTAACCCCATTTCCGAAACCTTACTCACACAAATACCGGGTGCATCACTTCACCAAAAGTGACCACCTAACTCATCATCACCCTCGGGCATTAGTGGCACCCGACGGGGTCATCATAAACTCTTGCTTTATGACAACATCATGCTCATGATAATACTACTGCTACCTTTACTTGTCAACATCGTGTTCGCATGACCCTAAGGGGTCGAGTCAAGCTCAATGCATGTGCTCCGGTGAGCCTTCGGTAAAATCATATCAAATGATTACCAGCACTTATGATCATATGCAACGGGAATACTTGCTATTATAATCATGCAAGGTAACATATGCTCAGTCATGGTCAAAGGGATGCTTGCCTTGGTCAGCTAAGTATCCGGGGTCTTCGAGGTCTTCCGCTCTGATTCCCTCGTCACACGGGTTTTCTATCGTCGATAAAACAATAATAAGGAATAGACCACACAAAAATAGTCCACAAAGTCATTTTAAAAATGTTCCCTATTACAGATAAATCTAAGATATCCTTTTAAAAATACTTGCCTTAATTTTCCTTGAAGGAATATTTTTTTAAACAACCAAGCAGAAGCAAAACTATTCCATTTTAGCCCTTTTTAATATTGTAAAATAGATTAGTTGCTTGAAAAATTCATCTAAGCATATCATTAAATACTAAACATTTTTTAGAAGAATAACAGTGAAAGAATTATATTTTTACACTGGTTAAATGTTTTCATAAAAATCTTAGAAGTCCAGGTTTAAAAATAAAAAGAAAAACATGCCAACTCTTGGCCTGGCTCGGCCCAAAGCTGGGCTGGCCCATGGCCAGCCGACGGCGGGCCCAGGCGCGCGCGCCGTCAGGTTTGAAAATGAGGCGCGGGGCCCTGCGGTCAGTGGTCGAGGCCAACGCGGGGGAGGAGGCTGGGCCACCGACAGGTGGGGCACACCTGTCGGGGTCGTCTCCTACCTCCAGCCACAGAGGAGGAGGACGCCGACGAGGTTGCCGACGTGCTCAAGCCCAAATGAACACGGGAATGGGTCCGCCTGATCGTCTCCTACCTGGTGGTTGTCGAAACAACGACGGGGAGGCAGGGGTTCACCGGCGACGAGGAGGCCGTGGCAGAGGGGTTTCGGGAAGTGGTCGAGGGGGTGGCTAGAGACACAGAAAATCTCGGGCAAGTTAGGGGAAAGCTTCCTGGGGTCAAGGGGGTCAGTTTGGTGGGTCGAGGGGTGCAGGAGCCGTCGTGTAGCCGGAGATCGACCGAAGCTCCGAGGCGGAGGGGCCTCGGTCGATCTCGAGCACCGGGGCACTGCTGGGTTGCTGGGGTGGCTAGGGAGGTGCTAGTGATCGAGGCGAAGCTAGCTGAGGGGTGCTGGAGCGAGGGGGGGCTATTTATAGGCCCGCGACGGTGAGCAGACTTGGGAGCGCTAGTGACTCACCATGGCGCGCATGGGGGTGCAGAGAGACGTTGGGGTTGAAACCACGGTCTCAGGACGTGGTATTGGACTGCCCGAACCGTCTGTTGCAGAGAGAGAGAGAGAGGAGAGCCATGCATTTGTGGCTGCGTAAGCTTGGCCAAATCTGGAGCGCGCGGGCACGCGTCGTGCGAGTTCTAGCACGAGAGAGGAGGGGCCTTGAGGCTTGCCCGACGCAGAGGGGCTGTCGGGGAGGAGGTTGGACTTCTCGGGGGAGGCTGGAACTGGCCGAGGGCGTCGCCCCCACCTCGTGACTCCCTGTAGCGCGCCCAAAGCACAGTTTTGGCATCCACGGCATGCTGGTGCGCTCTGAGGCACTTTGGACATGTCGAGCATGTCCTCCCACTTGCTGGGGGTGTCGCTAGCCGTTTGGTTTTAGTGTGAGCTTCGGCTGATCAGAGGCAAGAAATATTGGTGCTGTCAGTCATGAACTGAGGTCTAAATTGGGTTTTTTGGCCTTTCCACTTTGAACCGGTGAGGGGCCAGTTGATTGGGGTTAGATACAGGTGCTGGCTTCTTAATCTAAGAGTTTGAAGCAAAGGAGTTTGGTTTAGCTGTGGCTTAGGTGGCTTTTTCCTATCTGTCAGAAGGTGTTCGACAGTGGTCACACGGGGTTGCACCCCACCACTGGTGCTGAGACTTAATAGGTTTGGTTTTGGTGATAAACCATGGAGTTCCACCAAATTTGAGCTCCAATGGACAAGTTTAGCTTTGTAAACTTGAAATCACTCCAATATGACCAGATATGTTCCTTCCAAAGGGAGTGTGGGCAAACTAAGTCCCACAAATCCCATTTTTGTTGTAGAACCCTCATTTGAGGTATTAGGCATTCCTGCAAAGTTTTAGCCTCATTGGACAAACTTTGCTTTGTAGAGTTGCTCTAACTTGATTCTGGACACACAAGGTTTTTGGGTTATTTGGGGTCCTTATCCACCTTTGATCAAGGTGAAACTTTATGTGGACACCAAACAAGCTTAGGGACAACACTGGAATTTTCTAGGAATTTATTGAGAATATTTCCTTCGGAAATATCTCAAAATGCCAAAACAGACAGAAATAGCTTTTATAGTTTTAATCAATAAATATAATATAAATGGGGTTTGAAATCCTATGTATGGAAAATATATGTCCTTCTGATCATCTCTAAATTTAATCAGATTTTTCCAAAGCAGAAAAGTATTTTTCCATGTTGGAATACCAATTCTGACCTTAGAAATGGACAGGTTATTTAATTAGTAAAATACTCACAAAAATAATTATTTTGTGGTTTTGAAATATATAGATAGGTAAAAATCAGATTACCAAGTATGAGTAGTAGCACTGCTTGCTATCAAAGACATGTAGTGCAACTCAAGGTGGTTTTCCTATGGTTATCAAAGGTTTTTGGAAATCAGTATAATACCAAGGTATTTAGGGTTTTAAAACCTCACATGATCAAGCATAGAAGCATACAATGTCAAGCATGGCACTCACAACATTAGTTTTGAAAAAGTTTTAACAAGCTCAAAATTTTACAACAAAGACAAGTGATAGCAAAAATTGGGTGTGACAGACATATCCCCCTTACAAGAATCTCGTCCCTGAGATTCCTAAGCTACGTGCTAAAAAGTTCTGGAAACTCAGATCGGAGATAGTCTTCACGCTCCCACGTAGCTTCAGCTTTGGTGTGGTTGCTCCATTGAACCTTGAAGTACTTGATAGTGCGGATTCAAGTGCATCGCTCTGCTTCATCCAGAATGCGGATTGGCCCCTCGCGGTAGGTGAGATCAGACTGAAGGTCAATGGCCCGGTGATCAATGTCCTTATAAGGATCGGAACGACTTGGCGTCTGGAGACACTTCCGAAGCTGTGACACGTGGAAAACGTTGTACACACCCGAAAGTTCCGGAGGTAATTCCAGCTGATAAGCGACCTCTCCACGCCTTGTCGTGATCTTGAATGGCCCAATGAACCTTGGAGCAAGCTTCCCCTTAACGTGGAAACGCTTGGTTCCCTTGAGAGGTGTGACACGGAGGTACACCAGATCTCCGGGAATTAACTCCACATTCCTGCAGCAAGAGTCCGCATAACTCTTTTGTTGCGACTTGGTTGTCTTCAGATTTTCTTGGACTAGTTGCACCTTCTCTTGTGCCCGGTGCAAAACTTCTGGTCCGAAAATCAGCTCGTCTCCGATTTCTGACCAGTTGAGCAGGGTGCGGCATTTCTGTCCGTACAGCACTTCGAACGGGGCCATCTGGAGACTAGACTGGTAGTTGTTGTTGTATGAAAACTCAGTGAACGGGAGACAGTCTTCCCATTTGGCTCCATGCACTAGGACACATGCGCGGAGCATATCTTCGAGTATCTGATTCACCCTTTCCGTCTGTCCTCCCGTCTGCGGGTGGAAGGCGGTGCTGAAAGAGAGCTTGGTACCGAGGGCTTCCTGAAGTTTCCTCCAAAACCTCGAGGTGAAGTGCGTGCCTCGGTCAGATACAATCTCCTTGGGAACTCCATGAAGGCTTACTATGCGCTCGATATAGAGACTAGCCAATTTGTTCCCGTCATATGTGGTGTTGACAGGGATGAAATGGGGCACCTTGGTAAAATGGTCGACAACAACCCATATCGAGTTATGGCCCTTGCAAGACCTTGGTAGACCGGTAATGAAATCCATCCCTACCTTGTCCCACTTCCATTCCGGCACCTGGAGAGGTTGTAGCAGTCCTACGGGTTGCTGATGCTCAGCCTTAACTTGCTGACACACATCCACTTGGCCACATACGACGCGATTTCCCTCTTCATGTCGTGCCACCAGAATCTTTCTCGGAGATCTTGATACATCTTGGTACCACCGGGGTGAATGGAGTAAGGTGTATCATGAGCTTCCCGTAGGATGAGTTCCTTGAGTTCGGCCTTGTTGGGTACGCATAAACGTTTCCCAAACCACACAACTCCTTGATCATCCTCCTAGAATCCTGGGGCCTTGCCTTCTGGAATCTTCTTCTTGATACCTTCGATGCTCTTGTGACCCTTCAGGGCCTCCTTGATGTCGTCTTCCAGCGTTGGTTTGACTTCGAGATTATCTAGGAATCCTGGTTCCACGAGTTCCAATCTGAAGTTCTCCAACTCTTCGTACAAGGCAGGCTACCTTTCCTTAAGCATGACGTTTAAGGTGCTGGTCTTCCGACTCAAGGCATCGGCCACTACATTTGCCTTACCGGGGTGATATTGAATGCTGAGGTCGTAGTCTTTGATTAACCCCAACCATCTCCGTTGCCTCATATTCAATTCCCTTTGGGTGAAAATATACTTCAGACTCTTGTGGTCGGTGTATATTTCACATCGCTTCCCCAGAAGGTAATGTCGCCATGTCTTCAGGGCATGCACTACTACTGCCAACTCGAGAACATGGGTGGCACAATTCTCCTCATGCGGGAGCAGTTGCCGCGACAAGTATGCCACGACCCTGCCATCCTGCATTAGAACCCTACCTAGCCCGGTCCTTGAGCCATCGCAATATATTACGAACTCCTTGCTGATATCTGGAGTGGCCTATACCGGGGCGGTGGTTAGCCTCTTCTTCAATTCTTGGAAGCTTGCCTCACATTCCGGCATCCATTCGAACTTCTTGCCTTTCTTCAAGAGCTGAGTCATAGGTCGCGCGATGTGGGAGAATCCTTCTACGAACTTGCGGTAGTACCCTGTGAGTCCGAGAAAGCTCCTGACTTCCTTCACGTTGATTGGCGATTCCCAGTTGGTTACCGTGGTAATCTTAGAGGGATCAACTGCCAATCCACTTGTTGTCATGGTATGACCTAGGAATCCAACTTCGTTCAGCCAAAACTGGCATTTGTTGAACTTGGCATACAGTTGGTGCTCTCGAAGCTTTTCCAGTACTAACCTCAAGTGTTGCTCATGCTCTTCTTCAGACTTGGAAAAGATTAATATGTCATCAATGAATACGACGACAAACTTGTCCAAATATTCCATGAAGACCTTATTCATGAGGTACATGAAGTAAGCTGGGGCATTTGTCAATCCGAAGGACATGACAGTGCATTAGTACAGACCGTACCGGGTCACAAATGCCGTCTTTGGAATGTCTTCGGGTCGAATCTTTAGTTGGTAATATCCAGAGCGAAGGTCGATCTTGGAGAATACCTTTGCTCCATTAAGCTGGTTGAACAAGTCTTCAATCTTGGGGAGTGGATACTTGTTCTTGATCGTGACCTCATTGAGTGAATGGTAATCGATGCAAAGTCGGATTGTCCCATCCTTCTTGGACACGAAGAGAACAGGCGATCCCCAAGGTGACGCACTTGGACGAATAAACCATTTCCTGAGTTGCTCATCCAATTGCTTCTTTAACTCCGCTAGCTCTTCGGATCCCATCTTGTAAGGCTTCTTATAGATAGGCCTTGATCCGGGCATGCGTTCGATGATGAACTCGATGTCTCGGTCAGGAGGCATCCCTGGTAGCTCATCAGGAAAGACATCCTGGTACTCACAAACTATTGGCACTTGGTCGAGTCCTTCCTCTGATAGGCTGTTAACTCGTGGCACTCAAGTGGGTACTCGCTCAGAGACATACTTGACTTTGACCCCTTGGTCACGTGTCATGGTAATGGCCCTGTTAGAACAGTCCAAGATACTCTTATGCTTGGCCAACCAGTCCATACCGAGGATTACTTCTAGGCCTTGCAACTTAAGCACAATGAGATCCGCTGAGAAGCTCGTCCCATTGATAACTATCCCAACCTTTCTACACCCTAGGTTGGTTCTCAAAACTGCTCCCGGGGTTTGAATTGCCATATGCCCATGAAGCAAGGTAGGTTCTAGACCACACTTTTCCGCAAACTTTTGCGCAAAAGGAATGCGAAGCACCACAATCAAACAATACTGTTGCTGGGGTAGAGTTGACGAGGAACGTACCCAGAATGCAGCCCGGGTCTTCCTGTGCATCTTCCGCAGAAATATGATTAATCCGCCCCTTGTTGTGATACTGCTGATTGCGGGGAACCTAGTTCCTGCCTGGTGCTCCTTGGCCTGGATTTGGCGCATTGGGGCACTGCCTGGAATAGTGCCCTGGTTGTCCACACCCGAAACAGGTAACTTGCGCTGGAAGATTGGTCTTGCTCCCACCGTTGTTTGGCGGAGTGCTAGCTGGCTTGACGCTGACTTGCTGAGGTTGGTAATTCTGGCGAAATGTTGGGTGCTTGTACTGCTGCTGCTGATAGTTGGGTCTTGCTAGGGCTAACTGCCATGGTCGGGGTTTTGAGTTGATTGGTCCTCCACTACTTATTAGCTTGCGCTTACGGGTGTCGCCCATTGCACGACGCTTGTCTTCCAACATAAGAGCCTTATTAACCAGGTCACTGAAGGTCCGACATTCGCAAACAACCAGTTGATACTGGAGTGACTGTTGTAGTCCTTCCATAAAGCGCTCCACTTTGGCAGCGTCAGTGCTGACATCTTCAGGTGCATACCTTGATAGAAGGTTGAACTTCTGCAAATACTCCTTGACTGATCCACTGCCTTGCCTTAAGGCTCGGAATTCCCGCTTCTTAATGGTCATCATCCCCGGAGGAATGTGAGCGGCGCGGAATCCATCCTTGAACACGGCCCAAGTGATGACTTGCCCGGCTCGCATGATCTGAAATCCATCCCACCAAGCTCTGGTTGTGCCCCCGAGACAGTGGGTTGCATAGAGAACTTTCTCGTTGTCATCAGTGCACTTGACCAGCGAGAGAAGGTCTTCGATAGTGCGGATCTTGTCGTGGTTTTGTCACGGCAGATGTCCTCATGAAAGGACTTAGTACTGGAGGCATCGCACCTTGGTGGCGACTCAAAGGGGTTAAGCAGGAGAGACACGGCGATTTACCCAGGTTCGGCCCCTCATGAGGAGGTAAAGGCCTACGTCCTGCTTTGGTTTGTATTGATGTGGTTTCGATTACAAGGAGGGCATAACTCGCCAAACCTAGCACTCGATGATTTCTAACCTGCCCTCTGCTTCCCTGGGACTCGCCTTTATATACAGGTCGAGTCCCTAGGGTTTACAAGGGTGCTTTCCTTCCTACGAATCGTGACCTCTACCATCTCCAAGTCGCCATCTTCCAAAGCTTGGAGACCTTCCAGAAATTGTAAACCGCCACACAACCTTCGGCCTTGCCAGGCCAAGGCCCGAATCATACTCAAATGAATCGCCTGATTCGGTGACCCGGCCCACTAGGGCGGGTTAGTAACAGGTAATATCACCAACATTAGGCCCCAGATTGACTTGAATTCTCTTCACGCCAATACTCTTGCTCAATTAAAGGTGATTCATCCTTTATCCTTCCCTCCACATCAGAGATTTTGACCCGCCACCTGTCGTGGAAGATTTTTAAATCGCCAAACCATTTCTCGTTGGAAACTTCTTATCCCTTGGATTCCGGGAAGACTGACACAATCCTAACGGATCTTTTGATATCGTTATCCCAAAAATTTCGGAGCGCCATTATAGCGAATCTTTTTATCCTTCGGCGGTTCCCGCCCACGGCGCCTCGATTCCAGTGCCTGCCCTGTTAAATAGGTGGGGGGACAGGACTGGCGCATTTCCACCTACCAGTCCTGTCAATCTCCTCCCCATTTATCACAGCGAGGAAACCTTACCGCCTTCCGAGGGCTCCGCCGCCGACCGCAGTTCCTGTCGCCACCCGAAAAGCTTCGGCGCCGCCCTCAGATCTTCGTCGCCGTCAAGCTCCGTACCACGACCGAGCTGCTCGCCGCCATCGGCCATCTCATCACCGTCAACCACCTTGCCATTGTTGGGCACTTCATCGCCACCGGGGATCTCCGTGCCCGACCGAGATTTTCACGCTCCTCCAACTGCCTTCGTCGCCGTCGACCACTTCCGGCCGAACCCATCAGGTTAGGTCACCGCTCATTTTTAAGAACAGATCCCCATCTCTGTTCGAAGTTTCAACATCTCCATGTTCTTGATGCCTTTCGCGAATATCTGTCACCTGTCCTTGACTGATTAGCATTAATGACGACGAGATAGCTAATGTTTTTACTACCTTCACTTATTTGCCCTTGATTTGCATGCTTAGAGCAATATTTCACCAAACGAACAACATCATCTTGTACTGGTAGCAAGTTGCCGTGTCCAGTCATTTTCCTCATGTTTTTTCAACTGCCTAGTAGATCCATAGTTCACCACTCATTACATGAAAACTGTTTGTAGTCTTCACACTTCACCATTTTGAACAAAGGCTTACGACGCTTTAAGACACAACTCTTGTGAGTAGCCAAATTTCGCAAGTCGCCACAAAAAACCGACCCGGATTTTTATATGGCGGGTCAAGATTTTTCCTCAACCCATGAAAAAACTACTTGGCGAGTTAAATGAACTTATTTCACCCCTTACGGTAAATCTTTCAAGCGTGTAAATTCACCCGTACTTTACTCCTTTGTAGTATGGGCGCCGTCTTCAAAAGTGACTGGCTCCCTACCAAAGTCGACGGCACCATACTAGCAGATTATGTGAAAATAGGCAACTTGGACCCTCGGAATGTTATTGGCTGGCGTACCGGGTTCGGAGACGATCTCCCCAACCCCAAAGAAGGGGAGATAGTCGTTTTCGTTGAACACCTTGAGCGAGGTTTTAAGCCGCCTGGATCAAAGTTTCTTAGAGACGCCATGGCTTTCATGAACGTCCGCCTCTAGGATCTGGGACCTAACTCGATAAGTAACCTATGCCAATTCCAAGTGTTCTGCGAGGCTTATCTGCGGATGGAACCCTCAGTTCCCTTATTCTGGTAGTTTTTCCACTTAAATCGCCAGACGGAATTTCACAATGGTCCCAGCCTGGAACTTGGCGGTGTAAATGTTCAGCGCCGCAGGGATAGCCCGTTTCCTTCACTCGCCATGCCAAGCCATCCCAAAGGCTGGGGCAAGTCTTGGTTCTACTGTCAAGAGACCTCACCCGCAGGAGAAAACAAGCTTCTGGGCTATAGGAAAGACCGCCTTCCAACAAACTTCAAACTTCCGTACAAGCTCACCGAAGAGGATGAATCAGATTTTATCCCAGTGTTGTCCGAGTTAAGATCATTGACGAACAACGGCCTTACTGGGGTCGACTTGATTCGCTGCTGGGTCGAATGGTGGATCCTTCCTTTAAGTCGCCGGGACGGGCTAATGTGCGAGTTTGATGGCACCTTAGATCATCCTCAATGTTATTTCCATACGGCTTTAACAGAAAAGGATATTGTCACCATCATCAAGAAGCTGACCGGCGAGCCTGCGGGAAAATGTGGCCAAATCGACCTCAAACCCTTCTGCAAAATTAATCCGGCGCCCAAGGTAAGCGATTCTAACCCGCCCTTTGTCTCTATTTCTTATGTTTCATTCAAGTTGTGGACTTTTATAATATATACCATTCCAGAAAGGTGATAAATTTTGGTCCAAGAAACCCAAAAGGTCAGCCATGAAACAAGCTAAACCGCCCCCAAAGAAAACCAAGGGCAAGGGCAAAGCTGATGTGGCTGAGCCATCCGAAGCCGATGAGTCTCAAGTCGGCGACGCACCTTTAGAGGTAAAAACCTATCCTCTTTTCACTCGCCATATGCTATTGTTAACTTTGTATTTATGCCTCTGCCTCTCTTGAATAGAATGAAGACAATGAAAGCCAGGAGGACTCTGTAGAGGTAATTTCTGTTTCCTCCGATTCATCTCCTTCTCCGCCAAAGCTGGCCAGGCGAATTTGTGGGAAAGTTCCCTTCTCACATCCAAATGCTTGTTTGGACCCCAATTTTCTATTGAAGAAAGCACGACATACCTCAAATCGGAAGACCCGAAGTCACTCCGGTGATCTGGTGTCTGGCTTACCAGCAAAGAACAAGAGGAAACAAAACGAGGTACCCATGAACGATACTTCCTTATGTTTCTTTGGATCGCATCCGTAATCCGCCTATATCTTTGACATATAATTCTTGCAGAATTCTCCTCCTACATCTGGCGACTCAGTAATGTCGACACTTCCACTAATGATTTGAGTCCTTGGGTAAGTCCTTTGACAATTTTACTTTGAATCTGAGGATAATGAATTGCCAGTTTTTTAATGCGCCGTTCCCCTTTTTTAGGGCACAGGCGAAGAAGAGGAAAACCATCGGGTCAACTCCTGTCATAATTTCCGAGCCCATCAAAGAGTCAGCGCCAGTCCAAGATGACCCGGATCAAGGCGAGCCTGAAGATCAAATGGATCTTCCTAGCTCGCCCAAGGACACAACGGATGCCCCTAAGCCGCCAAGTCCATTGACAACAGCAGAAGACCCGGATGCTGTGGTTATTACTGGCACCAGTTTCTCTAAACCGGCCACAACAGTTTTATCAAAGCATGCACCATCATCCTCTCAAAACATCCCTGAATTTGGACTCTCCAAGGCTAAGCTTTCTGAATATGAACATCTGGAATTCCAAGAACTTTGCTCTGGTTTTGCGAGTCGCCTGGAGGCGAGTTATGAGATGGAGAAAAGCCTGCTCCGGATCCTAAAGAATAAACATGGGGTAAGCTTTGTCATACATTATATTACTCCCATTAACCCCCCAAGGGTCGGGTCATCAGTAAAAAGATGAGACGGGTCTTGATAAATTAGAAATAACTTTCGACCAGTAACCCCCAAGGGCCGGGTCATTAGCAAAAAGATGAGTCGGGTCTTGATAAATTAGAAAAAACTTTCGACCAGTAACCCCCAAGGGTCGGGTCATTAGTAAAAAGATGAGTCGGGTCTTGATAAATTAGAAAAAACTTTCGACCAGTAACCCCCAAGGGCCGGGTCATCAGTAAAAAGATGAGCCGGGTCTTGATAAACTAGAAAAAACTTTCGACCAGTAACCCCCAAGGGCCGGGTCATCAGTAAAAAGATGAGCCGGGTCTTGATAAATTAGAAAAAACTTTTGACCAGTAACCCCCAAGGGCCGGGTCATCAGTAAAAAGATGACTTGGGTCTTGACATTGTATAATTTTATCTGGAAAAAAAAATTATACATTAGCCCCCAAGTGTCAGGGATATTGCTTGCAATAGTTCTGAGACTTGCCCCTTATCATGTACTTTCAACAGGAAACTCTTACTCAGACTGAATCGGCACTTGGCGATTTAAAGAAAAACTTATCTGATCAGCAAGATGCACGAACTAAGTCGGAGGAGAAGTATCAATTGGTCCTGGCTGAGATGGAAAAACTCAAAGCCGATTTAAAAAGGGCTCAGGCTGACCAAGATGCTGCAACAAAAAGAGCAGAGAAGGCTGAAGCCAGCCTGGCTACTGTACAACAAGAACTGTCCGGCTTGAAGCGTCATATCTTAAACATGGCGCAAGCCGTCTTTGGTAAAATACTCAAACTTTTGATCGCTCTTTTTTTACCAATAACTCTTATTGTGAGTTGCTGATTATCATGACCCCTTGCACAGGTCCGAGAGCCGCCAACCTTCAGGATGATTGCGTGCTAACGTTGAAGGCGATTTACACGCTGACAGAGCAGTTGTATACCGGCAGTGTATTAACTGTTAAAGCTGTGATGGGTGCCAAGGAGCCTATAACTTCCATAAAGTAGATGCTTGGCTGCCTATCTACGCTTCCCCCTCAAATTGGCGAGTTGACTCGGTCAGCCGTCCGGAAGGGCATACTGACCACCTGAAGTCGCTGCTTGGCGTATGCTCCAGAGATCAACCCAGAAGAGGTAGAGGCAGGCTTTCCTCAACTCAAAGATGATGGGTCAGAATTCGTCGAAGAGGACTATCAGCGTGTCGTCAAGGACTCCCGGCTGGTGGCGACTCAACTTGCTGCAAGTCTGGACTTATCAAAGTATCAGGCTGCTTATTACAGCAAGAACAAGAAGGTCAACCCGCCAACCTTTGTGACGACCAGCTTAACTCCTCGGCGACCCAAGAACCCTTTTGACTTGGACGCAGATCTTGCATCAATCCTGACCGATGAAGATGACTTCGCGGCTCTGGCCAAGTGCAACTGGGTACTGGGCGACTTGCAAATTGAGGTTGGCCAAAGCTCGCAGCAAAATGACCCCAAGGCGCCAGCAGAATAAACTTCATTGATTTGGCCTGAGAGCCATGTAATAGGTCTTTTTCATGAGTCGGTACTGTTTTTGTGATACTTTCGAAAGAATCTTTATACTGCCCTTAAGGCGATTTGAAATATTGGATCTGCCGTTTGAAAATCCTTTATAATGCTTAATCCGCCATGGATGAGGTGATTTTGATCATCAACCTATTTTAAACTTGAAAAAACATATGTGCAACCAGATAAATGTTAACAAATATTTTCAAGATGAACCAGGAAAAAGGTTTGAAAAACCTCGTGGAAATGCCATGAAGAAAAAATAAAAATAGCAATTTCGTCGGCTCATAAGAACGCGACAGGATGGGCCGAGTCAGAAAGCTCAAGCACACACCCTAAATGACGGTTTCGTCAGCTCATAAGGTCGCAACAAGATGGGGCGAGTCAGAAAGCTCAAGCACGCACCCTAAATGACGGTTTCGTCGGCTCATAAGGTCGAGACAGGATGGGGCGAGTCAGAAAGCTCAAGCACGCACCCTAAGATGATGGTTTCGTCGTCTCATAAGGTCGCGACAGGATGGGGCGAGTCAGAAAGCTCAAGCACGCACCCTAAGATGATGGTTTCGTCGGCTCATAAGGTCGGGACAGGATGGGGCGAGTTAGAAACCTCAAGCACACACCCTAAGATGATGGTTTCGTCGGCTCATAAGGTCACGACAGGATGGGGCGAGTCAGGAAGCTCAAGCACGCACCCTAAGATGATGGTTTCGTCGGCTCATAAGGTCGCGACAGGATGGGGCGAGTTAGAAAGCTCAAGCACACACCCTAAGATGGTTTCGTCGGCTCATAAGGTCGCGACAGGATGGGGCGAGTCAGAAAACTCAAGCACACACCCTAAGATGATGGTCTCGTCGGCTCATAAGGTCGCGACACGATGGGACGAGTTAGAAAGCTCAAGCACACACCCTAAGATGATGGTTTCATCGGCTCATAAGATCGCGACAGGATGAGGCGAATCAGAAAGCTCAAGCATGCACCCTAAGATGATGGTTTCGTCGGCTCATAAGGTCGCGACAGGATGGGGCGAGTCAGAAAGCTCAAGCACACACCCTAAGATAGTTTCGTCGGCTCATAAGGTCGCGACAGGATGGGGCGAGTCAGAAAGCTCAAGCACGCACCCTAAGATGATGGTTTCGTCGGCTCATAAGGTCGCGACAGGATGGCGAGTCAGAAAGCTCAAGCACGCACCCTAAGATGATAATTCTGTCGGCTCATAAGGTCGCAACAGGATGGAAAATTTTGATCTTTAATGAAGAAGCCCCCAAGTCGGGAAGCATTTTAATTTTATTACTTCATAATGAAACTGAAAAGCTTACAAAATGCAGAGCTTAAGAGCTCAAGTGTAATAAGGCCGCAAATGGGCAATATTCCAAGGGCGAGTTGACTCAACTTCCGTGGTTGGCCGGTTAGGCCGAAGATCCACTAGATAATAAGAGCCATTGCGAAGGTTCTTGCTGACGACGAACGGTCCTTCCCATGGTGGTGACAACTTATGCATGCCCGCACGGTCTTGTATCAACCAAAGAACTAAGTCGCCTTCCTGAAAGGTCCGACTCTTAACCCGGCGGTTGTGATAACGCCGTAGATCTTGTTGATAGATGGCCGAACGGGCCGCAGCCAAGTCACGTGCCTCTTCTAAAGCGTCCAAGGAATCTTGACGCGCCAGCCCATTGTCTTGCTCCACATATGCGGCGACTCTAGGCGAATCATGTGTTATGTCAGTAGGAAGAACGGCTTCTGCTCCGTAGACCAAAAAGAAAGGGGTAAAACCCGTGGACCGGTTCGGGGTGGTCCGGATACTCCACAACACCAAAGGCAATTCTTCGACCCAACATCCTGGGGTTTTCTCCAGGGGAGCCATGAGTCGGGGCTTAATTCCTCGTAAGACCTCCTGATTCGCCCGTTCCGCCTACCCATTAGATTGCGGGTGAGCAACCTGTGACATCCTCGACTTTTGCAACAGTAATTATTGTAATTAAGCTACAGTGATCAACCGCTAATGATGCCACGTCATCGAATTCCCATCTCAGACCCGCGTTGATTCGAGTTTTGTCCGGATTCAAAATTTGAAAACAAACGAAAAGTACTTTATAAGTTCATTACAAATATTAAAAGAATATGTATATGAAAGAAAGAATGAAAAGTATGTATAATAAATTGTAAAAGAAAGTATAATAAAACAAAGAATTTTAAAAGAAAAATCAGATAGTAAAATAAATAGGAAAGAAAGAAATAATAAAAAAGGAAAAAAACAAAACAAAACAAAACAACGAAAAGAAAAAAAGAAGAAACCCCCCCCCCACCCCACTGGCCTGGCTCGGCCAAGAGGCCCAACCGGCCAGAACCCTAGCCCCCCCCTGGCGAGGGAGCCTCTCCTCGCTACTCCCTCCCCTCCTGGGCGCCGCCAGCCTCCCCCTCGTGGGGGGGCCCACCCCCCACACTCTCTCTCTCTCTCTCTCCCGTAACCCTCCCCCACGAGAGCCCCCACCCCACGACAGATCCCCCACACCCACCCCCACGAGCCCTCCCGTACCTCCCGTCACCCCCCCTCTCAGATCCACCCCTCCCCCCCCCCCCCCCGGCGCGCCTCACCCCCCCCCCCCCCCCGCCGGCGAGCAGCCCCCCACGGTCTCCCTCCACCGGCCCTCCTCTCCACCCCTCACTCCCCGCCGGCGGCCCCCCTGCCTCTCCTCACCGAGGACCCGTCCAACACCTCCGGCGGCCGAGGCCCTCCCGGGATCCTCCCTGGCCGGCCGACCCAGGCCAGGGGCCTCCCCCCCGTCGCGCCCCCCCTTCCTCCCGCTTGGTCCAGGAGGGACCGGGCACGGAGACCGGCCCCCTCGGACCCTTCACCACGTCGGCGAGCCCCTCCCCCACCGGGCCTCCCCTACGCCTCTTCCTCGCCGGAACAGCGCCGTCACCGTCACCCGCCTCGTCCTCCTCCTCGCCGTCACCTCCGCTTCCCGCGAACTCCGGCTTCACCGGCCCCTCCCGTCAACGTCGGTGAGCCCCTCCTCGGGCTCCTCCCACCATGTCGTTCTTCTCGCCGTCCCGGTTCCGTTCCGGCAAACGAGACCCCGATCCGTCGACGGTAGACTCCGGTAGGAGGGATTGAAGTTTATGTTCTTCTATGTTGAGTTGGAGCAGAGAGTTGTTCTCTGTCTGTTAACAGAGAGAGAGATGAGTGTTGAGAGTTAAATGAAAATAAAAACAAATGTTGTATCCCGTATGTATGTATGTATGTATTTGATACCCGTATTTATGTATGTATTGCGTATATAGATATTGGAGGAATACGATATTTGCATGTTTATATCTATGGATAAAATCGAGTATTTTGGCCTTAGGCCACTTACCGGTGGGGCCAATGCACTCGCTGTCTATGATAGGGAGGCCCCACGCGATAATTAAAAATAATAAATAAAAATAATGTTTTTATTAAATAAATAAATAAATAGATATATTAGTTAAATTAATTAATTAGAATAATGAGAGAATGCCACGTGGGTCCATCATTAAATTAATCTGTTAAATCAATATTTAATCGATATTAAAACTTGTGCCTATGACGTTCGGGACCCACTGGTCAGTTGACCAGTCAAATGTTGATGTCAGCATGACATCGCGATGATGTCATATGGGATTTTATTATAATAGCTAAATCTGTTTTTAATTCCTAAATAATTAATAAAACTTTGAAAGTTAATATAAAATAATCCGTAAGTTAGATCAAAATAATTTCAACATGAAAGTTGATCAGCAAAACGAGACGAACCCGGATACACGGCCCGTTCGTCTGTCACGCGTCCCTAGCATAGCAAACATGGAACTTTTCCATCGTTTCCAGTATAGCCGGTAGTAGCCCGAGACCCGGAAAATATCGTCAGATATTCTTCCGAACCGTCTATGACGGATGTTGCTGCGTTAGTTCATGTCTAGCCTGCATCTTGCCATGTCATGCTTTGTGTTGCATCGGTGCTATTATTTATTGTTTCTTCCCCCTCTTCTTACCGGTAGACCCCGAGACTGACGCTGTTGCCGGGTACATCTACGACCCTGCCGATCAGTCCTTTGCCGCAGAGCAGCAAGGCAAGCAAACTCCCCTTGATCATTCCTATATCGCCTATGTCTTTCTTTGTACTGCTTGCATTAGTATTTTGCTACTGTTGTAGTTAGCTCCTATATCTGATGCATAGCCTATTTTTGATGAACTGCTACTTTCAGTCCTGTACCTTTAATATGCTTAGTATAGGTGGAGCAGTCATCCCCTCAGACCCCGTAGTCCAGTTGCCCCGCTTGTTTTCAAATCTCGATCTCTGATCGACGAGCCAGACCCGACACAGCACATTCACCCCCCCTTTGTTGTACGAAGCTATAGAGATACTATCGGGTACCGAGGGTGACACCTCACTAAGTACTCCTGATGATATCTCTGTAGTATAGCTAGTCGGTCATGGTTATCGAGGGTGATTCCTCATTCACCATTCCCGATGACGCCTCTGTCGTGCAACCCCGCGAGTGTGGGACCCCCGAGGGTGATTCCTCTAAGCCCACCTTGACGGGTACATCGTTCGGAATCCAACGAGGGTGATACCTCGGATTCCCCCGATGTTACAACCACACAGTTACTCGACCATGTTACTGGGATCATTGGTGATTAGTTGTAAGACGGGTGGATTCCCGTGAGACTGTGTTGCTGGCCTAATTAAAATGCTAATGGATTTGGGTATTTGATCTGGGTTGGTCGGAGACCTTTTCGCACTAACCGGCTACGCGGCAAGAATTATGGGTACTCGGCGTCGCGGTATCAGCCGAAGCTTTTCAGATGCCAGCAATGTAGCGACGCGCGCCCGAGTGGTCCCGAGATGCATCGCGCTTGTGATTAAGGGATGCTAGGACTGACGTCGGCCGCCCACGTCACGTGCAGGAGCGTGAGGGGGAACTGGGCCCATGAACCCTTTGTGCTTAGGATTTAGACCGATGGGCTGGCCTCTCTGATTAGTCTTAGGTGGGGCTGCGACGTGTCGATATTCTGAGGCCGGGCAGGACCCAGAAAATTATGTCCGGCCAGAGTGTTATCGAGCGTGACGGGACTTGTGGTGCACCCCTGCAGGGATGAAAATTAACTATTCGGATAGCCGTGTCCACGGTTACAGGACGACTTGGAGTTGTGCCCCGATCTTTTACAACTACAATTGTTACTTAAATGGATCATTAGTTTGCCTCGAGATTGCTTCCTTGCAGGGAGTCGAGGGAGGATCTTTAGGCATGACCTCACTTCAATATTGCTGCAACAATATGACTATTAATGTGTTACCCCTGTTCTACTCTCGTCTATTGCTGCAAGACCCTGAAGATGCTAGTCTTCGATAGGACTAGGCCTTTCTCTCTCTGTTCTCGCATTGCTGCAGTCAGTCCACATATAACCCCCCCTTCTTTGATACTGATGCATAATTAGAATAGTTCTGATGTAAGACTTGCGAGTACTTTGGATGAGTACTCACCGCTGCTTTGCTCCCCCCTTGTCCCCTTGATCCGTTTGCTGCGACCAGATGATGGAGCCCAGGAGATGGAGGTCCCCGCCACCGACGACTGCTACCCCGACGGTGCCTACTACTACGTGGAGGCCGCTGATGATCAGGAGTAGTTAGGAGGTTCCAGGCAGGAGGCCTCGCCTCGTTCAATCGTTGTATCTTTTGTGCTAGCCTTCTCTAAGGCACCCCATGTTTTATGTATGTACTCAGATATTTGTTGCTTCCGCTGACTCGTGTGTTTATCGAGCTTTCGTATTCTAGTCCTCGAGGCCCCTGGCTTGTAATATGAAGCTGATGTTATTTTATTTGTGTCTAGAGTTGTGTTGTGATATCTTCCCGTGAGTCCTTGGGTTTGATCATACGCATTTGTGTGTATGATTAGCGTACGATTAAGCCGAGGGCGTCACAAGTTGGTATCAGAGCCAACTGCCTGTAGGTAGCCCCCTTTCCAACTCCTTGGCCGAAGTTGAGTCTAGTGTTTGAAAAACTTTACTAACACTGATGTTGTGGCTTACGGGCCCACATCTCAATTGGGTGGTATTAGTATCTTTGACTACTTTCCTATACTCTGGGCTCTACTTTCTCTTCTCTTTCGGGTCAAAGATTTTACTAACTCTAACATTAGGTTCTCGAATCACATCGATCCGGAGCGCTGGACTATCTACTCTTTTTCTCCTGAATATGTATTACACACACTGTCATTGACATCCGTCAATCTTATTTTGAGATGCGTCCCGCAAGACAGCACGTGCGCCTGACACAGGCCACTGAGACGACTGGGTTCCCGGCCATTTTGGTCGATCTCCTGACCAGGCTGGGATATCGCTAGTACCCCGAGTACACTGTGTTCGAGTATTTCCGCGAGTACAACCAGTACCAATACCAGGCTGAGGTTCGCATCTTCGACCAGAGGGGCGGCGAGACCCTCGAGCGCCACGTGTTCTGTGGTATTGGAGTGTCGGTCGAGATGGCCGTCCATGATGCGGCCTACATCGCCATCACCCGTCTCCGTGGAGCGTACCCTCACCTGGAGGAGAGCCCTTTCACATACATCCCGCATGCTCCTGCTGGGGATGAGACTGGGTCTGATCTCACTGCCTACGCTTCTGACGTTCGGGAGCGCAGCGACCGTTCCTACGTCGCTGTCTGCGCCCCCTACGTGACACGTCGCTACGACGCGCGGATTCTGGTGCAGTACACTGAGGCAATGGATCGTGCCTTCCGAGCTCTGACTGTGGAGTTGTATGCTACGCGCGCTCGTCTTTACGACACGTTGACAGAGCTGCAGCCATCACACTGTCCGAGGGTTCCACCTATGCACATCCTCGAGCCAAGCAGGACAGAGCTACCATCAGCTCTCGAGTGGACTGATGTTGGGGGTAGAACCCCTGCACTTGGACCTCAGCTGCTCGACTAGATGCGGTACCCTCACCAGAGTCACAACGGGACACAGGGTCCTGTCCCTACCTTCTATCACCGCCAGCTACCAGGATTCGATCGTCCTCTCCGACGTTGATGTAGCCTTATCGCTACATCTCGTTGTGGTACTCTTCCACCGCGTGCCCGCGCGTCGCCTAGTGAGTCCAGGGTATCGTCTAATGCGTCCGGGCTATCGCCAAATTTTGAATTTTTAATCGTTAGTCTGTAATAGAACTTATGTATGGGTCTGTATGTCGAACTCAACTACTATGGAGTATCTATCGCATTTCCCTTTCATTATGCTTAATTACTTCATGAATGCGTGTGATGCCTTTGCAATTACTTTAAGCTAAACTGCCCCTGCTAAATATTTAACAGGATGGTTAGACCAGCTGGCCGCCCGCGTGGCCCTGCCAACGATGCACCACCCCCCGCCTCCTGAGTATATGGCGGGGATGATCCAACAGTTTGAGCTGAACCGCCAGTTTATGCAAGGGCTCATGGATCAGTTCCAAAGGCCGAACATGAACCAACCGCAAGCCGTGACACTGCAAGACTTCTGCCGTCTCAACCCTGCGATCTACCGCAGCTCAACTCAGCCTCTAGATGCTGATGACTGGCTCCGTGACATTTCCTATGAGCTGGAGTCTGCCAATGTGCCCCTAGCGAGCTATGTCAACTTTGCCGCCTACTTTCTGAAGGGTCCCGCTGCTCAATGGTGGGACAGCCACAGGCGCTCTCAGCCCGATGGAACTATCATCACTTGGCAGAGTTCAAGGCTGCTTTTCGTGCTCGATACATCCCCCAGGGAATCATGGACCGGAAGAAGCGTGAGTTCCGCAACTTGGTCGAGGGCAACAAGACTGTGGATGCTTATCAGCGGGAATTTCTGGAATTATCTCGCTATGCTGAAGAAGACATTGCGACTGATGCACGCAGGCAGGAGAAGTTCCGTGAAGGCCTCCACCCTGATATCAAGCTGACACTCCTTGTTCAGGACTATGCTGATTTCGCCACCCTCGTGAACAAGGTTATTCAGGTTGAGACTGGTCTGCAGGAATACAAAGATAGTAGCAAGCACAACCGTGACATGGGCTCATCTTCGGGCTCATCTGCACAGAAGCGGAAGATCTGGATTCCCAACAACATGTACCATGCACCTGCTCCTACTCCGAGGCCGTCCTATGCTGCACCTCGCCTGCCTCCTCCACCACCTAGGCAGCCGAGGCTTCCAGCTCCACCACCTCGAGTTCCTCCTTCCCGTCCTGAGGACGGGTTGTGCTTCAAGTGTGGCCGTCCAGGTCACCGTGCTAGAGACTGCAGACAGAATCCGAATCAGCTGGCACTTCCCGCAACTGGCAGTGGCAACAACCAGAACCGCAACTTCAACACTAAGCCTGCTTATGTTCGTGGTCAGGCCAACAACATTGATATGGGTCAAGCTCAAGACCAGCCTGCTACCGTGATGGGTACACTTCTCGTTAACTCAATACCTGCTTCTGTATTGTTTGATACAGGAGCATCGCATTCCTTTATGTCGGAAAATTTTGCATACATGCATGACATTAGGAGCGAAGAGATGAACACCCCGATAGTGGTAAACACCCCTGGGGGCGAATGCCGAACCTCTGTGGTTTGCCCTCATGTTCGAGTTGAAATTGAAGGATTAGAATTCCTTGCCAACCCATCCTACTAAAGTCATCCAACATTGATCTCATATTGGGGATGGACTGGTTGAAAGCTCATACGGCATCGATCGTTTGTGCCACCAAGACCGTCCACCTCCTACACCCTTCAGATGAAGTAATAAGCTACCATGCGCATCTCGTCCGTAATGCTGAGGCACGACTGTATGCTTTGAATGCATTAAATGCGTCGCCTCTTGAAGGGATTGAAAACATACCAGTGGTCCGAGAATTTCAAGATGTCTTTCCAGAAGAACTTCCGGGGATTCCCCCTGCTCGAGCTGTCGAGTTTGTCATTGACTTGGTACCCGGTACCACTCCTATTGCCAAGCGTCCTTATAAAATGCCGCCACATGAACTCCTTGAACTTAAGCAAGAAATTGACAACTCGCTCCGTCTGGGTTTCATCCGTCCGAGTTCCTCTGCTTGGGGAGCACCTTCTCTCTTTGTTAAGAAGAAGGATGGGACAAATCGATTGGTCCAAGACTATCGTCCTATCAACCAGGCCACTATTCAAAACAAATATCCTCTCCCTCGGATAAATGATTTGTATGATCAACTTGCTGGTTCCACCGTTTTCTCTAAGCTCGACTTGAGATTGGGATACCACCAGATCCGTGTTCGCAAGGAGGATATTCCAAAGACCGCCTTTGTTACTCGATATGGATCATACGAGTACACCGTCATGTCCTTCGGCTTAACCAATGCACCGGCAACCTTCTCTCGACTGATGAATTATATATTCATGGACTACCTCGACAAATTTGTCGTGGTATATCTGGATGATATTCTGGTATTTTCGAAGAACAAAGAAGAGCATGCTGAGCATCTTCGTCTTGTACTAGATAAGCTTCGGGAGCATAAACTCTATGCGAAGTATTCCAAATGTGAGTTCTGGCTAGACGAAGTGACTTACCTTGGTCATGTGATTTCCAAGGATGGTATTCCGGTCAACCCCGAACGAATTCAAGCTATTCTTGACTGGACTCCCCCGAAGAATGTCAAGCAAGTCAGAAGTTTTCTCGGACTCGCCAGCTATTGCCGTCGATTCGTCGAGAACTTCTCCAAGATTGCGAAGCCCTTAACCAACCTGCTTCACAAAGGTGTTAAGTATGAATGGACTGATAAATGCCAGGAAAGTTTCCAGGCACTCAAGGACAAACTGACGTTCGCTCCAGTACTTGCTCCTCCAGATACGAAAAGGGACTTTGACATATACTGTGATGCTTCTCGTCAAGGAATAGGTTGTGTCCTAATGCAGCATCGCAAGGTGATCGCTTATGCTTCACGTCAACTGCGTGCTCATGAAGAGAACTACCCAGTTCATGATCTCGAGCTTGCCGTAGTCATTCATGCATTGAAGGAATGGCGACAATACCTTGTCGGTAATTGCTGTGAAATCTACACCGACCACCAAAGTCTGAAGTACTTGTTCACTCAACCGGAGTTGAACCTGCGTCAACAAAGATGGATGGAGCGTATAGCAGATTTTGACTGTAGTATATCATATACCCCTGGCAAGGCTAACGTAATGGCTAATGCCTTAAGTCGCAAGTCATACTGCAACCACCTCCAGGTTCATCAGGTTCACGATCGTCTGCAAGAGTAATTCCGTAAGCTGAACCTCCACATTGTTCCTCAGGGTTACCTTGTTCCCCCTCCTGAAGATTGTCAAAAGATGAACCTTCGTGTTGTTAATCAGGGTTCCCTCAGTAACCTAGTGGTTGAACCAGATCTTGTGAGCTCCATAAAGAATCTTCAAGACTTTGACGATGATGTCGACAGGATTAAGAGCTATATTGCGAAGGGTAAACCCTCCTTTTTCACTGTTGATGAAGGTGGCGCCTTGTATTTCAAGGGTCGCCTATTCGTCCCAAATAAGAAGGAAAATCTCAGGATGACTGGGAAGGTGATGGAAGAAGCTCATGACACACCATTGTCTATTCATCCGGGTAGTACCAAGATGTACCAAGACATCTGGCAAAGATTCTGGTGGCCCAATATGAAACAAGACATTGCACGCTATGTGGCAGAATGTGATATATGCCGGCGTATCAAAGCAGAACACCAAAAGCCTGCTGGAACTCTGCAGCCTATCTCTATTCCTGAGTGGAAATGGGACCACGTTGAAATGGACTTCGTCACTGGTTTACCCAGATCTCAGAAAGGTAATGATGCTATTCTTGTCGTCATTGATCGACTGTCCAAAGTTGCACATTTCCTGGCCATCAAAGAAACGATTAATGCTAGTTAGCTGGCAGATCTTTATATGTCAAGGGTTGTTTCACTTCACGGTATTCCGTTGGTAATCAGTTCGGACCGTGGCAGTTTGTTCACTTCAAAATTCTGGGAAAGTTTTCAGAAGGCTATGGGGACTCATCTGTCCTTCAGCACTGCATTTCATCCTCAATCCCAGGGACAAGTTGAACGAGTCAACCAAATTCTCGAGGAAATGCTTCGAGCTTGTGTCATTTCTTTCGGTAAGAAATGGGAGGAATCTCTCCCGTATGCCGAGTTCCCTTACAACAATAGCTATCAGGCTAGTCTGAAGATGGCCCCTTTCGAAGTATTGTATGGGCGAAGGTGTCGAACTCCTCTGAATTGGTCAGAAACTGGGGAACGATCACTCTTCGGTCCGGATATTATTCAACATGCCGAAGATCAAGTCCGCATTATTCATGAGAATCTGAAGGCTGCTTAGTCTCGTCAGAAGAGTCAGTATGACCGTCATCATCAAGATATGGTCTATCAACCTGGCGAAAAGGCTTATCTTCGTGTCACACCAATGAGAGGTGCACACCGTTTCGAAATCAAGGGCAAGTTAGCTCCTCGTTATATTGGTCCTTTCACTGTTCTCGAAAGGCGTAGAAGAGTGGCTTATCAATTGGAACTGCCGGCGAACCTTTCTCAGGTTCACAATGTCTTCCATGTTTCTCAGCTCCGTCGCTGCTTCAAGGACCCTATTCGAGCAGTGGATCACGATATGCTTGAGCTACAACAAGACCTCTCTTATAAAGAGCATCCGGTCTGCATTCTCGACCAAGCTGAACGTAAGACTCGTCGCAAGGTCACCAAGTTCCTTAAGGTGCAGTGGTCAAATCACTCTGAAGATGAAGCCACTTGGGAACGCGAGGATCATCTTCGTGATGAATACCCCGGGCTCTTTCCCTCTACCTCTTAATTCTCGGGACGAGAATTCTTGTTAGTAGGGGAGAATTGTGACATCCTCGACTTTTCCAACAGTAATTATTGTAATTAAGCTACAGTGATCAACCGCTAATAATGCCACGTCATCGAATTCCCATCTCAGACCCGCGTTGATTCGAGTTTTGTCCAGATTCAAAATTTGAAAACAAACGAAAAGTACTTTATAAGTTCATTACAAATATTAAAAGAATATGTATATGAAAGAAAGAATGAAAAGTATGTATAATAAATTGTAAAAGAAAGTATAATAAAAGAAAGTATTTAAAAAGAAAAATCAGATAGTAAAATAAATAGGAAAGAAAGAAATAATAAAAAAGGAAAAAAAACAAAACAACGAAAAAAAAAAAAAACCCCACCCCCCTGGCCTGGCTGGGCCAAGAGGCCCAACCGGCCAGAACCGTAGCGCCCCCCCCTGGCGAGGGAGCCTCTCCTCGCTACTCCCTCCCCTCCTGGGCGCCGCCAGCCTCCCCCTCGTGGGGGGGCCCTACCCCCCACGCTCTCTCTCTCTCCCGTAACCCTCCCCCACGAGAGCCCCCACCCCACGCCAGATCCCCCAAACCCACCCCCACGAGCCCTCCCGTACCTCCCATCACCCCCCCTCTCAGATACACCCCTCCCTGGCCGGCGCGCCTCCCCCCCCCCCCCCCCGCCGGCGAGCAGCCCCCCACGGCCTCCCTCCACCGGCCCTCCTCTCCACCCCTCACTCCCCGCCGGCGCCCCCCCCCCCCTGCCTCTCCTCACTGAGGACCCGTCCAACACCTCCGGCGGCCGAGGCCCTCCCGGGATCCTCCCTGGCCGGCCGACCCAGGCCAGGGGCCTCCCCCCCGTCGCGCCCCCCCTTCCTCCCGCTCGGTCCAGGAGGGACCGGGCAGGGAGACCGGCCCCCTCGGCCCCTTCACCACGCCGGCGAGCCCCTCCCCCACCGGGCCTCCCCTACGCCTCTTCCTTGCCGGAACAGCGCCGTCACCGTCACCGCCTCGTCCTCCTCCTCGCCGTCACCTCCGCTTCCCGCGAACTCCGGCTTCACCGGCCCCTCCCGTCAACGTCGGTGAGCCCCTCCTCGGGCTCCTCCCACCATGTCGTTCTCCTCGCCGTCCCGGTTCCGTTCCGGCAAACGAGGCCCCGATCCATCGACGGTAGACTCCGGTAGGAGGGATTGAAGTTTATGTTCTTCTATGTTGAGTTGAAGCAGAGAGTTGTTCTTTGTTTGTTAACAGAGAGAGAGATGAGTGTTGAGAGTTAAATGAAAATAAAAACAAATGTTGTATCCCGTATGTATGTATGTATGTATTTGATACCCGTATTTATGTATGTATTGCGTATATAGATATTGGAGGAATACGATATTTGCATGTTTATATCTATGGATAAAATCGAGTATTTTGGCCTTAGGCCACTTACCGGTGGGGCCAATACACTCGCTGTCTATGATAGGGAGGCCCCACGCGATAATTAAAAATAATAAATAAAAATAATGTTTTTATTAAATAAATAAATAAATAGATATATTAGTTAAATTAATTAATTAGAATAATGAGAGAATGCCACGTGGGTCCATCATTAAATTAATCTGTTAAATCAATATTTAATCGATATTAAAACTTGTGCCTATGACGTTCGGGACCCACTGGTCAGTTGACCAGTCAAATGTTGATGTCAGCATGACATCGCGATGATGTCATATGGGATTTTATTATAATAGCTAAATCTGTTTTTAATTCCTAAATAATTAATAAAACTTTGAAAGTTAATATAAAATAATCCGTAAGTCAGATCAAAATAATTTCAACATGAAAGTTGATCAGCAAAACGAGACGAACCCGGATACACGGCCCGTTCGTCTGTCACGCGTCCCTAGCATAGCAAATATGGAACTTTTCCATCGTTTCCAGTATAGCCGGTAGTAGCCCGAGACCCGGAAAATATCGTCAGATATTCTTCCGAACCGTCTATGACGGATGTTGCTGCGTTAGTTCATGTCTAGCCTGCATCTTGCCATGTCATGCTTTGTGTTGCATCGGTGCTATTATTTATTGTTTCTTCCCCCTCTTCTTACTGGTAGACCCCGAGACTGACGCTGCTGCCGGGTACATCTACGACCCTGTCGATCAGTCCTTTGCCGCAGAGCAGCAAGGCAAGCAAACTCCCCTTGATCATTCCTATATCGCCTATGTCTTTCTTTGTACTGCTTGCATTAGTATTTTGCTACTGTTGTAGTTAGCTCCTATATCTGATGCATAGCCTATTTTCGATGAACTGCTACTTTCAGTCCTGTACCTTTAATATGCTTAGTATAGGTGGAGCAGTCATCCCCTCAGACCCCGTAGTCCAGTTTCCCCGCTTGTTTTCAAATCTCGATCTCTGATCGATGAGCCAGACCCGACACAGCACATTCACCCCCCCTTTGTTGTACGAAGCTACAGAGATACTATCGGGTACCGAGGGTGACACCTCACTAAGTACTCCTGATGATATCTCTGTAGTATAGCTAGTCGGTCATGGTTATCGAGGGTGATTCCTCATTCACCATTCCCGATGACGCCTCTGTCGTGCAACCCCGCGAGTGTGGGACCCCCGAGGGTGATTCCTCTAAGCCCACCTTGACGGGTACATCGTTCGGAATCCAACGAGGGTGATACCTCGGATTCCCCCGATGTTACAACCACACAGTTACTCGACCATGTTACTGGGATCATTGGTGATTAGTTGTAAGACGGGTGGATTCCCGTGAGACTGTGTTGCTGGCCTAATTAAAATGCTAATGGATTTGGGTATTTGATCTGGGTTGGTCGGAGACCTTTTCGCACTAACCGGCTACGCGGCAAGAATTATGGGTACTCGGCGTCGCGGTATCAGCCGAAGCTTTTCAGATGCCAGCAATGTAGCGACGCGCGCCCGAGTGGTCCCGAGATGCATCGCGCTTGTGATTAAGGGATGCTAGGACTGACGTCGGCCGCCCACGTCACGTGCAGGAGCGTGAGGGGGAACTGGGCCCACGAACCCTTTGTGCTTAGGATTTAGACCGATGGGCTGGCCTCTCTGATTAGTCTTAGGTGGGGCTGCGACGTGTCGATATTCCGAGGCCGGGCAGGACCCAGAAAAGTATGTCCGGCCAGAGTGTTATCGAGCGTGACGGGACATGTGGTGCACCCCTGCAGGGATAAAAATTAACTATTCGGATAGCCGTGTCCACGGTTACAGGACGACTTGGAGTTGTGCCCCGATCTTTTACAACTACAATTGTTACTTAACTGGATCATTAGTTTGCCTCGGGATTGCTTCCTCGCAGAGAGTCAAGGGAGGATCTTTAGGCGTGACCTCACTTTAATATTGCAGCAACAATATGACTATTAATGTGTTACCCCTGTTCTACTCTCGTCTATTGCTGCAAGACCCTGAAGATGCTAGTCTTCGATAGGACTAGGCCTTTCTCTCTCTATTCTCGCATTGCTGCAGTCAGTCCACATATAACCCCCCCCCCTTCTTTGATACTGATGCATAATTAGAATAGTTCTGATGTAAGACTTGCGAGTACTTTGGATGAGTACTCACCGCTGGTTTGCTCCCCCCTTGTCCCCTTGATCCGTTTGCTGCGACCAGATGATGGAGCCCAGGAGATGGAGGTCCCCGCCACCGACGACTGCTACCCCGACGGTGCCTACTACTACGTGGAGGCCGCTGATGATCAGGAGTAGTTAGGAGGTTCCCAGGCAGGAGGCCTCGCCTCGTTCGATCGTTGTATCTTTTGTGCTAGCCTTCTCTAAGGCACCCCATGTTTTATGTCTGTACTCAGATATTTGTTGCTTCCGCTGACTCGTGTGTTTATCGAGCTTTCGTATTCTAGCCCTCGAGGCCCCTGGCTTGTAATATGAAGCTGATGTTATTTTATTTGTGTCTAGAGTTGTGTTGTGATATCTTCCCGTGAGTCCTTGGGTTTGATCGTACGCATTTGCGTGTATGATTAGCGTATGATTAAGCCAAGGGCGTCACACAACCGCAGAAACATCAAGCCGGATATGCTCTCGACGGCAAAACTCCTGCATCTCCCCTTGGGACAGGTTAGTACCATTATCAGTAATGATACTATGTGGATATCCAAACCGGAAGATCAGCTTCTTCAAGAACTTGACTGTTGTCTCCGCATCGCAAGTTCCAATAGGTTCCGCCTCAACCCACTTGGTGAACTTATCAACCGCCACCAGCAAATGGGTTTTCTTATTGGAAGACATTTTAAAGGGGCCGACCATGTCTAACCCCCAGACCGCAAAAGGCCAAGTGATGGGAATCATTCTTAATTCTTGAGCCGGCACATGAGCCTGTCGTCCATAATGCTGGCATCCCTCGCACCGACGAACTATATCCTCTGCATCTGCATGAGCCGTCAGCCAGAAGAAACCATGACAAAAAGCTTTTGGCACCAGAGAGCGTGACCCGGCATGATGCCCACAATCTCCGGAATGAATGTCATTTAAGATTATGCATCCTTCTTCGGAGGAAACGCATCGTTGAAAAACTCCAGAGGCGCTTCGTTTATATAACTCGCCATTGATGATCACCATGGATTTGCTGCGTCGAACGATTTGACGGGCCGAAACTTCGTCTGTTGGTAACACGCCCCGAGCGAGATAGGCCAGATAGGGAAGAACCCAATCCGGCGTGGCGTGGAGAACCGCCACGAGCTGAGACTCAGGATCCGGTATTGCCAACTCCTCCTTTGATGGTAAATTCACGGATGGTTTAAGCAAAATGTCCAGAAAAACATTGGGAGGAACTGGCTTTCGCTCGGAACCAAGTCGTGAGAGGGCGTCAGCCGCCTCGTTGAGGAGCCGATCAATGTGGTCCACCTGATAACCATGAAAATGACCCGCCACGTCAGACACAGCTCTTCTGTAAGCCGCCAGCGTGGGGTCCCGAGAATCCCAGGTACCCAAAACTTGCTGCGGCACCAGATCAGAGTCGCCAAAATACCTGACTCGCGTTAGATTCATGTCTTTGGCGAGTCGCAAGCCGTGAAGCAAAGCTTCGTATTCTGCAGCATTGTTAGTGCATGGAAACATGAGTCGGAGAACATAGCAGAATTTATCTCCTTAAGGGGACACCAATACCAAACCAGCCCCTGAGCCTTCCAGCTGTCTAGATCCATAAAAATAAATAGTCCAGTAAGTGAGATCAGGCCTGTCTTCCGGAGCCTGCAACTCCGTCCAGTCATTGACGAAATCAACTAAAGCCTGAGATTTGATGGCTGTGCGGGGGGTGTACTGCACGTGATGCGGCCCAAGTTCAATCGCCCACTTGGCAATCCGCCCTGTTGCCTCCCGATTCTGGATGATGTCCCCAAGGGTAGCAGAGCTAACCACTGTGATAGGGTGTTCTTGGAAATAATGCTTAAGTTTCCGACTCGCCATAAACATCCCATACACTAATTTCTGCCAATGTGGGTAACGTTGCTTGGAAAGGGTTAGCACCTCGCTGATAAAATATACCGGGCGTTGCACTGGGTACTCCTTCCCTTCCTCCTTTCTTTCAACAACCACTGCCACACTTACTGCTTTGGAATTTGCCGCAATATACAGAAGCATGGGCTCCTTTTCAGCCGGGGCGGCCAGAACCGGCGGGTTAACCAATTGCCGTTTCAAAGCTTCGAGCGCCTCGTCTGCCTCGTTTTCCAAACGAACCGGTCAGATTTATTTAGTAACTGATAAAGGGGAATCGCCTTTTCTCCCAGGCGACTTACAAAGCGACTCAGACCCGCAATGTGACCCGCCAGTCGTTGAACTTGATTAATGTTTGTCAGCTTTCCAAGAGATGTAACTGCTTCGATTTTGTCCGGGTTAGCTTCAATGCCACGCTCCGACACCAGGAAGCCCAACAATTTCCCTGCAGGTACACCAAAAACTCACTTGGTGGGATTCAGCTTCATCTGATATACCCGCAAATTATCGAAAGTTTCTTTGAGATCCTCTAGTAGCGTCTCCCCCTGGCGGGTTTTGATCACAATATCGTCGACATAGGCATGGACGTTGTGCCCGATTTGGCTGTGAAGGCAATTCTGGATGCAGCGCTCATAAGTCGCCCCCGCACTCTTGAGTCCAAAAGGCATGGACACATAGCAAAAGGCCCCAAAGGGGGTTTTAAAAGCTGTTTTCTCTTGATCCTCCACGGCCATCTTGATCTGGTGATATCGTGAGTAGGCGTCCAAGAAGCACAAACTTTCGTATCCCGCCACCGAGTCAATGATCTGGTCGATGCGGGGATCTTTCGGACAAGCCCTGTTGAGGTCCGTGTAATCAATGCACATACAGGAGGTACCGTTCTTCTTGAGCACCAAAACCGGGTTGGCCAACCATTTGGGGTGAAAAACTTCCACGATGAATCCGGCGGCTAAGAGGCGGGCGACTTCTTCCCCGATCGCCTTGCGTCATTCCTCGTTAAACCTGCGAAGATACTGCTGAATAGGTTTCGCCTTTTGGTCAACATTAAGATGGTGCTCAGCGAATTCTCTCGGCACACTAGGCATGTCAGAGGGTTTCCATCCGAAGATGTCCCGATTCTCACGGATGAATTCGATGAGCGCGCTTTCCTATTTGGGGTCCAGACCCGTCCCGATAGTGAACTGCTTGGATGAGTCGCCAGGAACGATATTGATTGTTTTAGTGTCATCCGTTGGTTTGAACTTGAGGGGCAACTCAGCATCTGTTGTTGGCTTCTTCAGGGGTGACATGTCTGCCGGGTCAACATTGGCCCGATGGTGTTTGAGCTCCTCCGCAGCGCAGGCGACTTCCGCATAAGCCGCGTCCCCTTCTTCACATTCCTTTGCAATCCTTCTATCCCCTTCGACCGTGATGGGTCCCTTGGGACCGGGCATCTTGAGCTTAAGGTAAACATAGCATGGGCGAGCCATGAAGCGAGCGTAAGCCGGCCGCCCAAATAACGCATGGTATGGGCTTTTCAATTTGACCACCTCGAAGATCAGTGACTCGGACCTGTAATTCTGCGCTGTTCCAAACGCTACTGTGAGTCTGACTCGGCCTATGGGGTAGGCCGACTTGCCCGGGAGAATTCCGTGGAAAACCGTGGTTCAAGGCATCTGGTCCTTTTCCAATAGTTTCATCCTTTGGAAAGTGTCAAAGTATAAGATATTAATGATGCTGCCACCATCCATTAGCACTTTGGAGAGGGTGTAGCCCCCAACTTGGGGAGCCACGACCAACGCTAAATCGCCCGGATTGTCAACTCTTGGCGGGTGATCCTCCCTACTCCACGATATGATCTGTTCACACCAGTGGAGGTACCTGGGAAGGGCCGGCTCAGATACACTGTAAGCCCGGTGACTCACCTTCTTATCCCGTCTGCAAGCGTTGGTGGTGAAAACGTGATACAGCCCATTGCTTAATTGTTTGGGATTGCTGCGGAAACCTCCGTTGTCATCCTGACCCTGCGGAGCCCCCTGTGCGGGCGGCTGCTAAAAGGCTCCTGGCGGGTTATACCGCCGCTGATGATGTACCGGATATTGGCCGCTGCTTGGCTGCGGGCCTCCTTGAGGCCCCTGTTCGGGAAAACCGCCGAAGCGGTTCTGTCATTGGTTGGGTGCGGCGAACTGCTCCTGGCGTTGGTCCGGGTCATCGCTTTGGCTTTTCTTGATCGCCTCCGCCCGAAACTCCCGCATCACGAAGCAATTCTCCCAGGAGTGAGTCGCCGGACCGTCCGCTGTGGCATGGTGCGGGCAAGGGCCTTTGAGTAGCTCTTCATAGTTACGCGGCCTCTTCCCGCTAAAGCCCCTGTTTTTCTTCTGGCGTTGGTTGCCAGTGTTGGCGTTGGTGTTGGCGACTAAATCCGAGGGCTCCTCTTGTGGTCTTCGCTTGCCATTGGTTCCTTGATTGTGGCGATTACGTCCATGGAACCGGGTATGATTTTTGGATAACTCGCCCTTCTTGGGTGAATTGGCCTTGCCGTCCTCGCCAGGGTCTTCGGTGTCGTCCTCTTCAGCGTACCTAGTGAGGGTGTCCATCAGTTCTCCCATGTCTTGGACCTTTCGCTTGAGTCGCCCTAGTTTTTGCGCCAAGGGTTCATAGTGGCAATTCTGCTCGAGGATCAACACAGCCTGAGCCGCCGTAATACCGTCTGACGAATGGATAATTTCCGCAATCCGCCGTGACCAATGGTGGGACGACTCATCAGGGCGCTGAACACAATGTTGCAGATCGACGATCGTCATCGAACATTTGCAAGTTCCTCGGAAGTTCTTGATGAATCGCTCTTTCAACTCGGCCCAGGTCTGGATGGAGTTGGGGGGCATGTTTTTCAACCAAGTACGTGCTCACCCCTCAAGCATCATCGTGAAGTACCTGGCGCAAACTGCCTCGTTTACGTCGAGCATGTCCATGGCGATTTCATAACTCTCGACCCACGACGCCGGCTCAAGGTCCGGGGTGTAGTTAGGCACCTTTCTTGGTCCCTTAAAATCTTTGGGCATCCTTTCGTTACGAAGGGCGGGGGCCAAGCATGGCACCCCCACTCGCCCACCGCTTCCGACAAGAAGAGCCGGGGCGACTTGGGTGTTCGGGAGATCCCGACCCGGCGGGTTCTAATGATCAGGCGGGTTATCCTGAGGGACGGGTCGCGGCCCGCTGTTCACGGCGGGCTGGTCCTCTGGCCGACTCCTGGTGTAACTCGCCTGGGGGTGGAATGCAGCCTATCTAGGCTGTGTGAGAACTGGGTGTTTTGAACCACCGTCGTCTTCAACATCTCGATGGCGTTTCTTGCCTCTATCTCGGCAGGGGTGTTGCCGTGAATCGGGAGAGACTCCAGATGGCGAGTTGCAGCAAGGACGTTGTCCACCGGGTTGGAAAAGTGTCCTTGAGGCGTCCGGAATCGGGGAATGCGATCCGCAGCCGTCTGAACCGGCGGGTTAGGCGGTTGACCCGGCCCTCCCCCTGGGGCCGCTCCCGCCCCGGGGGTTCGTGGAGTGTCGAACAGGCGGGTTGGGTTGAGATCATGGGGCAGGCGACCTTGGTGTCTCCGTTGATGGACGGCGTCGGATGCGCATTGGTGTCTTTCGAGCCGCCAATTGTCAGTATTTAAGCGCATCCTTTCGGCCGCAATTTGAGCTTACTGAGTCTCGATCCTGGCGGACTCCACCTCGGCATCCCGATGAGCCTTTGTCACTGCCTCTCTGAGTTTTGTCAGCTCCACGTTTATCCCCTCCTGGTTTTCTCGTGTGAGGGGAGTCGCCATCAGCCTTGTGATCTCCGCTGCTAATTCCACCAGGACAACGGCCGGGCTTCTAGACGTCTCGCCGGTTCCATCGCCTCCCATAGGGTTTTGCGACGGCTGAGTCGCCCTCGCCATATAAATGGCGATCTGGCGGCGGGTTCGGTCAAGGACTTCGGGATCCATGGCTAGCGACAAACCCCCAAGAAAATCCCCATGTAGAGACCGGATTGAATCTGAATCGCCCATGGATGATTCGTCATCAGAGTTGACTGGTGTAGTTTCCTGGGTCTCTGAACGTTCTGGCTCCTCTGATCCCTGCGTGAACCCAACAAAAACCGGGCGAGTCAGATTCGGCGTCACCACTGAGCGAACGTACCTGGCCGGCTCGACGATGTCGGTGGAGATGTTCGGCTCAGGCACGGATGATCCGATCATGCCGATGAAGACGTTGATTTTGCCGAAGGGGACCCTGTAACCAGATTCCATCGAATCCGCCTCGGGCCCCCATTGCTGGTTGTCGATGTAGATCTTCCCGCAGCGGCTCCGGGTCATGAGCCCCGTCGCGTAACTCCCAAACCCTGGTAGGGCTCCCTATGAGAACTCAACTCCACCGTGCGTAGGCCCCACGGTGGGCGCCAACTGTCGTGGTTTTGTCATGGCAGATGTCCTCGTGAAAGGACTTAGTACTGGAGTCATCGCACCTTGGTGGCGACTCAAAGGGGTTAAGCAGGAGAGACACGGCGATTTACCCAAGTTCGGCCCCTCGTGAGGAGGTAAAGGCCTACGTCCTGCTTTGGTTTGTATTGATGTGGTTTCGATTACAAGGAGGGCGTAACTCGCCAAACCTAGCACTCGATGATTTCTAACCTGCCCTCTGCTTCCCTGGGACTCGCCTTTATATACAGGTCGAGTCCCTAGGGTTTACAAGGGTACTTTCCTTCCTACGAATCGTGACCTCTACCATCTCCAAGTCGCCATCTTCCAAAGCTTGGAGACCTTCCAGAAATTGTAAACCACCACACAACCTTCGGCCTTGCCAGGCCAAGGCCCGAATCATGCTCAAATGAATCGCCTGATTCGGTGACCCGGCCCACTAGGGCGGGTTAGTAACAGGTAATATCCCCAACAGATCTAGTCATCGGCATCCAAGGGCTCAGTCGTCTCCGTGAATATGGGCGACGTAGTCCGCATAAACTCACACAGAATTGAGTGACCATTGCCATTCCCATTCTACGGCGGGTGGTTCACCAAAGTTTGAGCCAGCTGCCGGATAGAGGCATTGTTGGCTTGACTCTCCTCCCGAAGAGCTTGAAGGAACTGAGCCATGGTCAAGCTTTCAGGGGGAGGCGGCGGCGGAGGAACATCGTCTTGCTGCACATGGTGATCTCCAGCTTGAGCTTCCCCTCCGGTTCCCTGCTGCTGTCGTGAAGAGGTAGAGCCGGGGTTGCCGAAAGTGTTGTTGCGAGTTGCATACACCATCCTGTCAGGGGAGTAGACAGGTCAAATTCTGCTGAACCGGTTGCACTCGAAAGGGATGACGTTCTAGTAAAGAGGGGGGGTCTGGTGTGTGCTAGTGTGCAAGGTTTTATGACAAAGGTTTTTGAAAGAAATACTGCATTAATTTAAAAGCAAGCAATGCAGTCGCTCACAAGCTGCTCAAGGCAGAATGTGACTTGCATCCAACAGGTTCACACAACATCCGGTTCATAATATCCTGATACAAGAACTCCTACGTTCGGTACATCCTACGCTACTAAGCGATCGACTGCGCAGTCTCGTAAGCCGGCTCTATGGGATCTTCATCTTCATCTTCATCTCTGTCTTCATCTTCATTAGTGCTTCCCTTCCTCAAAGGGGTAGGGGAAGGAAGTAGACCATCTCGACGTCTCTTGGTTGGTGAGGTAGCGAAAAGCTCGGTGTACTCTTCTGCGGTTAAGCATCGACTCTGAAGAGGAACCCCCTGAAGCGGGGGTATTCCTCCTTGGAAAGCAAAGTCAGGTGATATCACAGGTGCTCCTTCTTTCTTCACTTTGTTGTTCTTCACCTTCTCCATACAAAGTAGGTCCTTAAGTTGGTGCAGCTCTTGGCGAATCCTAGTTGACTCCTTGATCAAAAGATGTGTCAAGGTGTCTGAGGAGAGGCTGAAGTAGGTCTGAAATCTTAATGGCATCCCGTCCTCAGAAGAGGGGTTGAGTGTCCAGCTTCCGTCGATCTTATCCTTAATAAAAGGTAAGTGACGAGTAGCGGGTTCGTTTGCCATCTGAGGAAGGATGTCGCGGAGTCGCACGAGTGCCTCTCGTGCTGTAGTCTCCACGGCCAACATCAGATCCTCCATTTGTGGCCCTTCAAAGAACCAGCTAGTTCGGGAGTCATTAGCCTTCACTATCACGTCCACGTGATATTCCATGGTGTCGGCGTTGACCCAGTGTTCGTGGTAGAGAAAGACGGGCATGCGATGCAATTGACACTTCTCGAGGCTATCACTCAAAAGCAGAGGAAAGCCCGTTTCTAGAAGCGTCTCGGGTACGGCGGCCATCTACAAGGTGTAGAGGAGAGGGTTAGAAATATATAGTGGGTGCGGTTCTCGGGTCAATCTATGTGCACTAATTGTCCGGCTATCGCGCATGCTACCTAAGGCTTCCTATAGTCAGGATGGCTCTGATACCAGCTTTGTGGGGACCCCAACTTACTAGTCAAGAATCACCGTGCTCAGTGATCCCAAAGATCAATGCTCACCGAACACAGATACTGAATAAAGAGTCTTACATCCGAGTACCGGTTATTATAACACGTGACCGAAGGGTCAAGTTCACAAGACAGGGCCTAAGGCCAAATCACACGAGTACAGTAATAGCGGAAAACAAAGGGGCTAAGCGGGTGCCCATGCCATCAAGCCTACACCGACAGGAATTCTGACTCGGAAGCGTCCTAGTTCGCAGGGGTGTCTCCGGAGACGTACTCATCTCCAAACTCCGGTCCTTCCATGTCTGGTCAATAACATAACCAGTGGCAAGCCAATGAGTACTTTGAATGTACTCGCAAACAGCCCATGATATGAACAATAAAAATGAAGGATAACAATATCATGCATTTCTAGTATAACTCATCGGGGTGGAATGATCATGTATATGCATCAATTTAAAGAATTACTCTTGAAGAACAGGTTACAGATATCAACATATCTGTTGAGAGCTGAACCATCCGGGTTCACCCTATGTGCCAAGTCTCTGAACTTGGTCATATCATTGCTATCATAGCAACACTTTCTCATCACCACACACACACTCACACTTCGCACACTTGGTTTATGCGAAAATATTAGGACGTAGTTTAAGCAGGATTACCCAACTGTCCTTGACCGTGGACACGGCTATTCGAATAGTTTACACTCTACAGAGGTAGTACACTGGACCCAAGAAGATCCGGGAAACTTCTGTGTCATCCACGACTCGCGGTATATCGCATACCCGAGGTAAGTACCCGGTCAATGCCTTTCCCTTGACGGTACTAGACAAAGAGGTCCACTCGATTGGTACCCAGCCCACATGTTGTACGTCTTACGAGCACCAACTCTGGATAGTACCAACCATGCGGGGACCAACGGTGTGACTAGAACTCATAAAAATGGCATAGTCTTCCTACTCGGCATGACCCCATCACGAGAGTGACCACACATCACTCCCGCCACTAGTAATGTGGCTCTTTGCTAGCACCAACCAGAGTAATTAACATAGCCCTGTCCCATAAGGGGTAACGTGGTCGTACTGGTAAGGTTGGGACGGTCGACACATCATAAATCTAATCCCATTTCCGAAACCTTACTCACACAAATACCGGGTGCATCACTTCACCAAAAGTGACCACCTAACTCATCATCACCCTCGGGCATTAGTGGCACCCGACGGGGTTTTCATAAACTCCTGCTTTATCACAACATCATGCTCATGACAATACTACTGCTGCCTTTACTTGTCAACATCGTGTTAGCATGACCATAAGGGGTAGAGTCAAGCTCAATGCATGTGCTACGGGGAGCCTTCGGTAAAATCATATCAAATGATTACCGGCACTTATGATCATATGCAACGGGAATACTTGCTATTATAGTCATGCAAGGTAACATATGCTCAGTCATGGTCAAAGGGCTGCTTGCCTTGGTCAGCTAAGTATCCGGGGTCTTCGAGGTCTTCCGCTCTGATTCCCTCGTCACACGGGTTTTCTATCGTCGATAAAACAATAATAAGGAATAGCTCACACAGAAATAGTCCACAAAGTCATTTTAAAAATGTTCCCTATTACTGATAGATGTAAGATATCCTTTTAAAAATACTTGCCTTAATTTTCCTTGGAGGAATATTTTTGAAAACAACCAAGCAGAAGCAAAACTATTCCATTTTAGCCCTTTTTAATATTGTAAAATAGATTAGTTGCTGGAAAAATTCATCTAAGCATATCATTAAATACTACACATTTTTAGAAGAATAACATTGAAAGAATTATATTTTTACACTGGTTAAATGTTTTCATAAAAATCTTAGAAATCCAGGTTTAAAAATAAAAAGAAAAACAGGCCAACTCCTGGCCTGGCTCAGCCCAGAGTTGGGATGGCCCATGGCCAGCCGACGGCCTGCCCATGCGCGTGCGTCATCAGGTTTGAACCTGACACGCGGGGCCCTGCGGTCAGTGGCCGAGGCCAGAGCGGGGGAGGAGGCTGGGCCACCGACAGGTGGGGCACACTTGTCAGGGTCGTCTCCTACCTCCAGCCAGAGAGGAGGAGGAGGACGTCGACGAGGTTGCCAACATGCTCAAGCCCAAATGAACACGGGAATGGGTCTACGTGACCGTCGCCTACCTGCTGGTGGTCGAAACAACGACGGGGAAGCAGCGGTTCGCCGGCGACGAGGAGGCCGTGGCGGAGGGGTTTAGGGAAGTGGTCGAGGGGGTTGGCTAGAGACATGGAAAAGCTCGGGCGAGTTAGGGGAAAGCTTCTTGGGGTCAAGGGCGTCAGTTTGGTGGGTTGAGGGGCGCAGGAGCCGTCGTGTAGTCGGAGATCAACCAGAGCTCCGAGGCGGAGGGGCCTCGGTCGATCTCGAGCACCGGGGCTCTGCTGGGTTGCTGGGGTGGCTAGCGAGGTGCTAGAGATCGTGGCGAAGCTAGCTGAGGAGTGCTGGAGCGAGGGGGAGGGCTATTTATAGGTCCGCGACGGTGAGCAGACTCGGGAGCGCCGGTGACTCACCGTGGCGCGCATGGGGGTGCAGAGAGACATTGGGGTTAAAACCACGATCTCAGGATGTGGTATTGGACTGCCCGAACCGTCTGGTGCAGAGAGAGAGAGAGAGGAGAGCCGTGCATTCGTGGTCGCGTAAGCTTGGCCGAACCTGGAGCATGCGGGCACGCATCGCGCGAGCTCTAGCGCGAGAGAGGAGGGGCCCTGAGGCTTGCTCAATGCAGAGAGGCTGTTGGGGAGTAGGTTGGACATCTTGGGGGAGGCTGGAACTGCCCGAGGGCATCGCCCCCACCTCGGTGACTCCCTCTAGCGCGCCCAAAGCGCAGTTTTGGCATGCCACGGCATGCTGGTGCGCTCTGAGGCACTTTGGATGTGTCGAGCATGTCATGGCACTTGCTGGGGGTGTGGCTAGCCGTTTGGTTTTAGTGGGAGCTTCGGCTGGTCAAACGAGCCAAGAAATACTGGTGCTCTCAGTCATGAACTGAGGTCTGAATTGGGGGTTTTGGCCTTTCCACTTTGAACCAGTGAGGGGCCAGTTGACTGGGGTTAGATACAGGTGTTGGCTACTTAATCTAAGAGTTTGAAGCAAAGGAGTTTGGTTTAGCTGTGGCTAAGGTGGCTTTTTCCTAACTGTCAGAAGGTGTTCGACAGTGATCACAGGGGGTTGCACCCCACCACTGGTGCTGAGACTTAACATGTTTTGTTTTGGTGATAAACCATGGAGTTCCACCAAATTTGATCTCCAATGGACAAGTTTAGCTTTGTAAACTTGAAATCACTCCAATATGACCAGATCTGTTCCTTCCAAAGGAAGTGTGGGCAAACTAAGTCCCACAAATCCCATTTTTTGTGTAGAACCCTCATTTGAGGTATTAGGCACTCCTGCAAAGTTTCAGCCTCATTGGACAAACTTTGCTATGTAGAGTTGCTCTAACTTGATTCTGGACAGACAAGGTTTTTGGGTTATTTGGGGTCCTTATACACCTTTTATCAAGGTGAAACTTTATGTGTACACCAAACAAGGCTTAGGGACAACACTGGAATTTTCTAGGAATTTATTGAGAATATTTCCTTTGGAAATATCTCAAAATGCCAAAACACACAGAAATAGCTTTTATAGTTTTAGTCAATAAATATAATATAAAATGGGGTTTGAAATCCTATGTATGGAAAATATATGTCCTTCTGATCATCTCTAAATTTAATTAGATTTTTCCAAAGCAGAAAAGTATTTTTCCATGTTGGAATAACAATTCTGACCTTAGAAATGGACAGGTTATTTAATCAGGAAAATACTCACAAAAATAATTATTTTTGTGGTTTTGAAATATATAGATAGGTAAAAATCATATTACCAAATATGAGTAGTCGCACTGCTTGCTATCAAAGACATCTAGTGCAACTCAAGGTGGTTTTACTATGGTTCTCAAAGGTTTTTGGAAATCAGTATAATACCAAGGTATTTAGGGTTTTAAAACCTCACATCATCAAGCATACAAGCATACAATGTCAAGCATGGCATTCACAACATTAGTTTTGAAAAAGTTTTAACAAGCTCAGAATTTTACAACAAAGACAAGTGATAGCACAAACAGGGTGTGACATCTCCAAACCCTAGTTCATCACTTGTAACCAATCTCCATCTCGTGACTCCGATTGGTACTTGTAAGGTTGCTAGTAGTGTTGATTACTCTTTGTAGTTGATGCTAGTTGGATTATTTGGTGGAAGAGTTTATGTTCAGATCCTTGATGCTACTCATTACCTCTTTGGTCATGAATATGATTATGCTTTGTGAGTAGTTACTTTTGTTCCTGGGGACATGGGATAAGTCATGCTAATAGTAATCATGTGAATTTGGTATTCGTTCGATATTTCGATGTGTTGTATGTTGTTTTTCCTCTAGTGGTGTTATGTGAACGTCGACTACATAACACTTCACCATTATTTGGGCCTAGAGGAAGGCATTGGGAAGTAGTATGTAGATGATGGGTTGCTAGAGTGAGAGAAGCTTAAACCCTAGTTTATGTGTTACTTCGTAAGGGGCTGATTTGAATCCACTAGTTTAATGCTATGGTTAGACTATGTCTTAATTCTTCTTTCGTAGTTGCGGATGCTTGCGAGAGGGGTTAATCATAAGTGGGATGCTTGTCCAAGTAAGGGCAGTACCCAAGCGCCAGTCCACCCACATATCAAACTATCAAAGTAACGAACGCGAATCATATGAACATGATGAAACTAGCATGACAGAAATTCCCGTGTGTCCTCGGGAGCGTTTTTCCTCCTATAAGGCTTTGTCCAGGCTTGTCCCTTGCTACAAAAGGGATTGGGCCACTTTGCTGCACCATTGCTACTTTTGTTACTTGTTGCTCGCTACGAATCATCTCACCACACAATCACTTGTTACCGATAATTTTAGTGCTTGCAGATATTTCCTCACTGAAAACCACTTATCAGATCCTTCTGCTCCTCGTTGGGTTCGACACTCTTACTTATCGAAAGGACTATGATGGATCCCCTATACTTGAGGGTCATCAGAGGTCTCACACCTCTCGATCCGAGTGTTCTTCTGAAAGATAAACTTCAACTCCTAGAACATCTCATATGCTCCATGACGCTCAAAGCAACGTTGAAGTCCCGGCTCTAAGCCATACAAGAGTGCACATTGAATTATTGAGTAGTCCTCCTTACGTGTTAACCAAACGTTCTTAACATCTTGTTCAGCCATAGCGGGTGGTTCATCTCCTAGCGCAACATTAAGGACATATTCCTTCTTCCCAGCTTGCAGGAGCAACTTAAGATTACGAGCCCAGTCTACAAAGTTGCTTCCATCATCTTTCAACTTAGCTTTCTCTAGGAACTTATTAAAATTCAGGGTGACTGTCGCGTGAGCCATTGATCTACAACACAAATATTTCAAAGTGGACTTAGACTATGTTCAAGATAATTAGAGTTTAACTAATCAAATTACTTGCTAAACTCCCACTCAAAAAGTACATCTCTCTAGTTATTTGAGTGGTACATGATCCAAATTCACTAACTCAAGTCCGATCATCACGTGAGTTGGGAATAGTTTCAGCGGTAAGCATCTCCATGCTAATCATATCAACTATACGATTCATGCTCGACCTTTCGGTCTCATGTATTCCGAGGCCATGTGTGCACATGCTAGGCTCGTCAAGCTTAACCCGAGTGTTCCGCGTGTGCAACTATTTTGCACCCGTTGTATGTGAACGTTGAGTCTATCACACCCGATCATGACATGGTGTCTCGAAACGACGAACTGTAGCAATGATGCACAGTCGGGGAGAACACAATTTCGTCTTGAAAATTTACTGAGAGATCACCTTATAATGCTACCGTCGTTCTAAGCAAAATAAGGTGCATAAAAGGAATAACATCACATGCAATTCATAAGTGACATGATATGGCCATCATCTTGTGCTTCTTGATCTCCATCACCAAAGCACCGGCATGATCTTCTTGTCACCGGCGCCACACCATGATCTCCATCATCATGATCTCCATCAACGTGTCGCCATCGAGGTTGTCGTGCTACTTATGTTATTACTACTAAAGCTACGACCTAGCAATATAGTAAACGCATGTGCAAACACAAACGTTAGTTTAAAGACAACCCTATGGCTCCTGTCGGTTGCCGTAGCATCGACGTGCAAGTTCATATTAACTATTACAACATGATCATCTCATACATCCAATATATCACATCACGTCATTGGCCATATCGTATCACAAGCATAGCCTGCAAAAACAAGTTAGAAGTCCACTAATTTGTTGTTGCATGTGTTTACGTGGCTGCTATGGGTATCTAGTATGATCGCATCTTACTTACGCAAAAACCACAACGGAGATGTCCAAATTGCTATTTAACCTCTCCAAGGACTGCCTCGGTCAAAACCAGTTCAACTAAAGTTGAAGAAACCGACACCCGCCAGTCATCTTTATGCAACGAGGTTGCATGTCAATCGATGAAACCAGTCTCTCGTAAGCATACGAGTTATGTCGGTCCGGGCCGCTTCAATCCAACAATACCGCCGAATCGAGAAAATACTAAGGAGGGCGGCAAATCGAACATCACCGTCCACAAAACCTTTTGTGTTCTACTCAAGATAACATCTACGCATGAACCTAGCTCATGATGCCACTGTTGGGGATCGTTGCATGGGAAACAAAAAATTTCCTACTCACACGAAGACCTATCATAGTGATGTCCATCTACGAGTGGAGATTTGGATCTACGTACCCTTGTAGATCGCACATCAGGAAGCGTTAAGAAACGCAGTTGATGTAGTGGAACGTCTTCACGTCCCTCGAACCGTCCCACGAACCGTCCCGCGATCCGTCCCACGATCCGTTCTGATCTAGTACCGAACGGACGGCACCTCCACGTTCAGCACACGTACAACTCGACGATGATCTCGGGCTTCTTGATCCAGCATGCAAGACGGAGAACTAGATGAGTTCTCCAACAGCGTGACGGCGCTCCGGTGGTGGTGATGATCTACTCCTGCAGGGCTCCGCCCGAGCTCCACAGAAATCCGATCTAGAGGTGAAACTATGTGGTTTAGGCTAGAGTTGCACGTGGCAAAGTTGTGTCTCAAAAAGCCCTAAACCTCCACTATATATAGGAGGGAGGGGGAGGGGCTAGCCTTCAGGCACAAGACCTCAAGGGTGCGCTGGCTCTAGGGAGGAGGAGGACTCCTCCTCCAATTCGATTTGGGAAGGAGGAGTCCTCCCCTTCCTTCCCACCTCCCTCTTTCCCTTTTCTTTTTCTTTTCTTTTTGGTATTTTCTTATGTGGCACCATGGGCTCCTTGGGCTGACTCCACCAGCCCACTAAGGACTTGTGGCGTCACCCTAGGGCCTTGGACTCACTCCCGGGTGGGTGGGCCCCTCCCGGTGAACTCCCGGAACCCATTCGTCACTCCCGGTACACTGCCGGAATTGCCCAAAACTTTCCGATAAACAAATGAAACCATCCTATATATCAATCTTCATTTCCGGACCATTCGAGAAACCCTCATGACGTCTGTCATCTCATCCGGGACTCCGAACAACATTTGGTAACCACACATATAACTCAACTATACTAAAACATCATGGAACCTTAAGTGTGCAAACCCTGCGGGTTCGAGAACTATGTAGACATGACCCGAGACACTCCTCGGTCAATATACAATAGCGGGACCTCGATGCCCATATTGGATCCTACATATTCTCCGAAGATCTTATCGGTTGAACCTCAGTGTCAAGGATTCATATAATCTCGTATGTCATTCCCTTTGTCCTTCGGTATGTTACTTGCCCGAGATTCAATCGTCGGTATCCGCATATCTACTTCAATCTCGTTACCGGCAAGTCTCTTTACTCATTCGGTAATACAAGATCCCGTGACTTACACTTAGTAACATTGCTCGCAAGGCTTGTGTGTGATGTTGTATTACCGAGCGGGCACTGAGATACCTCTCCGTCACACGGAGTGACAAATCCCAGTCTTGATCCATACTAACTCAACGGAGACCTTCGGGGATACCTGTAAAGCACCTTTATAGTCACCCAGTTATGTTGTGACGTTTGATGCACACAAGGTATTCCTCCGGTGCGAGTGAGTTATATGATCTCATGGTCATAGGAACAAATACTTGACACACAGAAAACAATAGCAATAAAACGACACGATCAATATGCTACGTTCATAGTTTGGGTCTAGTCCATCACATGATTCTCCTAATGATGTGATCCAGTTATCAAGTGACAACACTTGCATATAGTCAGAAAACCTTGACTATCATTGATCAACTGGCTAGCCAACTAGAGGCTTGCTAGGGACATTGTTTTGGCTATGTATCCACACATGTATCTATGTTTTCATTCAATACAATTATAGCATGGATAATAAACGATTATCTTTAAACAGGAAATATAATAATAACTATTTATCATTGCCTCTAGGGCATATTTCCAACACTAGGTATAGAGATACCGACGATTGAATCCCGGGCAAGTAACATACCGATGGACAAAGGGAACAGTATACGGGATTGATTGACTCCTTGACATCGTGGTTCAACTAATAAAGATTTTTGTAGAATATATAGGATCCAATATTGTCGGGACCCCGATCCTAAGCCATAGTAATCCAGCATGTAACACATTGCATCCCTTTGCGGTCTCACACACGGTTGACCCCACGGCTGCCACCTTACCTTAGCCGGGACCGTTTGCGCCTTTTGACTCACGTATGCATTTGTGTCGCTAGCATTCCAATGTCAAAGAACCCGGGTCGACATAACTAGTCATAAACTCAAGTGGCTCAAGCATACAGAGACAGGCATACATAACCCAGCAAAGCAGGTGTCGGTCATCAGCGAGCGTAAACGAGTCGTAGCAAGCTACAAGGACTCCATTACATCGCGTGACATTTCCCCGTAGGGACAGACACAACAACTAAGAAGGATACATGCCGGTCAACCAATGTTTCCGGAGCAGTAGCGAACTACCAAGGCTCGTTGGAATCACAAAGGGGTATTTCTCTGTATAGAGAGCTATTAAGGGCATACGACTATGTGTCGAATCCCATACATACCACATTGCATCACACGTACGCATGACATACTCGATATGCATAGATACAACAATGGAATCACAACATAACCATACAACAACACAACATTTATTTAGAAGACTCAGAAGAGTCTTGCGTAATATGTTCATACAGGCAGGGGTCACATGACCCGACACTCAAGTCATACAAGAAGAGTTATACAAACCAACGGAAGCATAAAAGTTGTATGAGTACAGACAGTCAAAAGGAAAAGGAATAAAGCCTGACTATCTACACATCCCTTTGGAAAGGGGCCAGGTCGTAGCTGGGACACCATCTACTCGTCATCATCGATGTCTAGATAGAACCCACCTGTTGGCTCGTGGGTATCCTCTGCAACAATTGTTAAGCAAACATGAGTACAAGAGTACTCAGCAACACTTTAGAACAGATCTATCTACTCATGCACAAGTATCAACAAAGGGGGTTGTGGTGTTTCATGCAGCAAGCCAGCTTTAACTCTTGGCTAGGCTAAACTACAATTTTAAATAGTTTTAACAACTTTGATAAGTCATACACGAGTCCACTACCACCACAACAATACACTATCATGGATTCCTTTCTGTCTCCCTACAGAAAATGTCATACATGATACTCACGCTTATCTTGATACTTTTATGAGTAGCTATTAAATTGTCTATGAACAACATATGTTTCCAAGTTGTCCATATCCGCGGACGCGGCTATTTGAATAGATCATAACCCTGCAGGGGTGTACTTCTTCACACACGCTCTCGCCACTTACCGCCATGTGCACGTCATGCACCTCGGCAACCTTCAAGAGGAAGCCCAGCGAGGGATTCGGCCACGACCGTTAACCACACTAATACCTAGTCTAGGTCTATCGCCTATTTGAGGATAACCCGCATGGAAGTCCGGCCGAGGTTTCCGCCACGGCCCCAAACGATGTGCGCAGGGTTCCCAAGCCCACCATCCGGGTGCCACTTGGTACACCGTGCCACTGCCTGCCGCATCATAGCCCACCTCTAAGGTCAGCACTATGCACGGCCTCCAGCATGACTATAAACACCAGAAACTACTTGCAACTCCTGTACTGAGTACTAGGCAATTAATAAGTCGAGTGGGGTCATATTTCAGGGCCCAGCATGTGGTAGTAACTAGTCTTGGATTACATACACGGAACTCAGTTCCTAAGGACGGTTCCAATGAAACAACCCGCCATGTGCTCCTACATAGCCTTTCATCGGTACCTTTACCAAATCAGGTTCAACACTTATTCTTTGTCACTAGAACACATTCATCCATTCTTGTTCATCACCCAGATGAAACAGACCTCACACTACTCTAGGCATAGCAAGAATAGCAGGATAAAACACATCACAGCTCAAGCAACTACCAGGTATGCTAGGTTGCAAGGTTTGGCTATTTACTGTGACAATGACAGGTCATGCAAAGGAATAGGTTCAGTTACCGAAGCAAAGCATTTGAAAGTATTTTGTCCTAATGCAATAAGTGGGAGCGGGAGCAAGAACATGGGATTATATCGGGATGATCAAAAGGGTGCTTGCCTTGTTGCCCAGCAAAGGGATTAAATCCGTCAGACGGATATTTGGACGTATCCGGAAGGGAAGAGCCTCCCGAAATAATAGCAAAAATCAATAACATTCATATGCAACACTATGATGCATGATCATGGCATGAAATGAAATGTAGCATGAGCTCGTGTGGCTATCAACCCTTTGGGATGACGTGATTTGAATTCAAATTCAAATATTAGTTGAAATAATATATTTATCATATTCATTTAATTGATTTGACCTGATGTTGTGTCATACCTGTGTTTGTCATGCATGAAAATAGCACCATTGTGTTCATTGAATTTTTCTGATCAATTTGCATATATTATTTGTCAAATTTGGAGTTATAATCAATTTTCTATGAATTTGCAAAGTTTTGAACTTATTGTGGAATTAATATAAATCAGAATTAGTATTACTGCATCAGCATGACATCAGCAGGTCCAACTAGCCGTTGAAAGTCGAACCTGACCAGTGGGACCCACTGGTCAGTGACTCTGGTGAAATTCCAGTTAAACTTTAAGTTAATTAGTTATTTAACAGGGGCTGGCCCACATGTCAGTGGCTATTTAGGGATTTAATTAACTAATTATTTTTATTAGTTTAAACTTAATTAGCCAGGGGGCTGGCCCCACTTGTCATAGACCCACGGGGGTCAAACCCACCCGCGATGGGGTCAAACCCACCGGCGGCGAGCCTCCAGTGGCTCCAGAGACAGCAGAGTGCTTCAAGATTGCTCCTCCGGCGACCAGAAGGACGGCGGAGGGCACCAGGGGAACGATCACTCGATGGCGCATCCATTTTTTCTGGTCTCAAGGGCTGAAGCGGCCGGAGCTGACGCCGGTGACAAGCTCGGTGGCTGCCGGAGCTCGGGCATCATCGAGATCGATGCTACGGGGCCTATCACGCACGGGGTGGGCTCCCACAGCACCTACACGTCACCGGCGACGAGCTCCCGAGCTCCGGAGCTGGAGCTGATGGAAGCCTCGGATCGACCAACCGATCACCGGAGCGTCACCGGCGACGAGCTCCCGCGGCGGATCTCGTCGGGCTTCGATGGAATCGGGCGCTAGGGCACGGGATCGAGGGGGAAAACAAGGGGAAAAGATCCATGGGCTCACAGGGATTGCAGAGGCGACGAGAGCGGGCTCGGGGACGGTCTGGAGAGGGAGAACGATGATGACCCACAAGTGTAGGGGATCTATCGTAGTCCTTTCGATAAGTAAGAGTGTCGAACCCAACGAGGAGCAGAAGGATCTGACAAGTGGTTTTCAGCAAGGTAATCTGTGCAAGCATGAAATTATCGGTTACAAGTAGTTGTGTGGTAAGATGATTCGTAGCAAGTAGCAAGTAACAACGGTAACAGAGGCACAGCAAGGTGGCCCAATCCCTTTTGTAGCAAGGGACAAGCCTGGATAAACTCTTATAGGAGGTAAAACGCTCCCGAGGACACATGGGAATTTCTGTCAAGCTAGTTTTCATCATGTTCATATGATTCGCGTTCGCTACTTTGATAATTTGATATGTGGGTGGACCGGTGCTTGGGTACTTCCCTTACTTGGACAAGCATCCCACTTATGATTAACCCCTCTCGAAAGCATCCACAACTACGAAAGAAGAATTAAGACAAAGTTTAACCATAGCATTAAACTAGTGGATCCAAATCAGCCCCTTACGAAGCAACGCATAAACTAGGGCTTAAGCTTCTGTCACTCTAGCAACCCATCATCTACTTATTACTTCCCAATGCCTTCCTCTAGGCCCAAATAATGGTGAAGTGTTATGTAGTCGACGTTCACATAACACCACTAGAGGGGAGACAACATACAACACATCAAAATATCAAACGAATACCAAATTCACATGACTACTTATAGCATGACTTATCCAATGTCCTGAGGAACAAAAGTAACTACTCACATAGCATAATCATAATCATGACCAGAGAGGTAATGAGTAGCATCAAAGATCTGAACATATAATCTTCCACCAAGTAATCCAACTAGCATCAACAACAAAGAGTAATTAACACTACTAGCAACCTTACAAGTACCAATTGGAGTCATGAGACGGAGATTGGTTACAAGAGATGAACTAGGGTTTGGAGATGACATGGTGCTGATGAAGATGTTGATGGTGATGAGTCCCCTCCGATGAGAGGAGTGTTGGTGATGACAATGGCGACGATTTCCCCCTCCGGGAGGGAAGTTTCCCCGACAGGATCGTCCTGCCGAAGCTCTAGATTGGTTCTGCTCAAGTACCGCCTCGTGGCGTCGGCGATTCCTCCTGAAAGCCTCCTCCTGATTTTTTCTGGAACGAAACACTTCTTGTAGCAAAAGAGGGGGCCACAGGGCCAGCTGGGAGCCCACAAGCCCCCTACGTGCGGCAGGGGGGAGGCCGCGCCTAGCAGGCTTGTGGCTTCACGGCTTCTGGAGTTGTGCGGAATAGGTATCTCAAACTTGCTCCTTTTTCAGGCCAGAATTCCAGCTGCCGGCATTCTCCCTCTTCATGTCAACCTTGCAAAATAAGAGAGAAAAGGCATAAGTATTGTACCATGAAGTGTAATAACAGCCCATAAAGTGATAAATATCAACATGAAAGCATGATGCAAAATGGATGTATCAAACGACGGCGGCAAGCTTCGGGGATCCGAGGAGGAAGACGATGGCGTCAGAGCGATGCAGGGCTCGAGGGCTCCGTTCCTTAGGCAGGGACGACGTGCTCATCAAGGCGGAGAGAACGGCGTGCTCAGGGAGGCTAGAGGTGGCCGGAGGCGACGGCTAGCTCGAGCTCGAGCTCGCTCCAATGGCGGCCGAGAGGAGAGGCACAGAGGGGGCGAATGGGGAGTGGGAAAGAGCTGGGATGGGTTGCAGGAGCTTATCCCCTCCTTGCCAGCGCGACGGAGGGTCCAGACAGGCACGCACGTGCGTGGCCGCGCCGGAGGGAGCGGCGGCCACCTCCTGCTGCCGACTCGCGTGAGGAAGATGACAGCGAGGAAGAAGATGGGCTGGGCCTGAGCGACACGTAAGCACTTCCATCTTTTTTTCAATTCTATTTCTGTTAAAACAATTCTGACTTTTGTTTGATTTTATTTTTGGACACAAACTATTTCTAAAATAGTGAATAAACTCTGGGATGTTATTTGGAATATTTCCAACCCCATATAAAAGAATCAACATTCTATAAAACTCTGAAATATTTGAAATCAAATATATAGTTGATTTCAGTGGCTTTTGTGTTTAAAATAAAATGCCAAAAGTATTTTTAAAAAGAAATCCACCCCTGAATTTTTGTTTCCAATATTTATCAAAAATGATGGACTTTTATGAAGGCCATTTTGGGTTCATTGATTTGTCACAACTTTGAATTGTTTTGAATATAGAGTTGCTAGGGTTTTTTTCTCTGATTTCCATTTTCACTTTTAAATGCAAGAATAAAATATGAGCACAATCTTGCTAGACTTCAAAGGTAGCTAGGGTTGTGAAAAATATGGTCATCTAGGTCCCGCTATTGATTATTAGGCGGAGAGTGTCTCGGTCATGTCTGGATAGTTCTCGAACCCGCAGGGTGTGCACACTTAAGGTTCGATGACGATTTGGTATTAATGAGTTATGTGTGATGGTAATCAAAATTTATTTGGAGTCCCGGATGAGATCCTGGACGTCACGAGGAGTTCTGGAATGGTCCGGAGGTAAAGATTTATATATGGGAAGTCATATTTTGGCTACCAGAAAAGTTTCGGGTTTTTCGTGTATTGTACAGGGAAGCTTCTAGAAGGTTTTGGAAACTTCCGGAGGAGCTCGGCAGTCCACCAATGGTTCTACGATGTTCCTAGGGTTTGCATGGACTGAGGGGATACATCGTGGCCCGATTTCTACTACGCAACCTTCTCCTTGTAGACGTTGTTGGGCCTCCAAGTGCAGAGGGTTGTAGGACAGTAGCAATTTCCCCTCAAGTGGGTGACCTAAGGTTTATCAATCCGCGGGAGGCGTAGGATGAAGATGGTCTCTCTCAAGCAACCCTGCAACCAAATAACAAAGAGTCTCTTGTGTCCCCAACACACCTAATACAATGGTAAGTTGTATAGGTGCACTAGTTCGGCGAAGAGATGGTGAAACAAGTGCAATATGGATGGTAGATATAGGTTTTTGTAATCTGAAATTACAAAAACAGCAAGGTAACAAGTAACAAAAGTGAGCACGAACGGTATTGCAATGCGCGGAAACAAGGCCTAGGGTTCATACTTTCACTAGTGAAGTTCTCTCAACAATGATAACATAATTGGATCATATAACTAGCCCTAAACATGCAACAAAGAGTCACTCCAATGTCACTAATAGCAGGGAACAAACGAAGAGATTATTGTCGGGTACGAAACCACCACAAAGTTATTCTTTCTGATCGATCTATCATAGAGTTCGTACTAGAATAACACCTTAAGATACATATCAACCAAGACCCTAATGTCACCTAGATACTCCATTGTCACCTCAAGTATCCGTGGGCATGATTATATGATATGCATCACATAATCTCGGAATCATCTATTCAACCAACACATAGAACTTCAAAGAGTGCCCCAAAGTTTCTACGAGAGAGTCAAAACATGTGCCAACCCCTGTGCATAGGTTACCAATGTCACGAACCCGCAAGTTGATCACCAAAACATACATCAAGTACTCACATGAATCCACATGTGCCAACCCATATGCATAGGTTCCCAATTGTCACAAACCCGCAAGTTGATCACAGCAGATAGACACGTGCAAAACATACATCAAGTGTTCTCAAAGACTCAATCCGATAAGATAACTCCAAAGGGGAAACTCAATTCATTACAAGAGGGAGAGGGGGAAGAACATCATAATATCCAACTATAGTAGCAAAGCCCATGGTACATCGAGATCAAGACATCTGAAGAACACGAGAGAGAGAGATCAAACACATAGCTACTGGTACATACCCTCAGCCCCGAGGGAGAACTACTCCCTCCTCATCATGGAGATCGCCGGGATGATGAAGATGGCCACCGGAGATGGATTCCCCCTCCGGCAGGGTGCCGGAACGGGCTCCAGATTGGTTTTTGGTGGCTACAGAGGCTTGCGGCGGCGGAACTCCCGATCTAGGTTTCTTTCTGGGGGTTTCTGAATTTATAGGAATTTATGGCGGTGGAATTGCGTGAGTTGGGCCCACGAGGAGGTCACAAGCCTGCGCGCCACCACCGAGGGGGTGGTGGCAGCGTGAGGGCTTGTGACTCCCTCGTGGCCCATCTGGCCTTCTCCCATAGCTTCGGGGGTCTCTTTTGGTCCAAAAAATCATCGTAAAGTTTCATTCCATTTGGACTCCATCTGAAAATGGGCCAAAAACACGGAAAAACAGAAACTGGCACTTGGCACTGAGTTAATAGGTTAGTCCCAAAAAAGATATAAAATAGCATATTAATGCATATAAAACATCCAAAGTTGACAAGATAATAGCATGGAACCATCAAAAATTATAGATACGTTGGAGACGTATCATGGCCTTATTGGGCCAAGCGCACAAGTCCCTCAAGGCCCATACAGTTGGGAAACGTGGAAAGTCCAGCTTTGTATGGAAGGGAAGGAAGGGGACTAGGGTTGTGTCTGGTTCAGCTTTTGTTACCAACTTTTTCTTTGAAAAGATAAAAGCTAACCAAAGGGGTAAATGTTCAAAGCAGCTTTTGAGAATCTATAGCTTCTTCCTAGTGTAAATTTCAAAGCTCATGGTACCCCAACTTTCCACCTTCCAACTTTTACACACCAGCTTTTCCACACGAGCTTTTCGACAGCAACTTTTTCAGAATCTGCACCTCAACCAAACACAGCCTAGGATTCGACCTCCTCCCCCCTTGGCTGCGACCTAGGGCTTGGAGGGGTTGTTCCCCACGCCCCTCCACCTATATATAGAGGGGAGTGGCACCCCAAGAGGACACACGAAGCCCTTGGCGCCCCTATCTCTCCCTGGATCGTTTTCTCCTCCGTTCGTGGTTTCGGTAGCGCTAGGCGTAGCCCTGTCGAGATAGCACCACCGTCGCTGCCACCACGCTGTCATGTTGCCGAAGAACTCATCTACTACTCCGCCCTTGCTCACTGGATCGAGGAGGCGGAGACGTTATCGAGCTGTGCGTGTGCTGAACGCGGAGGTGTCGTCGGTTCGGCGCTCGATCAGGAGTTCATGGGACGGATCGTGATTGGATCGTGAAGACGTACCACTATATCAAGCACATTCTTTAACGCTTCTGCTTAGCGATCTACAAGGGTATGTAGATACAATCTCTCCTCTCGTAGATGTGCATCTCCTAGATTGATCTTGGTGAGCGTAGGAAAATTTGTGTTTCCCATACAACGTTCCCAATAAAAAATCACAAGAAGATTGCAAATAATGTGACTAATGAGTTGGTCACGAGAACTTGTATTACAGAACTAGTAAAGAGAGTTGTCAGTAACGAGATTGAACTAGGTATGGAGATACCAACGATCGAAACTCGGGCAAGTAACATACTGATGGACAAAGGGAACTACGCACGGGATTTAATGAATCCTTGACATCGTGGTTCAACCGATAAAGATATTCATGAAATATGTAGGAACCAATACTGGCATCCCGGTCTAGTTATTGGTTATTGACCAGAGAGGAGTCTCGATCATGTCTACATGATTCTCGAACCCATAGGGCCCGCACGCTTAATGCTCGATGAGACTAGAGTAGTATTGGGATATGTACGTTGGTGACCAAATACTATTCGGAGTCCCGGATGGGATCCTGGATGTCACGAGGAGCTCCGGAATGGTCCAGCGGTAAAGATTTATATATGGGAAGTCATATTTTGGCTACCAGAAAAGATTCGGATTTTGCCTGTATTGTATCGAGAAGCTTATGGAGGAGTACGAAAGGGTCAATCGAGCCCCTTGGGCGTCCATGATCTATAGGGGTGCCCTAGCCTTGTTGGGCCACACGCACCAACCCGCTAAGGCCCATGCGCCTAGGGGAGGGGAAACCCTAATGGGGAGGGCCCTTCACTTGGCTTGGAGGGCACTCTTCCCCCTTTTGCGACCTCCCCCTTCTTGGAGGAGGGGGAAAGGAGGTAGCACCCCTTCTCCTTGCTCCTATAAATAGAAGAGGGGTGGGGAGGGCAGCAACACACCAATCCCTTCCCCTTCCTTGGGCAAACCATCTCCCGTCTTCCTGAGTTCTTCCTTGTTTGCACTTTTAGAGGTGCTTGGTGAAGCCCTAGAGGAATTGCTCCACCACCATCTCCATCATGTCATCATGTTGGTCGAGACCCCATCCACATCTCCGCCCTTGCTTGCTGGATCAAGGAGGCGGAGACGTCATCGGGGCGCGCATGTGCTGAACGCGGAGATGTCCTCCGTTCGATGCTGGATCAGATTGGATCGCGACTCGATCATGAAGAATACGACTACATAAACCATGTTATATACACTTCCACTTAACGATCTACGAGGGTACATACACCCACTCTTGCTTCTCGTTGGTATGCATCTGCATAGATAGATCTTGGATGTTTGTTGATTTTTTATTTTCTATGCCTCATTCCCCAACACTCAGTTGCTCCAACGATAAGATTTGATGGAAGAAGGAATTATAAACAAAATGGCATCAAGGTAGGAGACAATGATATGGAGGAGTCATTGGAAGCCATCAACAATGCAAGAAAGAGATGGTCGAACAAATAAAAACTATGAAGATCAAAGAAATGAAGGAGAGGACATCGGCCAAGGAGCAGAGAGCGGCAGCCGAGGAAAGGTGGGTGGAGGAGGAGGAGAAGAAGGTAGGCATGGAACAAAAACTCCAAGCATTGGAACAATAGCAAAAGCTAATGTTCATGGACACAAGTGGTTTCAATTAGAAGCAAAAAACATACATTGAGCTTTCTCGTGGCCAAGTTTTGGCCATGAACTCGATGATCATGACGGGAGGATTCATGGGAGTTGTATCTTGGTTGAAAGACCCTTGTTGTATTCATTTGTTAAATTTTACTCTTTGTTGTTGTCGTATATGTATATGGGAATCTTATGTATATATGCTATTGTTGCGGGCTATTTCATTATATGTGTTGTGATATCAATTGTGCTACCACATGGCGAGTATGTTACGACGTGTTTGTTGTGTGAAGTTATGGCGCCTTAGGATGTTATTATGCAGAGGCTTGCGAAGGATCCTAGATTTGCATAATGTCAATCCCTAAATATGTCTTGAGGAATATGTTATGTACTTACCTTACTTTATCTACACTTTTAACCTGAATGATGCAAATCCGATAGTACCATTTGAATCACGTAATACTGGTGAAGTACAATGTCAGCTACGGTGATCTCCCAAACAATGGCGTTGGCTGCGATATGTAGGCATTTGCTTTTCTTTAGCTTTCCTAAGTCATTTTGTTAAACTTTACCTTTCTAGCGTATATTTCACTTTCGTTGCTTGTTGTGAAGGTTTGGTTTTCGGCTCACGGTGCCTTCAAAGCTATTGCACTGGCTTGGATTTCAGTTTGCTAATGTCCTGCCATCCTCCGGTGTGCGTCTTGGTGATGGTTCGCGGTGGTTTTCTGTCTATTTTTTGCAGGAACTGGATGGACTTATTTGTAACATTCATGTGTTTGAGGTTCTTTCTGTTGGACACTTGTCATGTTCCAGTCTTTCTAGCAGTTTTTGTGCATGTGTTTGCGTATGTACATAGTTTATTGATTAATATAGTATGTGCATGCAAACCAACATGTGGTTAGATGGTTAGAGGGACACTAGTATTCCCAACACACTAGGGTTCAAGTCCTGGTGCTTGCATTATTCCTGGATCTATTTCATGATTTCTGGTGATACGCTTTTAGTGGGAGGAGATGTTCCCATCGACGACACGGTGCCTACGATGACATGGAAAATCTTGAGATGATATGTCGGCTCAGCCTTTCGGAGGTGCTCATAGGGGTAGGGTGTAAATGTGTGTGTTCATAGGGATGAATGTATGCGCGTGTATATGAGCATTTGCATCCGCAATGCGTTTAAAAAAGTATATAGTATGTGCACTTCAAAAAAGAAAATCAAAACTAGTGGGCGTACATAACTCCCAACCTCCTCAGTTAGAGCATCTATAGTCGGACCCCTCAAACCCGTCTCAAACGCCCGGGCAGCCTGTCCGATCAGTGATCGGTCACAAAAATATCAACCCAGCTGGACCCCTCATATTCACCTCAAACGCCCGGACTGAACGGCACCCCTCATATCCATCTCAAATATGAGGAAATATGAGGACGATATGAGGGCTCGCGGACGCACCTGGGAACGTGTGGCCAGTCTGTCACGTAGGACGCGACCCCATCCGAGTCCGCCGTTTATCCTTCTTTATTTATTCTTTTCTCCCTCTCTCTCTCTCTCTATCCTCCACCACCAATCACGTGCAAGTGATTGGACATATAAGAAAAAAATATGAGAAGTGCGGATGCACGGATAAAAAGTAAGAGCTCAAAATGGATATGCCCGATCACTCATCGGTCGTGTCTACGGGCGTTTGAGGGGTCGGATTTGCAAGTCTCGGCTGTAGATGCTCTTAGAGCAACTCCAAGGGGGGACCCATTTCGTCTGCCACTGTCCGCTTGGGTCCGCGCACACAGAAAAGTCGGCCCAACACGCCGACCCAAACGGTCGCGCGTCCGCTTTTGGTCCGCTTGCCGACCAATTTCCGACCCAATTTTGATCCTGATTTTGGTCTGCACAGACACAAAGCGGACGCGGACGACGCACACGTTCTCCATGCCCCCGCCTGCCAGTCGGTGGCACATTGTTCGTTCTCCACCCCTACCGATAGTGCTGACAGCTAACCCTCGCCTCGCCCCCAACCCCTCGCCGCCGCCGCCTAGTTCCGGTGCCTCCTCCTGTACCTGGCCAATGCCTACCCACGTTGCTTGCCGCGTCGCCGTCGAACCACTGCTTCTTCCCCGGCCCAATCCGCCTCGCCGGTCAGATTCATCATCCACGCCCACAAGTTGTTCGACAGTTTGTCTCAAGGTACAAATGGACCGCGCCGACGAGTTCTTTTTCTAGAATGTTTGTGCGACTCCGACGATTCCTCATCCGATGATGAGGAGATGCTGCTTGTCGTCTTGGTCCATGACCACCTTAATAGGCAGTGGCCGTTGTACCGGGGCTCGATTCTGGGGCATGTTCCGGCGTTGAATCGCAACTGAGAGAGCGGCCATTTCCTTCTATGGAAGGACTACTTTGACACAAGCAATTCGTTGTTCAAACATCATAAATTCTTGTGTTATTTTCGTATGGCTAGGCATGTTTTCAACCATATTTGAGAGGGGTGGTTGGATACGATGACTATTACGAGTGCAAAGAGGATACCATTGGAAAGATTGGATTCTCATCTTATCAGAAATGCACTGCAGCTATCGGGATGCTTGCTTATGTTGTACCTGGTGATCTTATCGATGAGTATGTCTGTATGAGTGATTTTACGCGCCTAGAGTCATTGTACAGATTCTGCAAGGCTGTGGTTGCAGTGTTTTGCCCTGAGTACTTGAGAGAGCCGACTGGTGCAGACACAACCCGCTTGTTGGCGACCAATACCAGTCGGGGCTTCCCAGGGATGTTTGGCGCATGCACTAGGAGTGGAAGAACTACCCTTCTGCGTGGCAAGGCCAGTACAAGGGCCATGTCAAGGCTTGCACTGTCATACTTGAGGTCGTTGCCTCTCAATATCTCTGGATCTGGCACTCTTTATTTGGCATGGCCGGATCGCATAATGATATCAATGTGCTTCAACAATCGTGGGTGTTTGCAAAGCTTGCCAAAGGCAACAGCCCGCCGGTTAATGTTAACGTCAACGGTGACAACTACAACAAAGGATACTATCTAGCTGACGGAATCTATCCATAGTGGACCACCATTGTGAAGACAATCGCCAACCATGTCGAAGAGAAGAGTAAAAGATTTTCCCAAGAGCAAGAGAGTGCTAGGAAGGATGTCGAGCGTGTCTTTGGTGTTATGCAATCTCGATGGGGCATAGTTCGGTATCCTGCTAGAACTTGGATGTAACGACTAAGATGCGTCCCTTTCCTTATTTGGGTACGAGGCCTCAAAAGGGGAAAGGGGCGCATCTATGCGTTTCGCGAACGGGATAATCATCACAACACAAAATTAAAGATGAACAAGTAGGGCATACACTTGCCATCGGTTAAGAATATATCATATAGCTTACAAACACACATTATTCAGAGTAGCGGCAAGTCCAGCTATGGACTTAAACAGAAAAATAGATGATCTAACACATCCCGTATGCTATCCCACGATCACGACCACGGCCTCAGTCTTCCGAATAATTCACATACAGTCGGCTAGAGTCCTCATCGAACTCCCACTTCAACTGGTTGTCGTCAGGATCTCCTGCGTCGGGCGTACCTGTACCTGTTGGGGTTTGTAGTAATCTGTGAGCCACGGGGACTCAACAATCTAATGACCTTGGTACTGAATCTAGTCAAGTTATTAGGTGAGGAAGGTTTAGTGTATGGGTTTGCAGCAACCTAAGCATATATGGTGGCTAACTTACGATGATCAGAGTGATTATATGGTGGTCTACGCGAGCAATCGAAGACAAGATTGATCACTAAGTGATTCTGATCACCTACCTACGTCAAACATAACCCCACCGTGTTCTCGGTCGAAGAGCGATCTCCGAAGGATACAGTCACGGTTACGCACATAGTTGGCAGTTTTATTAGAGTTACTTCAAGTTATCTAGAACCGGGTGTTAACAGAAAATCCATATTTGCCACATAACCGCGGGCACGGCTTTCCGAAAGATTAAACCCTGCAGGGGTGGTCCAACTAGTCCATCACAAACTGCCACGGGCCACAAAGTCATCCTCTATCACGAAACTCGTGATCTCGTCGGGTTCCTTAGAGGAAAACCTCAACTTTGAGGAGTCCCAAAGTTTCACCGGGATTCCTGTACGCAAGATATATCACTAAGGTAAGAAAAACCTAGCAGGACCTCCCGTCGTGTCGACGACCCCGATAAGAGCCGCGTATCTCAGTCTCAGGACACGACGGATGAGCGATGGTTACCACGCCAAAACACCGAGTTGCCCCGGGAAGCGTAATAAGCTGCTCTGGGTTGGACCAACACTCATGAGGAGCACTGGCCCGGGTTGTTGATTAAATCCTCGGGGTAGCTATTCCCTATGCAAATTATTATTAGGTGATTAGCAGATTAAAACCAATGTTGGGTCCTGCCGGACAAGCCTTAACACTACACGATTTATCAATTTATCAAGGGGGTCCCCATAACAACCCCGAACGTGTTAGGAGCGATCAGTTATGGAATCAAACATCGGTAACCGAAACTAAGGCGGCAACAACGAAACAAATCACCCGGCAAACGGCCAGGCCTTCCGTTATTTACCAGTATATATGTGCATTAATTAAATAGCAGTTTAAACATAATGATAACAAAATACTCATGTTATCACATGAGACAGCTGGCACCTGCAACTAGCAAAGCTACCCATTAGAGGTTTAGCAAGCCTACTTAGCCAAACAACATTAGCTAGGAGAGTGAGGTCTTTGGGGTTCATGGCAAAGACAGGTGGGATTTATATCAAGTGGTAGCCAGCGAGCATGTATCGAAGGAAACGTGATTCTAAGCATAACAAAGCTAGATACGGTATCAAGGTCACGGTCATCTTGCGTGTGATGTCTTCATCTTGGAACTGCTCTTTATCTTCCTGCACATACTCTCCAGAATCCACGTACTCGCTCTCCGATCCCGATGCTACCCAAGATAAGATAACAGCCAATTAACACCAACACAACATGATGCAACAAGCAATATGATGCATGTGTGAAGAAGGAGGCATGCATCACTATTCTAGTCACTTCCATATGCATTAGTAGAGTTAACTGAATTCTGGACAGAACCTCATATTAAGTTATCTTGATATGCATGAATATGGCATGAACATGTGCATCACGAGAAAATGATGCAAAAACATATAAAGAACATAGAGAACGGAGCTACGGATCAACCGGAAACTACAAAACAAGATATGGAGACCTACGGTTCAAATCAGCCACAAACACACTCCAATGGCACTCCCCTGGTGTTACTAGGTTGCCATATGATCAAGCAACAAAATATAAGTTGGGTGGTGCATGGTAACACACCACACCATAAACAATGCTCACACAAGCTTTAAATCGATAAAAACATGCAATCTGTTTTCAACAGCATCATAGCAGTTTGTCTACAATATTTAAAGTAGCTACACCATCTAAATGGTTCAAACAAGACATAAGGCAAAAGCCATCCAAAAGCTCTACAACCCTGTGCAAGAAGCTAATGCAAAGGAATCACCCATAAGCAGATCTACACGCACTAACTTGGACAAAATATCACAGATTCTGGGACTTAGTGAAAATCACATATTTTCACCTGCTGCTTATGCTCTGAAGCATTTTGGCAGCCTCCAAAATGATATCTACAGGAAGTGAAAAAAGCATGAAATTTAACAGGGAGCTAGACAAACACAAAAGCTCACAAAATTTAGTTTGTTGCATGGGTTGATTCCCAACACAAGAGCTAATTCAACCAAGACAACAAGGGAAGAAAATAACATCAGATTCTCAGACTTAGTGAAAATCACAAGGTTTCACAAATCTGTCAGTTCCAGTCAAGTGTCAACTTTGACAGGGCACAATAGGTGCATAAAAATTCCTAAGATCAAAACAAAGACCCCATTTTGTAGAGGGGTTCACCACTACCACTACATCAAGGATTTATCCTCAAAGGGTCAAGGCACCACCTAGTACAAAGCACTAAACATGGCATCATGACAGAAAATAACAGTTTATGAAGTTGCTCTAAAGTGAAATCAGATTGCATCAATGGATTCTTGGGATGATTCTACCCCGAAATCATATATAATACATGGGTACTTGAATGTAACATCAAGGCACAAAGCTAGCTCGAAAACTACCACCTAGAATCCAATATGCTATATATGAATAATATCACATGTAAACTAACTCATATTGCATCTCTACACCTACACGTACACACACACAAGCACCATACACAACTACCTTACTTTCATAGTGGCAAGCATGAAGGGTTAGGCCCTCATGCACAAGTGCATATGCACCCATGCACACACATACACCTACATGAGCACACACACACACATACATGTGCTCACACACACTCAAGTGCACATACACACACAAACACTACAAGAATAGGTGCAACATGGGAGGCTAGGCCCTCTTGCACATGTGCATGTGCAACCACATGCACACACACACACACTCACATGCACATACACACACTCATGTGCACATGCACACTCTCATACACATACACATGCACTAATATGCTCACACATGCACTCTAGGCCTTAAAAGAAATAAAACATCCCCTGGTTTTGCTAAAAAACAAAACAGCATTACTTGCAGCAAAAGAAAAGAAACATAAAAAACAATCAAGGGAAAACAAAAAATGGGGAGGGCCTGGGTTCGAACCCACACCCTCCTGCGACACTGCTCCACACATGCACCACTGGGCTATCACGGTTTAGCCGCACTATCAGAGGAGTAAACCCTCTTATGACCCCAGATTAAAAGGGGGGCGTTGGGTCTCGAACCCCAGACCTGCCCGATGCGTGCGTGGGAACGAAGCCAGCTGAGCTGGTGCAGTGCTACTGACCGAGAGGGGAAACCACAACAGGTAAGCACGAAAAGGCGGGGCCTTGCTCTGCTTTCGCAGAGAGGCACCGGCGATGAAGTTCACCGGTGCACAAGCACGCCGACAGCATGCTACGCACGGAGAGGGGAAGAGAGGGGAGTTGCGCCTCACCTAGGGTGCATAGGAGAGGGAGCTCGCGCATGGAGTGGTAGATGAGCTCGGTGACGGGGCGCAGAAGGAGACCGCCGGAGTGGAGGAAGAAGGTGTTGTCGGTGCCGTCGATGTAGCTGCTCCCGTCGCGTGATCTCTTTGGGAATGGAACTCCCGCGACCTCCGCTTGCTCCTGGTCCAGTCGAGGAAGAAGACGAGGCGCAGATCCGCCGGCGACGAGCTCAACAGGAGCCGTCCATGGCGGTGGAGCTGCTCGGGAGCGCCCCCGACGGCGCCAGAGAGGAGAGGAGGGGGAAAATGGAACCCTAGGGGAAGTAGAAGACGCGGCTGCTATATATGGCCTCGGGGGTCGAGGTCCTAACCGCAAGATTGAGGGAGGAGGAGATCGGCGGCTACGCTTCGGTCGTACACGGTGACGACAGCGAGAGGAGGGAGACATTCGTGCTACGGGCCGACGCTGGCGGCAGAATAGAAGAGGCCCGGGTAGGGAAGAGGGAGCTAGCCCACCTAGGCGCCTGATAAAACACAGAGAGATAAAAAAAAGTTTTTCCTATTTATCAATACACCAAACAAAAACAAAATACCCACAGCATCACAGGGTTTTAAAAATAAAAAATAAGAATACCTCGGGCATGAGGGAATTATGCCCTATTTAACAAAAATATAACTCCGATTTTTAGAGCAACTAAATTATATCCAAAACAGGGATTTTAAATGTTGTTTTGTAAATAAAACCCCATATAACTTAAGTTCACAAACCCCAAGACAATACCCCCTCAAACACAAGATAATACACTAAAAGTTTAACATTTTTAAAACAGGTTCTAGGAAGGTTTGACACACAAGTTAAATGAATTAAAAGGGGGAGAAGGTTTTGACATAGATTGAAAGCAAAGTTGTTTGAAGCATGGTTTGGACACCTCCACATCACCACACACCACCAAAAGCAAGCTAGCAAACCAACAAGAATGAAACTACTAGCATAACCAGGGAGAAGGCAAAGCAAATGAAATGGATGATGTCATGATGCAAAGATGATGACATGAAATGACCACATGAAATGATGACTTTATAACATTCAAAACATGGTTCCAAAGAAGGGAAGGATCCCAATATGGCAAGGATTACATCTGGAGCATTACATTGGATCACCAAGAAGTTGTGGAAAGTGATGATTGCTTGTGTGATCATGCACAATATGATCGTAGAGGATGAGCACCCGGAACGTCTCCACGATCAAGGGTTTGAGTTTAAGGTGACATGTGGTGCCTCGGCATGGCAGAGAAGCGGCATCATTTGCACAATTCACCTAATTTCATCATGAAATGCGTGATTGGGAAACTCATATTCAGTTGCAAGATGATTTGGTTGAGCATATGTGGGATCATGTTGGCAACCAATAGGCGTATCTTTTAGACAATTTATTTTCTATTGGACTTGTAAAAGTTTGTTATATTTTATTTTAGTTGTGAAACTATGCTATTTCATTTTCTTTTAAAAATATTGCAAAATGTTTGTAACCAATGGCTAGCGAGCCACGTGGACAAATAAGGGTCAACGCATTTGGCGCGCTGTCGACCCAAATCATAGACGGGCGGACACAGAGCCGACGGACAATCCAAACGGACGAAAAGAGAACAAAATCGTCGTCCGTTTGGGTCGGCCGGTTGGAGTTGCTCTTAGAGCATCTCTAGCAGACCACATATACTAGTCAAACCCGAAAAAACAACTCGTTTACACTTTCGGTCGGAAAAACGGCACGGAGCACACACCGTAAAACTTGTTCGACCCGTAAATTTTTTAAGGGGCACGGTAAATCCATCCGCGAAAACCTTATATGTGCAGTTTTGGAGACAATATACAGTTCAACCCGTAAACTGGTTAAAACTCGTCGGAGCAAACGTGCCGCCGCGGAACTAGCCGGAATCTACCCGGAACTCACCGGAATCCGTCGCCGCATGTCGGAAGAAGACGCCGCATGTCGGAATTTGTCGCCGTCGGTCCAAATTACAACCAGCTCGACCTCCACTGCCGAGGTGAGGCCTTCCATGGGCAGGGCGGAGCAGGCCACCACTGGCCCGAATCAGGGCAGGGCGGCACCGGAGAAGAGCGAGGCACGGTGAGGAAGCTCGCGCGGCCACGTCGAGGACCGCGCGTGCGGCGGCAGGCAGTGTCGGGCTCAAATCGGGGACTGGCGGGCGAGCCAAGGAGCGCGTGGTTGGGCCGGCCGGCGCAGGGCTCCTTCACTGCATGCGTGGCCCGGAACGGACGACCCTGGGACGAGGCGGGGCGAGGCGGGCGGCCCCGGGGCGAGCCGGGGTGCCAGGGCGAGGCATGTCGTGCCCGGTTCATCGGGACAGGAGGAAAAAATAATAATAAACTACAATGGGATACATTTTTATTTACGGGGTCTGCTCTGTCCACGACAATTTTTCATTGTAGAAATGATTTACAATGCCCCTTATACGTGTTTTTAAGAATTGATTTTTACAAAATCTGCTAGAGATGCTCTTAGGACAACTCCACCGCACAACCCATCCTGTCCGCGCGTGTCCGTTTGGGGCAAAACGGACGAAACAGACGGCCCAGCCCGCAGGAGCAAACGGACGTTTGTCCGTTTTGTGTCCGTTTTTGACCCATCCCCGGCCCAACTTTGTGCCAATTTTGGGGTGAAACGGATAGCGCACGGACGGGCGGGACGCGCGCTCGTCCACCCCTGGCCCGCCAGTCGGTGGCACAAAGTAAAACCCATCCCCGCCCCTTTTGGCGCCATTTCCCCCCAAACCCTCCCACTTCCCCGCCGTCTCCCTCTCTCTCCCCCGTCCATGGCCGACGCCCACCCGAATTCCGACTGCCCGGCCATCGACCAGCCTGGAATGGCCAAGAAGAAGAAGGCCAAGGCGCCAAGGAAGCCGCGGTGGAGTGCATGCCGGAGGAGATCGCCAAGTTGGACGCGGAATCGGCTAAGAGGAGGAACTGGAGGGCGATCATGAAGGACAACGCCGCCACGTGCAAGTTCGGTGCCGAGCGTGATGCGATGGAGGCCGCGCGGCGCAAGATCGAGGTCGAGGAGAAGGAGGCCATCATCAACAAAGCGCACGCTCTCCTCGTGCTTGGCATTTGTCGTCCGAACGGTTTCTCTGCAGCGGCCGTCGGCCCGGCGAGCACAGGCTCGTCGGTCGCCCGATCTCCGCACTGCCAGTCGCGGACCACGGCTGTGTCGCCCGGCTTCCCCCCGCCAAGGCACGACGCCCACATCCGTTTCTTGGGGTCGCCGGACGTGAGTGTGATCGCGCCTTCCACCCCACGCCTCTCGGCCTGCATCGACCTCAACCTCACACATGTGTTCGACAGCGGTGGCCGGCCGGCCGGCGAGATGCAAAGAAAGCAAGCACGGACGCCGTTTGCGGGCACCATGTCGTCCCCCCGCGTCATGTTCGACGAAATGGCAACACTAATGCCACCGGTCGACGACACCTACTGCGCCCGGTTCATGGAGGATGTGATCTACAACGGTGGGCATGTCCCTGCCTACGATCTCGACGAGACCCAAAGTCAGGATGGCCGCGCCCAGTTCGTTGCCGATGAAGAGGCCGACGACCGTGCTGACTACGACCATGGTGACTCATGGCATGGAGACGACGACATCTATTGCGAAGGTGATGGTGATGAAGATGAAGTCAATGACATTGATATTAGTGGTGAGCCATTGTTCATCGACGAGCTCACCCAAAGAGCGGAAGCACAAAAGAAGAAGAAGAGCATTCGCACGGGTCCATACACCCAAGATGAGGACAAGTTGATTTGCAACTCTTGGATAGAGATTAGCTAAGATCCGAGGACGGACACGCAACAAAAGGGCCTAGTTTTTTGGACGAGAGTCCACAAAACTTTCCATGAAAGGAAGATATTTGAGCCCTATCAAATCACAAGCGACCGTGGCATCACCTCGATTCAAAAGAGGTGGTTGTTCATCCAACAAGAGTGCAACAAGTATTGCGCCGCATTGGAGAGCATTGAAGCACGGCCCGTGAATGGCCTCGGCATTGGGGACATGGTATGCTCTCCTCATCCTAGTCCTTTCCTTGCTTCGGCCTTGTATATGTTTGCATGTCCAAATATTGTTGATCATGTGGTGTAGGCATTTCAATCGTTGAAAGCATCCAAGGCCCGGCACAACGACAAGCCATTCACGTTTACGCATTGTTGGACGATCATCAATGATTGCCCTAAGTTCAAGGATCAATATCGTGAACTTCAAAGGAAGAGAGGCAAGAAGACGCCCAACTTCGTCGGAGGTGGAGATGGCGAGGCATTGAAGAGGCCGAGGGGCAAGACCAACTCCAAGGTGGACGACATATGTGATGCCGCATCCATGGCCTTGCATGAGACTTTGCATGGCATGATGTCTCAAAAGGACATGAGGGACGAGAAGAAGCGGCAAAGCAAGGACAAGCAAATGAAGCAATACCTGGAGCTTCAAAGGAAGAAGCTAGAGATGGAGGAGGCGGCCGAGAAGAGGAAGAACGACCTGGAGGAGGTGGCCCAGCAAAGGCAGCTCGACATCGAGGCCGCCAATGTCGAGGCCAGGAAGAGGCGGCTCGACATCGAGGCCACCAATGCCGCAACCAAAGCGAAGGAGGTGGCCCTTGCGATCATGAGCGTGGACTTGACGAAGATGAGCGAGAATACGGAGAGCTGGTTCGAGGCCAGGCAGAAGGAGATGTTCGACGCCGACGGCTTAAACTAGGTCGTCCGATCGGACGTGGCCGTTCTTTTTTGGAGGCTTGCATGGGTGCCGCCCGCTGGGCCGCTCGCTGTGTGCCGGCGAGAAACAGATTCATTTTGGAGGCTGGATGTGTTGCCGCCCGCTGGCTGTGTTGCCGGCGAACAAAACAATTCATTTTGAAGGCTGGCTGTGTTGCCGGCCGCTGGCTTTGTTGCCGGCAAGGACGTGTAGGCCGCTGACTGTGTTGCCGGCGTGATGAACTAGGCCGCTGGTATTTGAAGCGTTGTTCTTTTGAAGGCGGACAAGATAGGGCAAACGGACGCGGCCTCGCGCTGGGCGCGCGGCAAGCACATCCTAGGACAGGGCCGGACACGACCTCATCTTTCCACCCAAACGGATAGAATCCGAACAAAACGGACGTCAATTTAAGGTCGCGCGGTGAAGTTGGCGTTAGGCCCGGCACTATAGCATCTTTGTTGCGCTTGACAACAGAGGAAGATAACATAAGCACGGGCAATAAAGTGCAGCAGCGAAGCCAAGGTCACGATCAAATCTAGCGTGGCATTAGATAGAGATACGCTTGCATGGTTCTTTCTTTTTCGCGGTAGACCTGTGGTTTTCCGCGAGTTGCACTCGCACCCGATCCTTGGCCGTAGTGGCGCAGGAAGAGTTTGTAAGCCAAGAAAGTTTATGGTCGACACGTAAAAACGCAACAATCCACCGACATTTATATACAGCATATAATAACAAAACATACTCGAGACGAAACACCCCACGAACTGGCCGGGTCGTAGACGAATAGTACTATTCCGTAGAACCCTCCCTACACGGGATCCACGTGGACGCGGGAGTCCCGCGAAGGAAAGAATCTCAATCTCCGGAATACAATAACCTCGCGCGTCAAATCTCACCAGAAACAAACAGCTTTGGATTAAATATTATACTACTACGTATTAGACAGATCCCAAAGTCGTCTCTCATGATTGACCCGTAAACAAAGAAAGAAGGAAAAAAGAAAGAAGGAAAGAAAGAAAAGAATTGTATTTCGGGGAGCCAGTCCCACACCGCCCCAGAGCCGCCCGGCACGTAGCGCCCTGCCCTATTTATTTTACAGCGCATGAAGGGCAGAGCAGAGAGGATTCTTCCGCCTTTCTTTCCTCAGGTTCGTTCCTTCACGCGCCGCCCGGCAGGAAAAGAGGAGAAAGGAGGAGGAGGAGGGGAGGCCCCCGCACAGCTGCCGGATTCGTTCGGTGAGCGATCGCAACGTCCCCGTGCCCCCGTCGCAACATTCTCTTCCCCCTCCCGGCAAATTCCGACGCTCCACCCACGTCCAGCACCGGCCGGGAGGATTCGTTCGGTGGCGCCTTTTCCCGGCCCCGATTCCCTCCTCCCCCCCTCCCCGCCTTAATTAACCACCACGCACAGCTTTCATCCATCGCACGTCTTCCCTCCCTGCATCCACGTTCTTGGGCCGGCCGGCCGCCTACTCCCCGGCGCAGGCGGGCGGGGCAGATAGATAGATTCGGGTGTTCTTCCTTCCCGCCGGGTAAGCGGCCGTGACTCTTCCTCTTGGTTTCCGATTGGGAGGGGCAAGGGCAGCTCCTTTTGGATTTGGATACCGGTTGCGTCGCGCTGCGTGGCGTCAGGGGACGGACGAACCGGCGCCGAATTCCGAGGTTTCCCGATTGCTTCTTCCTGCCTCCCCCACCCCTTTTCCCGCATGTGATGTGATTGTTCTCGCACGCCTCTGTTTTTCCTGCCTGCACGGTTCCTCGTTCCAATTTGATCCCTCCTTCTTCTCCTCTCATTTTTCTTCTTCTTCTTCTTGCGTTCGGAAACCGCGGTTGCTTTGACCAATCGTGGCTTTCAAAAGGCCGCGTGTATCGATCTCACGAGTGTTTGCTTTTGAATCGATTCAGGGGCGCGTGAATTCGGAGCAATCCAGGGATGCCATAAGGAGAACCGGGGGAGCAAATGTGGCGTCTCTTCAACGAGCTGTGGGACGTTTTAGGATCCGGGTTTTTCTCGTCGAGGTTCCTATAAGACCAAAGTCATCATCTTTAACTCGCCTCTCCCGTCGCATCGAATCCATCGCATAGGGGAATCTGGTCGACATGGACGACGAGGATTACTCGTGGGTGCGGCGGACGAGGTTCTCCCACTCGGTCGTCCGCTCCAACTCCGGCAGGGAGCAGTTCGGCGCCTTCGTCGAGCAGTTCAACCGCGGCGCCGCGCTCAAGCAGAACAAGGGCTCCGACTCGGGCTTCAAGCTCCACGGCATGAACTTCGAGCCCCGGGCCAGAGCCTCCGCCGCCGCCAACGCGACGGCGACTCCTCCCTCCATTCCGAGGACAAGGTCGCTGAGTGCCCAACCCAAGACGGAGCTCAGCAGCATGCAGACGCATCACGAGAAGCCCACCGATGATGGTCACCCGTCGCGGCCACCACTGGCCAACAACTCCTCGAACGGAATGAGGGGCGGCACCAACCTCTTCGTCGACGTCTGCTGCGAGCCCGAGGTTCAGGACCCGAGCGAGGGCGACAGCCCTGGGCCTCTCGAGTTCTCCTTCCACCACGACGAGCAGAGCACAAGGCTGCAAAGGGTGTGCTCCAGCCCTTCTCCTTTCCCGACCAAGAAAGCGCCGGTCATCGACGCGCCGCCGCCGCAGCCGCCGCGCCGCAGCTCCTCGCTCAGGGTCATATCCGAGGCGCGCACGACGCAGATGCTGAGGGCGAGGTCGCCTCTCCCAAGCCGTCCCGTGCCTGAGGTGTTCAAGGAGGCCAAGTCAGCCAGCAAGAGGTTCTCCACGCCGCCGCCGCCGCGCCGGAAATCTTCGTCTCCGCCGCGCGCGCCGCCGGTGGACGCGCCACTGAAGGCGCCGGCCAAGGTGAAGCACCACAGGAAGGAGCACTGGGACAACGAAAGGGCCGCGGCGGCCGCAGAGAAGGTGCTCGAGGATTGGACGGTGGACCGCAAGCAGCTCCTCATCGGGCACAAGTTCGCGTCCGGGGCGCACAGCCGTCTGTTCCATGGAATCTACAAGGAGGCACCCGTTGCTGTCAAGCTCATCAGACAGCCTGACGCTGAGCAAGACGGAGAGCTGGCATCCCAGCTCGAGAAGCAGTTCAACACGGAGATTGTCACATTGTACCGCCTCCACCATCGCAACGTCATTAAGGTAGCTTCCGAGCTTACTTTGCAGTAAATTTTAGTTTTAGGCAATCTGTGCTTAGGCGATATACTCATTTATCAAACAAGCTTGAGACAGTTGATGATATTTATTTGTAGAATTATTAGATAGAAAGAGCAATCCTTACGTTTTAGCCTTTTGCCAGCTGACATTTACTTATAGTTCTTCCCTGAAATGGCAAGTTTCTGCTAGTTTTTTATGAGTACCTAGCGTCATTGTCGAGGACTTTCGTAATGCCTAATATGTAGTAGGACCATGCTAGTAACGGAACAGATCATGGTGCTCTATGACCATGCTAGCAACAACCTCATAGTCCTCAAACTCTTGCTTACCTGATCTCATGTCTGTTTTTATCACTTCAACCAAAATCACTAAGCGATCCACAAATATCTTTGTAGCTGATTGGAGCATGCAGAAGTAAGCCAGTCTTCTGCGTCATCACCGAGTTCCTTTCTGGTGGTTCGTTGAGAGCATTCTTGCACAAGCAAGAGCACAGATCTCTGCCTTTGGACAAGATCATTTCAGTTGGCTTGGATATCGCACACGGCATGGGGTACATCCATTCGCAAGGAATCGTCCATCGTGACGTCAAACCAGAGAACATCATATTCGACAGGGATTGCTGCGCCAAGATTGTTGATTTTGGAATAGCCTGCGAAGAAGCCTACTGTGATCCTCTGGCGAATGATCCTGGGACTTTCAGATGGATGGCTCCCGAGATGATGAAGCACAAACCCTATGGTCGAAAGGTTGATGTTTACAGCTTCGGGCTTATCTTGTGGGAGATGCTTACCGGCTCGGTGCCTTATGAAGACTTGACTCCGTTCCAAGCAGCCTTCGCTGTTTTTGACAAGGTATGCACCCATCTGATTCCTGTAACCTGTTATGTCCCTTTGTTTGCTCGACATCATCCGACTTTTGCAAAGCTAGAGACATTGGGCATGAAATTGTATCGAGGGGTATTTCAATGAATCTTGATGTATCGTTAACATTTCTATTAATCCTTTTTCAGAATGTGAGGCCGCCCATTCCTGCTACCTGCCCGGCTGCATTACGGGTTCTGATCGAGCAATGTTGGACCTTGCAAGCAGATAAAAGGCCTGAATTCTGGCAAATAGTTCAATTACTGGAGAAGTTCAAGATGGTTCTTGAAAGAGATGGAACGCTTGACAATATGCCAAGCTCCAACTGCCTGGAGAGTCATGATCACAAGAAATGGCTAGCCCATTGGATCCATAAGCTCAAGCATCCCCATCATCATCACGATCTCTCTGGACCTCCACCACCAAAACTTCTGTAACTAACCATCTCTCTTTCAATCTGTTCTTGTCCAGGTAGTCCTCAGGATGTAAATGTCAAAAGTTTCTTTTGGTATAGATAACAAAAAGTCCGGTTTGCTTGCGTTTGTTGTTTCAATAGCATAGTGAGTAGTACTTGTCTTGCTTCGACTTGTTTTTTTTTTTCCTTTCGTGTTACCTGTGCCTATGCAAATTCTCTGAAAATATATCCTGTTTATGCGCTTGAATGTTTGTGGTCATTGACTCATCCACGGAGCCATATTAAACACTGGAAAAAAAAAATCTAGGTTTTTCTTTTTGAAAACTTTGGAGAAAATCCTGCTGGCCCTTTTTTCTGGACTTTTAATCGATGCTCATCACTTATCACGATAAATTGAGATTTGTCGAACATATAAAGTGGAGAAGTTAACTGAGCAGAGCACCTTCCGAGTTTGCTTGATGTATTATAGTGTATTTTTTTCGATAAAAAACTACTCCCTCCGTCTCAAAATAAATGACTAAAAAATGACTCTACTTTGTACTAATAGTATAAAGTAGAGTCATTTTTAAATTTTTAAATCACTTAGGCCCTGTTTGAAACCACAATAGATTATGATAATTTGGATTACGAAAGTAGATTATATAATTTGGTTTATAAAAATAATTCAGATGGACATGTTTGAAGGTCAGATTATATAAATTGTAATCCAGGTTTTACATTGCATAAAGACCTGTCTGTCCTTTGTTTTTTTTAAAAGAGGAGGGTGGTGGTGGTAGAAATGTAATTATTTTCAATTTTACAAGGGTAATGGGTCATTAGCAATCCATAATCTGATTTTAGCTGGTGCAGAGTAGATTATGAGTTTCTAAAAATCTGTCCATCTAGTTTTTATAATCTACATCATAATCTGTCATGTTTGAAGACAGAATAGATTATAAAAACTGGATTATATAATTTGGCTGGTTTCAAACAGAACCTTATTTTAGGATGGATGGAGTATGTATTAATATTGTGAAGAACTGGAGATACCAATTGTATAGCAGAGTTTATACCTAGGTGAATTTAGCGTTTCCTTCCTTTTACTATAAAAATAAAGAGTTCCTCGACTCTTCAGAGAGTGTATATTTTGATTTTCAAACTTTCAAACTGTGCAGCCTGATAACTCTTTAAACAGGACAAGTTTAGCCCATCTTCCCAGCCGACCTAGTATCTCAGCACACTCGCACAGTTTTGATTGGTCTACGCTCTAAGATCAACTCCAACGGGACGATCCATTTTATCTGTTTCAATCGTTCGAACACAAAACTTGGCCCAACGGGACAACCCAAATGGACGCGCATGTCCCCCTGTCCGTTTGTTGTCCTCCTCAACCCAAACTTGGCCTAAATATCAGAACAAATGGGTACGAAGCGGACGCTTCCATCAACCATTGTCGTCCGCTCGTGTTTGCCTTGGTCCCACGTCTCAGCAACCGGCGCTGGGGGCGGAGGGGCGACGCGAGGGGGCGGAGGGGCGGCGCGAAGGGGGTCGGAGGGCGCGAAGAGAGAGGCCACATCCCCGAGCTTGGCTGCCTGCCGGAGCTCCTTCGTGCTGCAGGAGTGCCGCCAAGAGGAGCTCGAGTCGTTGCCATGGCCCGTGGCAGCAACAGTGCGACCCGCCCGGAGCTCTCGGTTGCAGCTCTAGCGAAGGGGGTCGGAGGGCGCGAGGAGAGAGGCCGCCGGTGAGGCCACCGGCTCTCTTTCCCCTCTGCATGGCGCTCTGCCGACGTGGGACGACGGGTTGGCGCTGAGCCTCTCAGTGCGCCGGCAGGCGCGCAGGACGACGAGGGCGGACGGATCTGGCTCCACCCGGGGCGTGCGCATGGTTTCTTGGCCAGATCCGGTCGGATCTGGCTCCAGACGGCCGTGTGCGATGTGGGAGGTGGCCGGCGGCTTGGCTAGGTGTTCGTTTTTGTGTCTGCATGTTGGGAGCATGCATCATCCGTAGGTGTTCGCCCCATATCTGCTAGGCGAACGGATGACCCAAACGGATGAAAAACGAACAAAATCCATGTCCGTTTGGATCGCCCCATTGAAGTTGCTCTAATACACTATTGTGCTTGTGCATATCATCTCCAAAACAATGGTCCACATACATATCATCTTCAAAACAATGGTCCACCTCCATATCATCCTCAAAGTCGCTCTCTCCTTTGTCGGCTTAGAGCATGGTCAATAGTATAGGGAGCTGCTGACTATTAGTCATTGTCATGTCATTTTAGCTCATCTTATAATCAACATGTATCATAGTTGTTTAGAAAAGTGTACTTTTATTATATGGTTCATTTTTTACTCTCACAAAGTTGCGTAAAAGCACGTGCTAGAGCTGACTCTTAACTAAGAGTTCGTTTACTTTTCAAAAACATGCAAGAGCGTTGCATGTCTTTTCAATTAAGTAGAAGAAGAAGTCCTCCTTACCTTCTCTCTCCTCTACTCTTTACTCCAACTACACAAAAATATACTAGTTTATTTTTTATAGCCAGCTGACTCAACTCGATCGTACTTGCTCTTAACTTGTCTAGCAAATGCCCCACAAAAATGACAGCTACACATCCCTCCACTACATTGTTTGTTAGTCTCTATCTCAGCCTATCTTTAACCTTTTGGGGGGGAAAGACTAAAGAACCTGCACTGTATCTTTGTCAACTTATTCCCAATGATTTTTCAAACGATGCCGCATATCGATGCTTGTCCTCTCTCCTTGCCGATAACCGACACCGATTTGGCGAGCCGCCGCGGCACGCCCCTCCCTTTGTGCACGCCTACATTAAGCCGCCGCCATGGAAAACTAGGGTTCCGGGAAAGAAGGGGAACGTGTGAATGAACTGGAGTGAGAGGGGGTACAGTGCATCCACAACAACTTAATTGTCTCCTTTGTCATGTAAGTGTAGACAGGTCAAAACTGTGTCAAGTCAAAAGTGATACCAGAATTGCTGAGATGAGAGACTAATCTTGTCTGAATTGAAGAGTTAAGCATGCAATATGTCTTGTTTGAAAGTTCGAGCACGAAATGGGAAGAAGGATCCCGATATTCACCATACGTATGGCATATTAGACATCCGCCCATATACCGTGTGTGGTGTACGCAGGAGGCAGACCACACAGATCGTGTGTGGGTGAACATTACAACGGCCCACATGTGTGGGCGCGGCTATTTCATGCCACACGCCCAACAAGTACTACTCATCCCCATCCTCGCGTGTGGCACGAAGCAAATGTGCCCACGCGCATGGCATAGTGAAAGGACGTGGATGTCGCCTAGGGGGGTGAATAGGCGCTTTAAAATAATTACGGTTTAGGCTTGAACAAATGCGGAATAAAACTAACGTTTAATTTGTCAAGCACAAAACCTACAACAACTAGGCTCACCTATGTGCACCAACAACTTATGCTAAGCAAGATAAACAACTAAGTGATAGCAAGATATATGACAATAAACAATATGGCTATCACAAAGTAAAGTGCATAAGTAAAGGGTTCGGGTAAGAGATAACCGAGGCACGCGGAGACGATGATGTATCCCGAAGTTCACACCCTTGCGGATGTTAATCTCCGTTGGAGCAGTGTGGAGGCACAATGCTCCCCAAGATGCCACTAAGGCCACCGTAATCTCCTCACGCTCTCGCACAATGCAAGATGTCGTGATTCCACTAAGGGACCCTTGAGGGCGGTCACCGAACCCGTACAAATGGCAAACCTTGGGGGCGGTCACCGATACACGTACAAATTGCTCGGGGCAATCTCCACAACCTAATTGGAGACCCCGACGCTTGCCCGGAGCTTTACACCACAATGATTGAGCTCCGAGACACCACCAAGCTTCTAGGACGCCAAAGCATCCACGAAGAACAATATCTAGGGTACTAAGTATCAAAGGTAATAAGCTTCTCAAACTTCACTTCCACGTATCACCGTGGAGGACTCAAACGATGCAACTAATGCAATGGCAAGGGCACACGGAGTGCCCAAGTCCTTCTCTCTCAAATCCCACCAAAGCAACTAATGCTAGGGAGGAAAATGAGAGGAAGAACGAAGAAGAACACGAATAACTCCAAGAACTAGACCCAAGGGGTTCCCCTCACTTAGAGGAGAAAGTGATTGGTGGAAATGTGGATCTAGATCTCCTCTCTCTTTTCCCTCAAGAACTAGGAAGAATCATTGGAGGGATTGAGAGTTAGCAAGCTCGAAGAAGGTCAACAATGGGGGAAGAACACGAGCTAAAGAGATAAGGTTCAATGGGGAAGAAGACCCCCTTTTATAGGTGGGAAAAAATCCAACCGTTAAGCCTCACAACCCGCACAGAGCGGTACTACCGCTCATGGAGCGGTACTACCGCTCGGTAGGTTCACCAACCATGCCGAGGCCAAAAAGTATGCAAAAAATAGTCCGACGGAGCGGTACTATCGCTCCTGGAGCGGTAGTAAAAAATTATTACCGCTCCGGGGGCGGTACTACCTCTCGAGGGGCGGTACTACCGCTAGCACCACGAGCGGTACTACCGCTGGATACTGAAACTGCTGTAACTTTCGCGTACGGACTCCGAATTCAACGAAACCAAGTTTGTTGGAAAGCTAACGACATGGGATAATACAATCTTGATAGAAATATAAATAAGAAGCAAGTGAGAAAAGTCCCATAAGAAAATGGTGAGAACCCTTCTTCTAATAAGACCGGTAAAAACTCCAAACATCGAAAACATCATAGAAGATGCTTAAGGACTCCGTTTTCGATGAACTCGTGCGTGTCATGAAGATGACCATAAGCTCTAAAACTCACAAAGAGAAATATCAAACAATAACCAAGAAGTATGATGCAAGGATGCAAATGTTTGAGCTCTCAACGAACGATACGATCAAGCTACTCACTTGAGAGCCCCCCTTGACAGTACGACAATCTATCCTAAAACAGAAAACCTATCAAGGGCAAACCTATACCTTGCACCTCGTCCTCTTGAGCTAGATGACGATGATCTTGGCTTCTTCAAGATGGACCACCTTTCTTGATTACGTTGGCTTGATGAAGACTAGTTGATTGCTCCCCCATACACACTATGGGTGAGCTGCTCTTCAGCATATCTTCACAAGTCCATTGCCGCCACAATGGACGGCAAGCATCAAGCATGATATATTCGTGTTGATCCACTTGAACTTGCACACTGCAATCTTGATGACGATCACCACTTGACGTCATCCTTCATGGTTTGTATGAGATCTTTCTTTTGACGCAAACCCATGGAAGCACACCTAACCCCCCCATAGAACTCTCACAAAGACCATGGGTTAGTACACAAACACGTAATGGACAATGCTTACCATACCATGGGATCACTTGATCCCTCTCGGTACATCTTGTATGCTTTGTGTGTTGATCATCTTGATTTACTCTTTGTCTGAGATCTTGATCAACCTTGTGTCTCTATGACCATTCTTTGGATAATACCTTGAATACCATCTTGGTCATCATATAAACTCCTTGAACCCAACAGATGGACTTGAAGAAGTGAATATGGACAAATCCTATAAATATAACTTAAGGCAACCATTAGTCCATAGGAATTGTCATCAATTACCAAAACCACATATGAAGATATATGCTCTAACAATCTTCGCCATTTTGGTAATTGATGACAACCACTTCAAGAGAGTTTATATAAGGAAATAAGCATAACCAAGCGCACACATACAAAGCAATAATGCATGCATGCAAGATGTAAATGCTTACGCAATAAAAGCAAAACCCTCTAAACATATCCAAAGTAAACTCTCTAAACTTCTCCCCCATTGGCATCGATTGCCAAAATGGACAAAAAGTTTAGAAAGCCAATATAGTAGGTGGTCCTCCAAAAAGTGTGTACTTCTCAGCAAATGAGTGCAAAGAAATACACAAATGCAATGATAAGTAGTTGGAGGAAAACAAACTATATTGAGGACCCGAAGATTGCAAATAAAAGGATCGTATGCCACAAAGACATACAAAAAATAGAGGCAAGCAATCAAAAGATACCAGATGGAACAAACAATCATATGGTCCTTGGAACCACATGAATAAAAGATAGTATGATAAAGGTAACAGAGTGTTTTATCAAAACTAGAGAAGCTCCCCATGATTTGTACACTAATACGAGATTTTTGTATTTGATACAAGTGCACAAAATAGGATCGTTGCTCCCCCAAAATTAACAAAAACACACAACGAGTGCAAGAAGATAGATGAGACAATAAGCATATCAATTGCACAAAACAAATGGTTGAGCAACATGTAAAAGAAGCAAGTTAAGAATAGGCTCAACCAAAATAATGTGTGTAAGTCATGGCAAAGCACTTGAGAAGACTAAGATAAGGATGAGAATTACTCATCAACATAGTCTTGACGAAATGAGACACAAAGTGCAAGACATATCATTCCCACACACACATACTAGAAAATGGGTTCACAAGCTTACTAATAAACAAAATAAGAACCAACGCTTGTGACAACCCATGGTGAAGATAGGAAATAAGAACCTTGTCAAGAGGAGGGATACCAATCGAAATGGCAAAACCCTCATCAAGACAAGCATGAGGAAAAATAATCTTCACGGCCAAAGAGTGCATCAAGATGTAGGAAAATAAGATACGCACTCAAGACAAATCCTTTTACGAAGCCACCAAAAACTGAAAAAGGAAATGCAACGGTGGACGTGAAAGAAAATTGGATATCAATTAGAGATGTAACTTCTCTCATGTGTAAAAGATTCTAAGTAGAAGACAATCATGATGATATATATCCACAAAGAAGGATGTACACACGAAATGGTTACAAGAAGGAACAAACAAGATATCCAAAAGGAAGTCATAAATATATCAATAAGATCTTTGCTTGGAAGCATAGCACATGGCCTAATATCTTCTTATTGTACAATATGAACTTCCAACATACGAACATCAAAGACATCCCAACTAGCAATAAGACATCATCGTTCGGATTCTTTGAGAAAGGAAACAAGTACTACAAGAACGAGTCAAGAGATTCATGCCATGATGCAACCTCGAAAAGAAAAGACAGGTTTGGGCCTTTGCAAGAAATGAATGCATGAAGTAGATACTTGTTACCGAGACAACATTGGATTGATGTAGTAGATAGTTGTTCGTTGATCATCCTAACTTGGCTCCAATAACCACATGGTCTCAACACCTTCCTTATAGGTGAGCCGAGCATCCAACGCATCTCCAATTGTTCCTGGAACACCAAAACAAACAAAATGGTGCCCAAGCTCATTGGGACCAAAGAGTTAGAAAACCAACAATACATAGGACAAACTCCACATAAATATGTGCACATATATATGAATTTGAATTTCATGCACACTTTAGCCAATTTATGACAAGGTGGAGTTTCCCTTATATATTGGGTCAAAGAAAGAAAGCAAGCAAAAGAAGCTATATATAGTAAATATGCATGCTCAAGGCTTTCAATAATCAACTCAACACAAAGTTGATAATACACCAAAAGACAAGGTATCAAGTGATAATAAGATACCAAACAAAAAAACTATCACTTGAAGGATATCAATTAAAAGATACCTCAAGGAATGAGATATCCATTTACACATGCCAAATAAAAAAGGAAACAAGATACCAATTGAAGGAAAACAAACACGAGGTATCTAGTTTCCAAAAGAGAGCTAGGTTCCAACAAACCAAACCCTCGACAAATTTTCATGATGGCACAAAGCATCATAAAGAGCAAGACTTGCCTCCCATCAACACACACTTGATGGGGATCAAAAGATTTTATGATGGGCGAATAAAGAGAGTGTTCTAAAGAAAATAGGATAGCTCCCCCAAGGGATGTGCATTATATAGAATTTGCGTTTAAATACAAAATGCACAAGATGGGATCATCACTTTCTCTCTCTATATAAAAACACTAGACATGTTAAAATAGATCCACAAGAGGCAAGGAAGACAAACAACACACAAAATCCAATGTAAAGACGATTAGCAATTCCTACCACATTATGGGAATACCAATTGTCAAGACAAGATGTATTTTGGAAATGATACTCATTGGTAGATCGCAAATATATCCAAGATCATCTTTACCCATAAAACGCAAGCAAATGACACTTGTAGAGCAAACATGCCACCTAGGAACAAGATAATTTACAATATCAACACTAAGTGGCAATACCTCAAATGTACACATTCTCTAGGCTTGTAATATGCACATAGCATATTACTCCCCCATAATGTGATAACCCAACAATATTAACAAGTGGCAAATTAAAACCAACAAGAGATAATTAATGGACCATATAGAATTTGAATTTCTCATGAGTAAGACATACCACATAGAAACTAGATAATCTTGAAATATCAATCCTAAGTGGTATTCCCCATGTATACACATTTATAGGATTGTGAGGTGTGCAAAGCACATCACTCCCCCACAATGGGATAATCCATTAATCTCTCACAAGAGCCAACAAAGATACAAACAAGATGCAAAAAGGCTCAATACAAGACTCACATGTACATGATATGCAAACCAACATACACATACTCGATTACTCAAGATAAGCAAGTTGGAAACACAACATATACAAACACATGCAAGGTACAAAACCACAACATGCAAAGGGGCAAGCAACTAACAATGTAAACAGTTTAAGTACAAGTTACCGTAAGGAGGCACATTGGATATAAGATAGAAACTCGATAATCCAAATGACTTGGCTTGAGAAAATATGAATGATGAAGACCCCTTAATTCTTCATTATGTATCCAAGTCTCTAATGTCCTCCACAAACACCTATTGATCAAGTTTGAGCTTGTTGGTCCCCAACCACGTTGGGTCCTAAGAGGTTAGTCACAATAGGCTTGGCAACCCAAATGGTACTTTTCTTGACACCACTTTGAGTACCAACAAACTTGGCAAACACATTGCCGACCTTATCCTTCCCAAGTGAATAGATATCATCAATAATGATTGTGTTGGATAAATTACCTCTCGTGCATGAAGAAGCGAAGTGACCCTTCTCACGACATAAGTAGCAACATCTACCCTTTAATTTCTTCCCAATTGATTTCTCAACATGAGGAGTGTTGGCTTGGGTCTTCTTGGGAAGGGGCCTTTCTTCAACTTGTAGTTGAGTATGTGAGTGCACTTGTGGCCTCTTCCCTTGTTGCTTGTGACTTTGGGGCTTCTTCTTTAGTGGGCAAGATCTACAATGGTGCCCTTCAATGTTGCACTTGAAGCAAATAATCTTGGCCGAATTCTTGACTTGTTCTTGGCCCTTCTTCTTGAAGCTTTTGGACTTATTCTTATTGTTGGAGTTGAATCCAAGTCCATATTTGTCATTTGGGGATTTTTGCCCACACAAGACATTGTTGAGTGTGGACATTCCTTCATGACTCTTTTCCAAGTCTTTCTTCAAGGAAGTGACTTGGGCCTTGAGCTCTTTGATTTCCTCTACATGGTTAGTATCAACACAAGTACTAGAGAAAGTATAAGCTTCATAGTTAGAGCAACAAGGCATGGAAAGTAATTCATCACAAGATGTAGCAACATTGTGAGTAGATGAATTACGAGGACTAGCACATGGCAATATAACTTTTTGACTAGAAGTAGTGCTAATGTCCACATGAGGCTCACTCGATGTTACCTTGGTAGTAATAGCCTCATGAGATAATTTTAGCACATTATGGGATACTAGAAGATCATCATGAGAGCTTGTGAGCATTACATGACTTTCTTCCAATTTCCCATAATTGCTAGATAGCAACTCGAGTTGAGCCCTTAGCTCAACATTCTCCTTTAAAATGGATGCTTCACAAGAAGTAGAATTAGTAGCACAAGCATCATTATTAACAATAAGAGGAGAAGGCAACTTGACAAGCTCTTTAGCATATGAAGCTTCAAGTTGAGCATGAGACTTGGTGAGTTCGATGAGCGAACTCTTAATAACCTTTGAGCCATTTTCGAGGTGCCCATAGTCCTCAACGAGTTTACCATGTGCAACTTCAAGCTTATCATTTTTAGTTCTAAAATCATTAGCCACCTCAAGAGCTCTATCATGGGATTCCTTTTATCTAGATAATTCTATAGCAAAGGTTTCCTCAAGAGATTCCTTGGTGGTTTGTTCATTTTCAAGAGCTTGAGATAGCTCCGCGATCTCGTTAGCGTATTCACGCTCATGACCTTCCATTGTGTCAATGGTGGCCTCATGCTCCTCGAGATGAGCTTCCAACTCCTCAATGTATTTCTTGCCCTCAGTGGCAATAGACATGATTTCCAAGAAGTTGGAACAAGCAAGTTTATTCTTATAAAGAGATTTAAAAATCATTTCACCCTTAATTTTTAAGGATGCAATATTATCACTCTCTTCATCATTATTCTCATCCCCATTATCATCAACATCATCATCATGAGATATATTGGGATTCAAAGTAGGAGATACCTTTGAAGCCTTAGGCATAAGGCAAAAGTGAGTCACAATATATGATGATGTAGGATCCCTTGAAGCATCATTCAAGGCCACATCTTGTTCCATGGAGTGATGAATTTCCTCTACATTGTTAGCACAACAACTCGAGGAAATATATACATTTTTATCATGGCAACAAGATATAGGAAGCATATCATCATGAGATTTAGTCAAGCAGTTTTTACATGATATGCAAGGACTATCAACACAAGCATGTAAAACATTTAGAGTGCTCGAAGTGTTAATGCCCAAAGATGAAGCATTGCAATAATATAGTGATGAAGGATCATCAACAATAAACCTACTATCATTGTTGCAATGATCACCACTACACACCATATCATTACCTTGTGGCAATCCACATGTAGGTGAAGTAGATGAAGTTGAGAACACCACACGACCGGAGGTGGAGGGAGAACAATCATTCCCACAAATCTTGGACATACCATATTTATCTTGAAGCTTTGTCCACAACTCATGAGCATCTCGGAATGACATGAGTTGAAATATAACTACATTGCTCAAAGCTTCAAAAAGCACATTAGAAGCTTGAGCATTGAGATAAGAGTTTTTCTCATCCTATAAAGATATATTTTGAGAATCCTTTGGAGGAGAAAAACCCATATCTACAATTCGCTATAAATTTGGGTCCAAGACCCGAAAGTGATTAAGCATGTGAATTACCCAAACATCAAATTTGTGCCATCGAAACTAAGAGTGTGAGTGAATCCTAAACCCCTAGTCGACATCCTTACTCTCTAGGTGGTTAAACCTAATAAAGAGAGACCTAGCTCTGATACCAATTGAAAGGACGTGGATGTCGCCTAGAGGGGGGTGAATAGGCGCTTTAAAATAATTACGGTTTAGGCTTGAACAAATGCGTAATAAAACTAATGTTTAATTTGTCAAGCACAAAACCTACAACAACTAGGCTCACCTATGTGCACCAAAAACTTATGCTAAGCAAGATAAACAACTAAGTGATAGCAAGATATATGACAATAAACAATATGGCTATCACAAAGTAAAGTGCATAAGTAAAGGGTTCGGGTAAGAGATAACCGAGGCACGCGGAGACGATGATGTATCCCGAAGTTCACATCCTTGCGGATGCTAATCTCCGTTGGAGCGGTGTGGAGGCACAATGCTCCCCAAGATGCCACTAAGGCCACCGTAATCTCCTCACGCTCTCGCACAATGCAAGATGTCGTGATTCCACTAAGGGACCCTTGAGGGCGGTCACCGAACCCGTACAAATGGCAAACCTTGAGGGCGGTCACCGATACCTGTACAAATTGCTCGGGGCAATCTCCACAACCTAATTGGAGACCCCGACGCTTGCCCGGAGCTTTACACCACAATGATTGAGCTCCGAGACACCACCAAGCTTCTAGGACGCCAAAGCATCCAGGAAGAACAATATCTAGGGTACTAAGTACCAAAGGTAATAAGCTTCTCAAACTTCACTTCCACGTATCACCGTGGAGAACTCAAACGATGCAACTAATGCAATGGCAAGGGCACACGGTGTGCCCAAGTCCTTCTCTCTCGAATCCCACCAAAGCAACTAATGCTAGGGAGGAAAATGAGAGGAAGAACGAAGAAGAACACGAAGAACTCCAAGAACTAGACCCAAGGGGTTCCCCTCACTTAGAGGAGAAAGTGATTGGTGGAAATGTGGATCTAGATCTCCTCTCTCTTTTCCCTCAAGAACTAGCAAGAATCATTGGAGGGATTGAGAGTTAGCAAGCTCGAAGAAGGTCAACAATGGGGGAAGAACACGAGCTAAAGAGATAAGGTTCAATGGGGAAGAAGACCCCCTTTTATAGGTGGGGAAAAATCCAACCGTTAAGCCTCACAACCCGCACAGAGCACTACTACCGCTCATGGAGCGGTACTATCGCTCGGTAGGTTCACCAACCATGCCGAGGCCAAAAAGTATGCAAAAAACAGTCCGACGGAGCGGTACTACTGCTCCTGGAGCGGTAGTAAAAAATTACTACCGCTCCGGGGGCGGTACTACCGCTGGCACCACGAGCGGTACTACCGCTGGATACTGAAACTGTTGTAACTTTCGCATACGGACTCCGAATTCAACGGAACCAAGTTTGTTGGAAAGCTAACGACATGGGCTAACACAATCTTGATATAAATATCAATAAGAAGCAAGTGAGAAAAGTCCCATAATAAAATGGTGAGAACCCTTCTTCTAATAAGACCGGTAAAAACTCCAAACATCGAAAACATCATAGAAGATGCATATGGACTCCGTTTTCGATGAACTCGTGCGTGTCATGAAGATGACCATAAGCTCTAAAACTCACAAAGAGAAATATCAAACAAGAACCAAGAAGTATGATGCAAGGATGCAAATGTTTGAGCTCTCAACGAACGATACGATCAAGCTACTCACTTGAGAGCCCCCCTTGACAGTACGACAATCTATCCTAAAACAGAAAACATATCAAGGGCAAACCTATACCTTGCACCTCGTCCTCTTGAGCTAGATGACGATGATCTTGGCTTCTTCAAGATGGACCACCTTTCTTGATTGTGTTGGCTTGATGAAGACTAGTTGATTGCTCCCCCATACACACTATGGGTGAGCCGTTCTTCAGCATATCTTCACAAGTCCATTGCCACCACAATGGACGACAAGCATCAAGCATGATATATTCGTGCTGATCCACTTGAACTTGCACACTGCAATCTTGATGACGATCACCACTTGACGTCATCCTTCATGGGTTGTATGAGATCTTTCTTTTGACGCAAGCCCATGGAAGCACACCTAAACCCCACATAGAACTCTCACAAAGACCATGGGTTAGTACATAAACACGTAATGGACAATGCTTACCATACATGAGATCACTTGATCCCTCTCGGTACATCTTGTATGCTTTGTGTGTTGATCATCTTGATTTACTCTTTGTCTGAGATCTTGATCAACCTTGTGTCTCTATGACCATTCTTTGGATAATACCTTGAATACCATCTTGGTCATCATATAAACTCCTTGGACCCAACAGATGGACTTGAAGAAGTGAATATGGACAAATCCTATAAATATAACTTAAGGCAACCATTAGTCCATAGGAATTGTCATCAATTACACAAAACCACATATGGAGATATATGCTCTAATACGTAGCTACGTTAGTTACCCCGGGGATGACAATTTTAGTAACATGGAATTGCAAATGTAGTTGAAAAAACATCGCAACTCTCTCTGTTTTGGTTAACTATAGTTACCCGTGGGATGACACTTAAGTTATCCGAGGATAGTTGCCATGTGTTTTTACCCAGTTGTCACATGTGGTCCAACGATAGTTGTCATGTATGCTTAATCATAGTTGCCACGTACGTGCAACTGGAGTTGCCATCTAATAAAGAATCATAGTTGCCATGTGAGTTTACCTAGTTGTCACGTATGCGCAACTGTAGTTGCCATCTAGCAGCATACGAGCGTCGTGTGGGTGAAAAGCAGTTCGTCCACACGCGCTTGAACTAGATGGTGACTGTGTGGGCAGAAACTGGTTCACCCACACGGCGCAGTTGTCTACCGTGTAGTGTGGACTGTGTGGTCGAACTCTCCAACGTCTGCACACACGATGATGTCTACCCGGCACTCGAATTTCAACATATTCTTTTAAGATTTGTGTAAAACAGAATCAACGTGGATCGACGCGTGTGGGCAAAGTACAAACATGCCACCCGTATGGACGTTATCATTTGGGAAGAATTAAGGAACAAAAAAAGACTTATTTTCTTTACTAAAACGGGTATAAGCAAAATATACTAGTTCATTACGATTCTACTCGTTTCTTTACTTATCTTTCTCTTTTAGTTAACCTGATTGATGTCTTCCTGTCTATATAGATGATTTTCTATCTTTTATTTGTAATTAATTTCCTACGAACAGCATATTCATTTTGTTAAAAAGGCCCGGATCTTTAATAAAGGTGTATCAAAAGTACAAATCATTTCAAACACAATAAAATTACACCAAGGTCCCTGGACCATTGAACAACCAGTGTCGTCATTAGGATTGAGTTGATGACGCATTATTATCAATGTTGCCATATGGAAACCTGTCTGACCTTGTTGATGACAACTCAACTGGTTTCCAAGCACATGCTCCCGAGGACCGGTTACCCGAAGTCACACTTGCCACCGTCAAACTCTTGAATCATCTGAGATACCTAACATCAGATATCGCGCGCAAAAACACAGGACTGAAACCTCAACCTCGCCGTCCCAAGGATTCGATAGAAATCTATGTCGAAGCTTGGTCATCCCGAACCGTGGAGGAGTTAGGGGACCAACAGGGGCATGGCCTCCCTAATACTATGGCTTTGTTCCTAATGAATAGATGAAGAGTGCATCTTTTAAAATATATTTGCTTTAATTGACCCTCCCAACATCGTGATTTCACTCATCATGTTTCCGTCGCTTCCTACAAATGGATTCAAGGTGGATCAGAGTCCGAAAGACCATCTCGACAATGATTCGGCGCCACCCCGCACCACCTCCATGAAGATCTAAGAGCGTCTCTAGCAGACCCCGTATAAAGCCGACCCGCAAAAGTCGTTTGCAATTCACGGAAAAACGCTTTTGTGGGCCGGCGTGGGCGGTGGTCGAACAGACACCGTAAAACGGACTCGTATAAAAGGATATTTTGCGAACCGATGGGGCGGAGGGGGGAGAACCTGCGTTTTCGCTGGTTGGGGTGAGCATTTTGCCGCGCCCCGCAAAACATTTTACGGGTCGGACGCGTTTGCGGTGTCTGGTCAGACAACTTTTTTCGTCCCGGTCCGTATTTTTGCGGTTATTTTACGGGTCGGGGCTTTATACGGGGTCTGCTAGAGATGCTCTAACCCTAACTAATTTACTAACTGGAACTTAGACAACGGAATTCCCTTCCTGCCCCTAGCAGTCATAGCGACACACAAAGATTGAGGGAATATGCTCTTGGCCCTAGTTATCTAGTTTTTTTGTTCTAATATATATGAGGTCTATGCGGACCAGTGTGGGCCACACGGTCGTGTCCGGACGCGCCCGGGCTTCCCCATATCTGTCCCATATTTGGACTGAAAATGAAGGACGTCGGTCAATACGGACGCTTGAGGCCGGTTTGACAGATCCGTCTAAATCGATTTTTTTGACCGGACAATAACCGCGTAACCTACACAAACGTTGGAGGAACGTTTGAGGGTGTGGGTGTAGATGCTCTAACCCTAACCAATTTGCTAAACTGGAACTTACACACCGGAATTCCGTCCCTGCCACTAGCAGTTATAGCGGGAGAGATTGAGGGAATGTGCTCTTGGCCCTAGTCATCTAGTTTTTTTTTTGTTCTAAGAGCATCTCCGAGAGCCTTTGTATATTTGGCTAGGATTGCTAAAAACTAGAAATATAGCAATTTGGTTCAAAAATGTTGCTCCAACAACCTTTGTATAAGTGGTTCTCTCATAAATTGTTTTACAAAGCTTGCTATATTTACATCCACACTTGGTATATTTGCAAAGTGAAGAGACACTTGTTATAATTTTTAACAGCTCAGTTTTTTTGGTCCCCTACATTCCTTTGTTCCATTGATAAGTGGACCCCACCGCCCCCTAGATTCCTACCTTCCTGGGCCTGGCACAGGTCCCCACATGTCATTGAAAGGCTTGCTAAATTTTATAGCAATGTTGTTGAAGCAAAAAACTATTGGGGTTATCAAATCTTCTCTTTTCTCTTGTTATATATCTAGTTTTTAGCAAGTCGGATAGCAATGCTATTGAAGATGCTCTAACAAAGTTAGGACATGAAAATTAGCCTTTGATCCTTTCCAAAAAATAATAATTAGCCTTTGATATGTGAAAAATGATTATTTTTTACTCTATCTCCACCTCGTGAGTGCCACCTCCATGAAGATCTAACCCTAACCAATTTACTAACTGAAACATAGACACCGTAATTCCGTCCCTGCCACCACCGGTCATAGAGGCAGACTTAGATTGAGGGAATGTGCTCTTGGCCCTAGTTATCTCGTTTTACTTTTGTTCTAATTAAGTTAAGACATGAAAATTAGCCTTTGATCCGTTCCAAAAAATAATAATTAGCCTCTGGTATGTGAAAACTGCCATTTTTCTTTTACTCTGTCTCCATCAGCAGATTTCTCATCTTCAAGAGCAGATTCATGAAATTACAAATCCCGAATACGTACAGCCTAGAATCCCCGTTACACACTCTACTATCAATCAGGTGCTACTAGCCTACTACAACCCCCGGCATGGCATGGGCACGGCACGCGGTCTACAACATGGGTACATACATACACGTGGGCATGTGACCACCATGCCAATGCCATTATCATACTCCTCTCGTTGTCCGCCATGCACGCGTCACGCAACCACCACCGGGGCCCGGCCGAAGTCGAAGCTGAGCATGGACGCCCTGAGCTTGGGCTGCTTCTCCGGCGACGGCACCGCGTCGAGCAGCGGCGCCTCCCGCTCGGACGACGTGCCGAGCCACTTGGACTGCATGTACTTGTGCTTCCTCCACGGCCCGAGGTGCATCTTGTTCTCCTTCATGCACTGCTTGGCGGCGGCGCACATGGCCTTGACGACGCCGCGCAGCCGGTCGGCGCGGCCGACGTACGCCTCCGGCAGCGCCGCCACCAGCGCGCGGTACCCGGCGCCGGCGCGCGCCACCTCGAACTCGGCCCGGAAGCTCGGCTCCACCACCACCCTCACCGCCTTGCCGCTCCTCGTCTGCAGCACCACGTCCACGTAGCTGTGCTCGCCTGAAGGAAGAAAAACGTCAGCTTCGGTCGACGCCGAACTTCGCGGGCGGTTCGGTTTGGCATGATGAGTCGTTCTGTCGTGCAGGTGCAGGTCTCGGCAGCCATTAAACGTGGTGTAATACGAACACTAACATCTGCACGACGGGTTCGTGTCACGGGCGGTCAGGAAATAATGGAGACGGTGACCGGTGCCTGCCTGACATTTACTTGGAACCGTCTGTTTCTTTAGGCGTAGGATGGATGACCAGACCAGGTCCATGTGATGTGAGGCGGGTGACATTATAGAATTGACAAGTTACTAAAGCTCATCTTTCCTACCCAGTTTTTAACGGAAAAAAATTCTACTATGGTTAGTAAGCGAATATGGTTCTGTGATTAAATTAAACCCTATATAAACGGCAGAACAAAACGAAGAATGCTTCGTCAGAAGGATCAAAACACGGATCCCTCCGATCGGCACGGCGGGTCAGACGACCTAAGGCCACACCACACGGTTCAGGCCAACCGTGCATGCGCTTTTCTGCTGGAACTGACAGCTCTTTCATTAAACTAATTATTATTACGCCGTCTGAACTGAAGATTAGTACTGTACTCCAGGAGGAGCCAACTACTGTGGCTCGAAAGCAACCAATTACCTGAGGGGATATCCAGGGACCGCGCCCACTTGGACCTGCAGATGGCGCCGTTGTACCCGGCGTCGCGGAGCCGCTCGACGGCGTGCCGCAGCATGCAGCTCCGGCAGTCGCCGGCCGCCGCCCGCCTCGCGCAGGAGCAGACGGCCCTCTTCCCCACGGCCTCCTCCGTGACCGCCCGGATCCTGCCCTCGGCCGCGCTGGTCTTGCCCAAAGCCTCCTGCAAGCAAACATGGCGTCCCTCCCATCAGCACCCGCTTGCGATCGAACTCTTGGGCTCTTGGCTGGTCGGCGACGAACAGGGACACTCGGGCAGAAGAAGTGGATACCCAACGGAGGAGAAGAACTCACGTGAAGCTGGGAGTGCTGGGCGCGCCAGAATGCCTTGCTCTCGGCGGATCCCTCCTCGTCCTCCTCCTCGTCGTCGTTCTCCGGCCATCTCTCCGTCTCTCCCTCCTCCAGGAAGCTCAGCACCATGTTCGACAGGCTCATGTCGCCATCCATCGCCTCTTCCACAACCATTGTGACTTTGTGAGTGTGTGTCCGTGTGTGTGTTTTGGACTTGTGATCTCTTGGCTCTGGCTGCTTGATCGCCGCGAGCTGGGGGTGTGATGTGATCCTTTCTCTGTGTGCTGCTCAGGGCTCAGCTGCTGGCTCGACGGAGCTGTGATCCGACTCCTTCCAGCCCGGGGCGGCTATAAATATGGGTCGCCGGGAGTGTCGGGCGGACGTGGAGAATGGGCAGCGGTGAAGCTGGGTGGTGGTACTGTTGGGGTGGGGCCCCTGATGAAGATGAGACGATTGGAGGCTGGATTAGTGGGGCCTGGTTGTTGGTTGGCGCACGGGAACAGCACGGATCCACGTCAGGGACCAGCCCGGATTCTTTGCGCGCGACGTCGAGCCGTTTCGTCCGTAATGCTTGGCAATGGCAAGTATTTTCGGGATACCACGCTTGCCAATGGTTTTCATGGTTTGCTCATGATACAATGAGAAGGTATAGATACCGCGGTCACCATGCATTTCAAGAAAAGAAAATGGCAAACGCCGCCGTCAAGAGAATCAACTTTCCGACGCCATTTACCGGTGGCTCTCCTCCGTCGGCGACGTTTTGGTCATCGGTCGTGAGGAAAGTCGCCGGATCTTTTTTGCTTTAGGTTTTAGGACCCTAATAGCTTACTTTTTTGGGTCGTACGATGTCATGGCTTTGGCGGCAATGACAATGACGATGCTGAATAAAGAAGCTCCGAATTCTTCTTCGACGAGGCGATCGTCTGTGTGATCGCCGACGGATTTACGAATCGGTCTGTTCAAGCGGGGATATCGTGGCGACGACGACATCCTTATGGTGGACCTGTGTCCTCGAGCTCCGTCGTTTCGACGGCGTCTGCTCCAGCGTCAACGCAGAGGTTGGAAGGTAGTCCAAGAGTGATTCAGAATTTTGTGTGCATTGACAATATCTGAAAGAATGAACATGTGATAGGTTCGTGGTTAATGGATGGAGGTGTTCAAGAGGCATGGCCTGGGTAATGGGTTATGCCCTTTGTGTAATGTCATGGAAAAAGGGTCACACATCCTCTTCTCCTGCACTCCGGCTAGATTGCTTTGGACGTTTATTCGTGAGGCCCTTGAGCCTCAGTGCATGGCATATGATTTGGTTGACTTCTTGCAGGTCAAAGCGATGCAGATTGGCAGTCATAAACGTCTCTTCTGACTGATTTTTGCTGCTCTGACATTGACTCGTTGGACCACGCAAAATAGGATGGTGATTGAGAAGATCTTCTTACGTCGTGCTTCTGGCGCTTTCTTTAAATTTCTTGTGTTCCTGCAATACTAACACATGTTGGCTAGGTCGAGGGATCAGTCGCGCCTTGACCGGATGTTGGATGCTCTTCAGGCTATGGCATGTCGCCTTGCCTATCCGGCCTCCCATGGATGACTTGATCACTTGGTGGCTTTTTTATGACTTATTTTCTGGTTTTCTGGATGTGTTTGTGTTGTGGCACCGGCAGACCGTGGCATTTGTTGTAGTACTCCTGATTGTAAACTTGATGCGTTATTTATAAAAGCGAAGCAAAAGCCTATTTCGAAAGGGAGAAAACGATGCGCAAACGCCGTCATTGTTGGATCCAACTATCTAATGTCAGATCGTGAGTTCTCATTCCGAAGATCAAGCCCAAACAAACTTCAAGCAATGCATCTGTCAAGGTAACGACGCTTGGATTTTCACCCTCTCTGTTAACATAAGGAGAGCACACACAGAAACCCCGAACAAACGAACACGCTACTGCTACTAGCATTGCAGTAGTGCATTCATCAAGAGAGCGCCGATGACCACGAGGGCACACGGGTATGCACATGATCCAGGCCAGAGGCGATCCAGCAGCCCGCCCCGCTACGTCGGGGAGAAGCGCCCAATAATTCCACGAGGGGTTCTCCCCTCCACGCTGCCATGATTAGCCCGGGTTGGCGCCTTGCGATCATCCGCGGCGACAGCGCCGCCGTGCCGCCGCGGCGGGAATCCACCCCCTCCCCGGCACCTCGCCCGGTACCGCACCTCCCCAGTGGATATCCCTCGCGCCGGCATATCCGCGCGGCATCTATCTCCGCGGCCGCAGCATCGTCGGCGTGCGTCGCCGGCCGACTGATGCGGATCTCGACTGATTCAGGCTACATTTCCGGTGCACCCGCATTATCCTGCTGATTGCTGCCGAATATCCATTCTGCGAACTGACGAGTAACAGGGCCCAGCCAAGGACACGATGAAAGGTCAGGTTTACGTACGGGATTTGAGGAATGCGCGCGAGACCGATTCCCAGCCGTGCAGGTCGATCTCGCTCACTGATCACCGGCTGGGGTCAGGTACTACTAAAACTAACTGTGTGATCCCCCACAGATCGACAGATTAATTTCTTATTCTCTGCGTCGCTCTCGTGAAAACTGCTCCATGCTCCCGCCGAATAAGACCTCTCGTTAGCTATAAGACGACCTTTCATTAGCTACTACAAATATCATCAGCCCTGTGCTTGACGTTAGTTAACATTATCTTCGCCATGTGAACGGCGAATGAATAGTATAGCATGGGAGAGAGAGAGAGAGAGAGTAGAGTTAGATCTTTTTCTTTTCTGATAGAGTGAGTGACATGGTGTTTCCTACGCCTGGATCTGGTCACTCACACGTTTTAATCCACGGATGCCTCGCCAAAGAAAGCTTGATTCGCGCGGCGGATGATTCGATCAGGGTATATGCCAATGTGCATGGCATGTCAGGGTTAACGGCATCTTGGACCTGAACTGAACATATGTAAAATGCACCCGTGGTTTCGGGCTTTCAGCTTTGCAACGGCCGGGCGAGGTTGGTAGCCACACCCACACGCCGCACACGGAATTCCACGCTCCACGAGAGCTTGTCCTAAACAATGATGGCCAATGACATGGCTAGTACATGCTCTGCTAGATTAGGTCCGAAGTCCCCTGCATCAGCATCGCACGACAAATTGAAATAGGAACACGGTAATCATTGCGCATTCTTTCTTCTGAAACTTCTTCATTCCAAGACCCTCCACTCAGTTCTACAGTACTTAGAGAATAAAATAGCTTGGAGAGATGGATCACAGGGAACGGAGGCAAGACGGAAAATCTGAACAGACCATTCTTGTACGTACACATTGTTTAGCTCAAAAATATAAATTGTTTTCGTTGCGTCGAGAAATCTAATTATCGAATGTTGATCTTATCAATGCTGTTCTGTGCGTCTTGTTCCCGGTGAGCTTTGTGCCATCTCATCAAACGCCGAGCAACGCGCAGAGATAAATCAGGCATGGAAGGAGAGCCCCTGCTTCCGCGGACGAATCACGAGGAAGAAGAAAAGAATATAAACGATGTTCACATTCAAAGCAACAAGGGCCAATGGCGGGCATGAGCGGTAGGGCCGGCGATGTTTTGTAAGCGGCGTGTCTCTAGCTTGCTTCCTTCGGATAACAATGCCGACACTCGTTGAGCTCCTTCGCTGCTCCTTCGGATGAGCTCGACCGATGCATCGCCACCGAATGCTGATATAAAGCGATAAGCACCGTCCTTAAACAATTAGGGCGAGCGGGTCAACCATGAGCTGCGGTCCGTAGATTGTAGCGCACATACGTTCCTGGTACTACCAACTGGGTGTGCTTTCTGGATATACAAATCTGAAGCTCTTTTCGATGCGCCAAAGGATGATGGAAGCGGGGGCAATTCACTGACGATTTATATTGGTACGGCGAAAGTAACATATACCCACATAGTCAGCAGAAATTAGTATAATGCGTGATAAGTTTTAGTTGATCGTTAGGTACCAGGATATGTATTTTAAAAGAGCACCATCAACGCTTTTTTACAACGATGCACGCCATCTTGCGACAGTTTGGAGAAACTCCGACAAATAGGATCCGATGGCAATGGTACCTAGACTAGTCGTTATGCGTTGCCATTTCCATGTCGTTCTCACAGATTTACAAATCCTTACCACCGGACACATTTACAGATATGTTCACGGGTCCCGACTTCTATTCACATGCTAGAATTGATGAAGACTCTGGATATATCCACCCATCTTGCTAAATTTCGGGCGGAGGGAGTATATCACATGTGTGTGTAAATGTGATCATCAAAATTTGAATGCAGTGGGTGGAGTCCTGGTCCTACGACTCCACCTCGCTAGTAGTAGATGCGTAACAATAGATACATGGCAGCAATTTCTTTTGCTTCCTATAATTTTGAAGAACACATTTTGGTCTTTCTCGGTTCATATGCAATGTGACCATTTCAGAAAAAAACGAAAAACACAAATTGTAGAGGTGCAGTGAAGTGTTCAGAAGGTTAAAAGAACCAAGCATGTCGACCATCATAGGATAAGAATACTCTTTGCCAAGTTGGGCTAATGTGGGGTTCGAGTTTCAGTCCTCACACAAATATACAAAAGGTGGTGTGAAAATGATATAATTTTAAACAAAGATACTCAGTTGAATAAAAAACTAAGACAAACGATGGAAGTGGCAACAAAAAATTAAAAAGACCCCGACATATCTTCCTCTACAGCTCAACCTTAACGGCATTCATCTGAAACAATTTCAGAAAATCAAACCTACGGAAACTTGACTACTCGCAAAGGTGTTGAATACTCCCTTCGTCTCAAACTACTTGTCTTAAAAATGGATAAAAAATTATGTATCTAGTATTAAAAATACGTCTAGATATATCCATTTTCGCGACAAATAATTCTAAACGGAGGAAGTATTTCAATGAGAACGGGTTTACATCAGTCGTCTGATATTTTTGATTCGATTAGCCGTGCCGCCTATCTTGTACCCCTTGAAATAGCCCATCCCGTTAGCTTCAAAAACCATGGAATTGCTCGTAGCAGTCATCCCGGAATAACGTTTTTTCCTTAAGGGAAAGGCTTTATATCAATAGTCTAATATTCATTACTGTTATGCCACACTACTTCTAAGATGGTGTAAACATCAGGAGCTCTGGTATTCATTGTATTAGAGGGGGGAAATTGCACGATCGATGAGCAAACAACTTGCAAAGTGGATGGAAAAATGGAAAAAGCCATAGTCAGAAACACCCTGGCATGAAAATAAAATGATCACTCCTTTCTTGCCCTACCAAGGAGGCAAATGCCATCTCTAATCAGTAATCAGCCTATAAACTGTAACGGGAGTGCATTCTTTCCCCTCGAGGGTGCGGCGACTTTGCTCTTTCCACAAGTTCCAAGCCACGTAGGAAGCAGTAGTGATACTTTCTTTTCTGGCATCCTTTGGCACGGCCATCGGAAAATGGTTGACATCGCATTCATACCAAGAACAGCTATCTCAGGGTTGAAATGGCTGAACAGAGCTTAAACTTCTTCTAAAAAAAATATGAACAGGAGAATGTGTAAACATTAAAAATGTTCATTAATTTTGAAAAGTTCAAAAATGTTCAGAATGTCCACTAGTTTAAAAGAATTTCACCAACTTTAATGTGGAACAATAAAAAATGTGTGAACAAAAGTATCGAAGAAAATAGGTAAAGCCAACAAAAAAAATAAAGGACCACACTACGGAGCGGCGTCGCATCTGGGTCTTTCCGTGCGGCGGTTCAGCTAATGCAACATTAGTATGAATGTAAAATTAATGTGTCCCTCTAATTACATACTCATTACTTCAAATAGCTTGGACGTGCAGCAGTAAATTCCCCTCTCTTTATCATGCATGTATCCAATGACATTATCAAGATAGCATTAACGTGTCAACTATTTTTTTTTATTCATACTTGCCATATTTTTTTACTCACTTGCCATATTTTTAACCACTTACTTATCTAAAAAAATAACTTGATTGACACTTTTTAATGTTGTTTCGTATAAAGTCTTATAGCAGTTTTCATTATACATGATATAAAAGCATGCCATTGTGGTAACCAACCCAACAACCTCACTAGGTGTGATGACATACACATTTTTCATCCATTTCTTCATTCCTCCTTTTCCTTTTTCTTTTGAACTTTTTCTCAAAGTCGATGAACTTTTTTTCAAAATTGATGAACCGTTTTCATACTAGGTGAACTGTTTTCAAAATTGATTCATACTTTTTCAAAAATCGACGAACATTTTTCAATTAGGTGAACTTTTTCCAAATCCGGTGAACTCTTTTTAGATCGATGATCTTTTTTATAAATTTAATATTTTGCTATTCAAATCGATGATTTATTTTTGAAATCGATGAACTATTTTCAGAATTGATGAACTTTTTCCAAATTCAATAAACGTTTTTTCTAGATTTGGTGACTTTTTTTTCAAAATGATGAACTTTTTAAAATCTGAAGTAATTTTTTTGTAAATCCATGAACAATTTTTCAATTTTGATGAACTTTTTCAAAATTGATGACCTTTTTGAATTTGATGAACTTCTTTTTTGAAATCGATGAACTATTTTCCTAATCGGTGAACTTTTTCCAAATTCAATGAACGGGTTTTTCCAAATTCAGTGTCTTTTTTCCAAATTGATGAACTTTTCAAAATTTGTAGTTGTTTTTTTGTTAATCCATGAACAATTTTCCAATTTTAGTAAATTGTTTTGAAAATTGATGAACCTTTTAAAATATACAAACGTTTTTCCAAATTTGATGAGCTCTTTTTGAAATCGATGAAGTTTCTCAAGATTGTCGCATTTTTTTATCCAAAAAAATTATCACAATTTTTTCCCAGTGATCATGTATCAACAAATAGTGCTGCACTTGTGCTATTAAGCATTTCACATTGTAAAAAAAGCACTTAAGTCCAGTAGCTCCTGTGGTTAGCGAGTTCAGATGTAAAACGGACGTCTTGAGTTTGAATCCTCTAATGAGGATATCAACACCATTGTTACACCCACAACACCAGCTGCTGTTCATACTAGAGCAATTAGTAGAGCTCGCGTGCGTCGGTTGAATTATCAGATACTGTTGTTTCTTGAAAATCCTTTTAATGTTTATGAACATATGATGGTGCCTAAGTTAGATATTTTTGTTGTACTTATGAATGAAGGACCTACCAAGGAAAAGAACAATGGAGCTTCCACTCGTAATTTTCGCACTTTGAAGCCACTATAAGGAGAGCATGAAGGCTCGGACGAAATATTCAAGACGTCACTTTATAAATTTCATCCATAAGCTCTTATAGGTGATGCGTCACCTTATTTTTGGGCCACACCCATGTAATTTTAAAATACCATATGATAGGCTATTTTTAGAGTCTGTACGTGTGGGAAAACTGAGTTAGGGTCGGTTTCGAACACCTCCTTCAAGGGGTCACGAAATTCCTCCTCTAGTCCCCCATATATACGGCCCTTAGTGCGCCGCCGTTTAGACTTGGATTTTGTTTAGATTACAAGTTCGTCATAGCTGCAACTTCGCGTTCTTTATTTATGTTCCAGACAACATAAAGGCGTCACAAACCCCACTTTCATCAATAAAGCTTTCCTCTTATATTCATAATATCCAGATTGCAATCTTAGCTTTTTGCTTGTTCTTCGTTTGCGTGAAGGAAACAAACCATCTTAATCAGGTTGATCGTGCTCCGGCGTGTTCAATAACCTATCGGAGTTGGTTTAGCACTTGCTCACGCACGACGTCCTCATAAGTTCGCAGTCGGATCGTCAAAGTCTACTCCATCAAAATGATACCCACCATCTCATCGAAAGACATGGACAATTTTGCCTCTATCATCCTGTATCTGCTAATTTGTTCGGATATTTTCGTGCAAGTTCGCTCGTCGAAGCGTTTTGGAATATTTTTGTTGTTTTACTTTTTTACTTTTTCTATTTATTTTTCTTCCATATTTTTCTTGTTTTCCCTCGAATTTTTCTTTTGCTTTTATATTTTCCTTTTTCCTTTTCTCTTTTACTCTTCTTTACTATTTTCCTTTATTTTGCGAATTTGCTTCTCAAACCTCGCAAATATTATTAACAAATTAATTAATGTAAAATTTTGTTCGTCAAGTTGATTTTTAGCAAAATTTTAAAAAAAATCATCAAATTCTAAATCTGTTTACAAATTAAAAAATCATCAAATTCTAAGTAATTTTTATTAAGTTCAACAAATGTTCATTGAATTCAAAAGAATTACAGAACATATTCATAATTTCTAAGAGATGGTCATAAAAATGTGTTCACCCAAGTTAAAAATATTAATTATAATTCAATAAATGTTCATTCTTTTGAAATTGCAAGCATTTTTCAAACTCATGAATATTTCTTGAATCAGCGAATGATTTTTGAACAGATGAAGTTTTTGAAGTTTGGGAACAATTTTTAAAATTCACAAAAAATTCACATTTTTACATAGTTTTATGAAATTAATGAACATGATTAAAGTTCGTGATTCTTCAAGTTCAGTAATTTTGGTTTAATATACAAGCTGTTCCTCTCACGGAATTTTTGAACAATTTTAACATGTTGAATAATTTATGATTTTTTAATTTCATAAAAGACAAAGAATGTAAAATAGAATGTTGGCTAATGAACCTTCTAGAAGGTAAGAAGGTTTTCTGAAAACCGGGATCAATAGCGGAAACAAACGTATTAAAATGGACCGGCCCATCTTCACTTGTCTTAATGCGGTGTGTGCGAATCAACGCAGTAAGCGTCAACAAGGTTTTCCTTTTGGCATTTGCTCGGCGTTCCATGTTATTGGCTTAATAGGACCAACCTGCCCATGACATGAAATCTGATTACAAGATACACCTTTTGTAAACAAATATAAAAGGGTTAAGATTACTAACTTCATAGAAGGAGTATACTCTATTTTTTCATCCTATAGTATGGTCCAGCCCACCTTCACCATCCACAATGCACATGGTCTAAAGACGACTCCAACGGGGTAACTTAAACGAACATAGATTTTGTCCGTCTTGCGTCCGTTTGGGTCGCAGCGGACATGGGACGGATAAGATGGACACCCAATGCACGAACTCAAAAGCGGACGAACCCTCGTGCCGTCCCTCCTCCTCCCTGGCGCCGCCCCTCCTCCTCCCTCACGCCGCACCTCCTCCTCCCTCGCGGACCGCTCCTGCTGCGGGTCCAGATCTCCGGCTCTCCGCGCGGATCGCACCTCCTCCTCCCTTGCGGGCCACTCAACCGACCCCGGATCTGGCTCTTCGAGATAGTCCAGATCTCCGACTCGCCGCCCCTCCTCCCGCCCCTGTGCGTCTCCCTCTTCCTCGCTAGTCCAGATCTCCGGCTGGCCCCTCCTCCTCCCTCGCGCCGCACCTCCTCCTCCCTCGTGGTCCGCTCAGCCGACCCTGAATCTGGCTCTCCGAGCTAGTCTAGTTCTCCGACTGGCCGCCCCTCCTCCCGCCCCTGTGCGTCTCCCTCTTCCTCGCTAATCCAGATCTCCGGCTGGCCCCTCCTCCTCCCTCGCGCCGCACCTCCTCCTCCCTCACGGTCGCTCCTGTTGCGGGTCTACTTCTTCCACGGCGGGCAACGCCTCTGGCTCTCCGTGCTAGTCCAGATCTCCGGCTAGCCACCCCTCCTCCTCCCTCGCGCCGCCCTTCCTCACGCCGCCCTCCCTCGCGCCGCCCTTCCTCACTGATAAGTGGGACCAGGGGCGGACACGAGCAGACGACAGCGGTTGACGAGAGCATCCGTTTGCGTCCGCCTCATACCCATTTCTTCCCATTTTGCGTCAGGTTTGGGTCGTGATGGCGGACAAGCGGACAGCAGGCGGACACATGCGTCAGTTTGGGTAATCCCATTGGGCCAGCTTTTGTGTCCGGATGACCCAAACAGACAAAATGGGTCGCTGCATTGGGGTTGCTCTAACTGAACCAAATGAAGAGAGGCCCTATTTGGCGCGTGAGATGCCCCTAGTCGTGTCAACATGCATCCTAAAATCACTAATTAGAAAGTATTCATTTTAAATATCACTCTCATCTTTTGAGGTTGCGACAAATAGTTCACTGCATGCATGCCACATGCGACCTTGAAGTTCTCCTTTTTTGTAAATTCATATTTTAAAATGTTCTATCTTCTAAACCGTATGTCCAAATCTCGAATCGTTTTCACCGTTGGATTTCTCGTGTCGAGATCTTCAAAACTAGATCCCATGTTAATAGGTTTTGAAGAACTTTTTTTCAACGGAGAAAACCGCACCTCCCGCGATAGAAAAAACACACCAGAAAACATGTTTTTTTCTCTTTTCGAGAGGCACGGTCGTGCCTCTTATGAAGGCAAAATCATGCCTCTTACGGAAGCGAAATCGTGCCTCTCATAAAAAATGCATTTTAATTTGCTTTTGAGAGGCACAAACGTGTCTCTCACAAAGGCAAACTCGTGTCTCTAATTGAAAATTGAAGCAAAATCGTGCCTCTTGAAAAAAAACAGAAAACACATTTTTTTCCTTTTGAAGAGGCACGGCCGTGCTTCTCGCAAAGGCAAAACGGTGCCTCATGCGAAAGGAAAATCGTACCTCTCGCGAAAGCAAAATCATGCCTCAAACAAAAAAAATAGAAAACATGTTTTTCTTTCAGTTTCCAAGATTACCGGTCTTGTCTCTGGCCAAGGCAGCGAAAAAAATAACGTGTTTTTTCGTGAAAATAAAATTGATTTTTTTCGTAAAAAAACTAAGAAAGACCGATAAAAAATTGTAACACCCAAAAAATCAGGAAAAAAAATGCTGAAAAGCCGAAAACGCCTGTGGAAAAACAAAAAGAATTCGAATGAAGCACTCAGAGTGCAACACATGGTGGCGACTGAGATCGCGCCAAGTGGCGACACGCGGGAATGCTCGCTCGGAGGCTTCCGAAGAAGCGGTCGCTAACTAGTGGCTCCACATGCACTCTCCGTCGCCCGAACGCGTCGTGTTGGGCTGGTCCATGCACGGGGCAAGGCGCTCTGTCTTCCTGTTTTTGTTTTATTCCATGTTAGAATAATTTGGGATTGCAACAAATTTAATTTCTTATAAACTATGAATTACTATATACAATTATTTAATTAAAAAAATGTTCAGGATTAAAAAATGATATTTTTAATATCTTAGTGGATAATTCATTATGAGCATTTTTTTGTACTGATGAACAATTTTTTCATTTGATAACCAAATTTTGAATAGTATGATTTTTTTTAACTTTATGAACAAAATTTGCATTGAAAAATGTATGTTTTTAAAAAGTTATGAAGAATTTTTGAATTTGTGGCAGAAATTTTGAAAATAATGAACTAAATATGAATTTGATGAGAGTATTTCTAGTCCAATTAACAAATGTTGAATTTTGATAAACAGTTTTTAATTGAATGCAATTAATATTTTAGAAATTATTGCAAAAAAAATATATGATTAACATTTTTTAAGTTTGATGATTTTTTGTTCAGGAATTCTAAAACAAAAATAACAAAAAAGAAGCTGAAAAAAGTGAAGAGAAAAAAATAGATTATTAAAAAGGAAAACAGAAAATAAAATGATATGAAAAAACTAAAAAAATAAAAAAATGAAAGAAATAGAAAAATGAAAAATATCGGAGGGAACGCTCAAATCATGACATGTGGCGACGGCTAAAAATACGCCAAATGGCGACGTGTGGTAGTGATCGTTGGGAGGATCCCAAAGGAATGCTCGCTATCTAGTTGCTCCCTTCTAGAACCTTCGCAAAACCAATGGAGAATAAACCACATAAAGTGTCGGCCTTTACCCTGGATCAGGAGCTCGGGGGATGCGCGCTCGACCTAAGGGGAGAACCTATGTGCCACATTTGGCGACAAATACAAGCCATGTAGAACAAGGTGAGCTTGAGTTGGCCGGCCCATTGCATTGAATCGCGAATGCAATGGTCAAAATATCAGGCATTTTCTATTTGGGGCCACAGGCGCTAGTTAACATGCATTTTGTTAAGTAGCGCGTGCAGCGTTCTTACATGGGCCGGATCTTCTGGACGCCTAGGTGATGATTATTTTTTAAAAATTTAATAATTGTTTTGAACATCAATGAACTTTTTAAATTTTTATGAACATTTTTTTGAAATGGATGATTTTTTCTCTGAAAATGGTGAACCTTTTATAAAATATTAAAAATTATGAACTTTCTTAAATACCGATGAACTTTTTTGAAAATTGATGCACATCTTTTTGATAATGGATGATTTCTTTCAAAATTGATGATTTTTTACTATTTACGAACTTTTGGCAGTTCAATGAACTTTTTTTAAAAATAAATGAACTTTTCTAAAAAAATTGAGCTCGACCTTTTTTTAATTTAATGAAATTTTTATAAATTTGATGAACTTTTGCCAAATTGAATGAACATTTTTTCAAATCTCAATGAATTTTTTTTCAAATTCCTGAACTTTTTTTAAATTGATGAACACTTTTTAAAGATATAATTTTTTAACTAGATGAACATTTTTATTTAAATCTGTAAATCCTTTTTTATTTTTTTATTTTTTTATGAAAATATAAAATCTATGCAGTTTTTCGGTACTAGATCAACAGGAAAAAAACAGAACAAAAGAAAACCCGGCAGTTCGTGTGCTAGTGAGCTGGCCGATGCGAGCGATGCTGCAAGCGCCGCATTGTTGACGGGCGCGTGCAGCGCTGGTAGAAGCTCGCGAAGGCACGGAACATGATCTCCCGATAGGAGCTCCCCTCTATAGTTGCTACCCCCAATGACTGCATGAGACATCTTGTGGAAGCCCATGAGGCATATAAGGCCTGTGCTAATGCATCGTCTCTGAGCACGTAATCATATGCATAATAAAAACATAAGAAACAACTAGTACAATGCATCGTATTTTATGTGTTGTGTCTAAATTTAATGATTTGTGGCTCATGCATGCATGTGATTTGTTTTTTTGTTTTTTGTTTTTGCGATGAACATGTGATTTGGTTAACACTTCTTTTTTTGTCTATGACCACGTGTCAAGGTTGTATGTTAGCTAAGATACAACCTCATTATCTCTCTTCATTAAATACAGTGTCACATGAGCAAAATGCCTATAGAACCGCGCTAAGAGACTTGCATTCCCATATGCCTAAGCTAGGAGCGAGCCTAGAGCCCGCCAACACGCACTTTTGGGGCCATGGATTGTCCTAACATCATAAAAATTTCTCGCACTTATGTGGAAAAGAAGAAAAAAATCGCACCCCAAAACACCGTTCTTCATTCACGGCCTGTTTCACTCGACGGCCCGGAGAGACGAGTACGCGCGTGCTGATAAATCTGCCCCGGATCGCGGCACCGATGCGCCAATCGCTGACCAAATCGAGCGCTGTCGGTGAGGGACAAGCGCTAGTTGCGTCCATGACGACATGTTCCTCGTGTCATTCCTGATATTGTGGGGAACGAGTCAAGTCCGGAGGAGGCTTTCCGCTCACCCAGCATTTTCTTTTCTTTTCTTTTCTTTTCAGATCACCGAACGATAACTTTCCAGGGACCCTCGATTTCGACGAGGAGAGTTAAGAGCCTGTTAGCTTGTGCAGTGTGTGCCAACACATGTCAGAGCACCAGCTTAATTTACCTGCCCATTTCACAGACGATGCCAGGGCTGTATTTCCCCATGCAATACGTGGTGCCCGGCGGGTACTCTCCATGTTGCAAGCTCACGGTCCAGAGGGCATTAAAATAGACAAGTTCACTGTCCACGGAATCTCCCTCTCTCTCTCCCTCCTTGGTTAATGCAGTCCTAACTGTCTCAAGCAGGACAAGCGGCTCAGTAAGTCAATGCATCGCATGTTGGCCAAGAAGCAAGAAGGGATGGTCCAGGGCCGGGGCAGCCAAATCCGTGCCACGTCCAACCTTCCATCACTCTGATTTGAGTAGTAAGTAGCACCGGAGTGAGTATGAATCATATGTGACAGACACCAGTCATTTGGGACTCGATTGCAATAACTCCGTACTGGTATTAACTAATCTGATACAGAACGCAATTACAGGCATGATAGGCGCTCATCTGAGATCTCTACCCCACCATCTCGCTTTCCATCTGCAGCACACTCTACCCATCCCGTAACCATTTTGTTATGGAGTCGGTGGAGGGAAATCGGGGGCAAGGACCATGTTTTCCTGGTTGAGTGCCGGTGAAGAGACAACTTCTTTTGAGAAACTGGTGAGGTGACAACTGGGAGTACGTACCTGACTTTGTGGCGAGTGTACTGAGATGAGATGCAGTAATCACGTGGTCTCGGACTCGCGCTGTCGCGCTTTCCTCTTCTGAGCCGGCTTTGTCTTTACTGTTTGCCCTTGACCTTTCTCTTTGCAAGCCCAACCCCCCATGATATGGATTTTGCAATCTTGCATGCATAGTAAGATGTTGGGACGCTTGATTCGCATAGCACTTCCTCCAACACGCGCACTATACAAGCGCCGCGCCGTAAAAAAGACAGTTTTAGCGCGCGCAACGCGGCGGGCAGCTCCAGCGGGCGCGCAAAAACAGCGCGCGCGCCATTTTCAGTTCAGCGCGCTGGCCGAAAGGCAGTCCCGCGCCCCTTATTTGCTGCGCCGGTTCCCGCGCGCGCGACTCTCCCACGCTCGCTCCTGCTCTCTCCCGCGCTCCCGCGCTCGCTCCTCCGCTCTCGCGCGCTCGCTGCCCCCAACCGGCCGCGTCGCCGTCGCCGCTCGCGCCCCCGGCGACAGTTCAGCGCTTCCCCGGCCTATCCCCGCGCAGCCGTCGCCGCCCGCGCCCGCCGGCGACCACTCAGGCGCTTCCCCGGCCTGTCTCCGCTGCGGGCGCTGCCCGCGCCCCCCGACGACCGTTCAGGCGCTTCCCCGGCCTCCCCGCGTCGCCGCGCTTCCGCCCCACCCCCCCTAGTCCGGCCGGCCCTCGCGCGCCTCCGACGTCCGAGGAACAACGCCCGAGAGCTCGCTGCCGCGCCGCGCGCCGCAAGGTGTTCGACAAAACGCCTACAAGGTATGTATTGCTCCAAACTTATGAATTTGGTGCATGTTTTGAATGGTAGTTTTTATAGTATAGTATTGAACATTGTAGATAAGTTCGTCGTATGATTCTTCCGAAGAAGAATTTGATATGGAAGAGGAGGAGGATCTTGCAATGATCATAGCTATGCATATCAATAAAAAACCGAAGCACGGTGGTTCGGTTATGGGTCGGGAGAAATTTTGGAGAGATAGGATTGATGCCCATAACATATTGATGAAGAACTATTTCGTGGAGAATCCCACATAACCGGAGTCGTATTTTCGTCGCCGGTTTAGGATGAGCACAGACTTGTTCAAACGCATTGCAGAGAAACTAGCGAGCCATGACCGGTTTTTCCAGCAAAGGAGGAATGCCGCCGGAGAGCTCGGGCATAGCACCTTTCTGAAGGTGACAACCGCTTTGCGTATGTTGGCATACGGTATTCCGGCTGATCTAGTTGATGATCACTTGGCTATGAGTGAGAGCCAAGCCATCATGTGTGTCAAGCGCTTTGCAGTGGGAATTATGCAAGTGTTCGGCGAGGAGTATTTGAGATCTCCCACTGCTGAAGACGTCGCAAGGCTATTGGCGATGAACAAGGCTCGCGGCTTTCCTAGAATGCTTGGCTCAATAGATTGCATGCATTGGAGTTGGAAGAATTGTCCAAAGGCATGGCATGGGCAATTCCACGGCCAAAAAAAGGGTTCCACTATAATCCTTGAAGCGGTGGCCGATCAGGAGACTTGGATTTGGCATGCATTATTTGGAATGCCTAGATCTTTGAATGATATCAATGTTGTCAACCGGTCACCACTGATGAATAAGATTGCAGATGGTGAGTTGCCACCGGTGCAGTTTGTAGCAAATGGTCGTACGTACAACTATGGCTAGTATCTAGCGGATAACATTTATCCAAAGTGGCAAACCTTCGTGAAGCCGTTGAAAAAGCCGGAAGGTAAGAAAAATCTTGATTTTCACAATGCTCAGGCGACGGCTAGAAAAGACGTGGAGAGAGCATTTGGGATTTTGCAAGCCCAATTTGCTATTGTGAGAGGACCGACTAGATTTTGGGATCAAAAAATGCTTTGGTACATCATGCACGCTTGTGTGATCATGCACAACATGATCATCGAGAATGAGCGTGGCCAAGATTTAGACTACTCACAGTATGAGCTCTTGGGACATCCCTTGCGAGTGCGACGGAGGGCTGAAAGGGTAGCCCGTTTTGTTGCCTCCTATCATGCCATTCGGCGTCCCGCAACGCACAATGATCTTCAGAAGGATCTGATTGAAGAGTGGTGGGCATGGCATGGACGACAAAGAGCATGATTTGGTTGTGTTTATTGCATTATTTGTATTGTATTGTTCATGAACTATTGGTTGTGTTTATTGCATTATTTGTTGTACTGAAGGATAAACTATTTGTTTGAGTTGTAATGACTATTTATTGTTGATTTATTTTGTTTGTTTGATCGTTGTTGCTCCTATTTTTTGAAACGTATATGTGGTGTATATGTGGTTTGTGCGTGATGCGCGCACTGCATTTTTGGACACTGCTGGAGCGGCACGCGCGCACTGCATTATAGCGCGACTGTTGGAGCCAGCGCCTATCCCCGCGCTAAACCAGCCGAAGCGCGCGCGGCAAACGCATTTTTTGGGCACGGCGCGAAGCGCGGCTGTTGGAGATGCTCTTAAGATCTAAAACATTAGTTCGAATTCATTTGCAAATTTCACAAGAGTAACTGGTTAGAACCATTTTATATTATTTCGCAAAAAGGAGGATCACCCCGACCTTTGCAGCGTTACTATACACACAACCATATCCTTTATAAGAGCAATTATAATAGGATGACATAAACGGCTTGTAAATGTTGAGGCTAACCCTAGTGTGATCTCTCTCTCTCTCACTTGCTATTGGACGAAGATAGAAGAAGGAGCTGACCATCCTCGAGTCTCACGCAATGAACGCCCAGCCGCACGCACGACCTTGTTTTTTTACTCAAAACTGGCACATTTTTTGTGTTCAAACCTGAGAGCCTTTATTCAACAAAAGAGCTCCAAGCATCATCAACCAACAAGCTGGTGAGCAGGAAAGTAGGTCTTATATTAGTCCAACTTTCGGTAACCATCAACGAGCAAGCATGCTTCGCGCAAAGATGGACCGATACGTTGGTTGATCTTTACATGTTGAATAACAAAAGAAGAAAAAGAGAAAGCTAGATCTCCAATTTCTATCAATATCGGTGCCACAACAGAAAGGCTATTATGATGAGTGTTCGAGAGGTTGACAACCTTCATGTAGCCCATCTCCATTATCACATGTGAGAAACCCCACAAATTTGCAAATATAACGTCGTATCGTAGCCCTTGAATCTTTCCAATGAAAGGATTTGTAACCCCAACACGGGGCTACTCCAAGCTCCTAACAAGGCAGTGTCAGAACGGGCCTCACCTCCTACACCTACCTTATTCGAATCCATACTTCGAGTTGCATTAGTATTAATTTTGATAGAACCCACATCAGACGGTCCCAGACCATGTCGTGGAAGGACCGAAGCATGTGAGGATGGAATCAAGCACCGCCAAACCTTCCCTGATGTGTATCTTGGTTGTGATAGGATCAAGCTTCTCTATGTCATGAGTTACTCCGTTTTTGGAATGCCATATCGCCCACATAACAAAAATCATTTGAGCCCTCTCAACTTCTGCGAAGTGACTATCACAAATTATGTCTCTCGACCATGTATCTTGGTGCAATCGAGGACTTCGAACACCCAGTAAAGCATTTGCTTGTTTCCAGAAACTTTTGGCATGAGAGCCATGCACTAGAGTGTGCATCAAATCCTCATTCATCGCAAAGCAAACATTACATCTCTTGATTGGTCGTGTATGCCGATAGGGGCGGTGACAGCTATCTGGCATGGTTTGGCAGGTGCCATACCTATTTTTTTTTCTACAAATACACTTAATATATATATATATATATATATTAGTACATGTAAATTCAATGTGTGTTAGGCCAGGTTTCTTCCTACTGGTGAGCATGATGCAATGACCACTGGGTGTGTGAGCTGTGACTTCACCCCACAAATAAATTAGAACATATATCTTGTATTTTGATGAAATCTTGCATATTTGAATTATAATACATGTATTTTACTTCATAAACTCGGCCACACCTAAGAATTATTTTTGGGTTCGCCACTGTATGCTGATGCCTCAATGTACATTCGTCAAGCAGGATGCCCCGAACCATCCTCCACTAGAAGACACATACCTTCGGCAAAACCTTGAGCTTCCACGACGACTTCCACATTTGTTCATTGGTTTGTGAGATATTGGTAATCACCACTTCATCTAGAGCCACACACTCTTTATGATTCACTAGAGCATGTAAAGCGAATTTTACAGAGTATAAGCCATTAACTTAATGAGCCCAAACAAGGAAATCATCTGCACCACCATTCTGTAGGGGAATATTCAATATTAATTCTGCATCGAGTGACATAAATACGCTAGAGACCAACAGAGAGAGCCAAGCCAAATTGTCTAAATCAATAAGCTCATTGACGTACCCTAACGTAGTTCGTCCTGACATTACCATCAACGAAAGAGTAGATATACCTGGTATCCACTGTCATCTGAGATAGTAGTACCATCGCCTACTCTCTTGATCAAACCCATTTCAAGAGCTTGTCTTCCAGCCACTATTGTGTTCCATGTAGCTGATGAAAAATGTGAAAATGTGGCCTCCATGAACTCACAATTGGGGAAATAACACCCTTTCATGACCCTCGCGCACAAGGAATTTGGATTGGATAAAAACCTCCATCCATGTTTGCCCAACAATGCAAAGCTAAACAACTCTAGGTCACGAAAAACCCATGCCACCGTGGCCATAGGAGATGCAAGTTTGTCCCATGACACCCAATGCAAAGATCTTATGTCAAGGGAACCACTCCACCAAAATTTGGTCATGCAAGACGTCAAAATCTTACATGCCTTTTTTGTCAAGCTAAAGCAACTCATACTGAATGTTGGGATTGCTTGGATTACTGATTTCAAAGGCATTTCTCTTCCCACACATGCCAACAAGCACTCAACCCAACCATACATCTTGCTCGACGATCTCTCTCCAATATGATCAAATGTGCCCCTAGTTAGCTTCCCAACCGTTGTTAGAAGACCCAAGATATCTGTTATTGAAACCCTCAACTTAGATTTGCAGAACAAGTTTGTTGGCTTATTTCCTATATGCAGCCGTATTTTGGCAAGAAGGAAACTACACTTTTGTCACGGTTAACTACTTGACCTGAACATACAGAATAAATAAGAAGAATTATGTTAAGCCTGTCAGCACTTTCCACTATTGCACTAATGAAGATGAGACTGTCATCGGCAAAAACCAAATGATTCATCCATGGTGATCTAAAGGACACTTAAATGCCCCTGTCAATATGAGATCCTCCATAAAAATTCAGGAAGGATGTGAGGCCTTTAGCACACAAAAGAACAAGAATGGTGACATGGGATCTCCTTGACGAAAACCCATAGAGGGTGTAAAATAGGGCATCAACTCGCCATTTACTCTATTAGTGAACCTAACCGAAGAAACACATTTCATTACCAAGCTCACAAAGGTTGGGCTGAGACCAAGTTTCAAAATGATAGCCTCCAAATAACGCGAGTGCCTTTGAAAAAAGCCAGCCATGAACCTCTCAATGCCTGGGGCTTTAGACACGACCATTTGAAATAACGCCACCTTCACCTCCTCAAGTCCAAAAGGCTTATCCAAAGATTGATTCATATCGGCTATTAAATGTACTAGGACAAATTAAAGCAGCTCATTCATATCTCAAAGGGCATGTAGCCCCTAAGTGTGGTTTTGGTAATTAATGACAATCTCTATGGATTAATGCTTTCACTTAAATATATTTGAAGTGATGTTACATAGGTTGATCCTTTAGGATGATTGCCATCAAGATGATGATTTCCCTTAGCTTTGGTATTTAATGACAACTTCTATGGATCATAAAGGGCATTCTATATTATACGAAGAAACGTTCCATAGTGATGCATGATGCATGTTGAATTTATGTGGGAAGAGTTCCATTAAAAGCCTCTCCAAGAAGTCCTCATGGTATCCTCTATGCTTACCCCGTGCGCACGGGGTCCAGGGGTCATGCCCATGGGGTCCACAGAAATCTCTCTAGGCACTGTGCACACGGGCTTCTTAAACTCTCTGGACACCCCGTGGGCATGGGGTATTTGACCCCAGTGCACACGGGGCCTGGGGTTTGACTCCCGGGGTCTCTTTCCTAAGCGAGGGTACTAGTTGGTCTTTGTATGTCTAATGAAACCATTAGTAACTTAGCAAGGTTCAGTATAAGTAAAATGTAGTCACATGGATCAGTGATGGATAATGATTTAGATGACATTGATCATGTAACAGTTACACAATAGGGCGACACAGAACTAGCTCCAATTCATCAATATAATGTAGGCATGTATTCCGTATATAGTCATACGTGCTTGTGATAAGAACTTGCAAGACATTTTTTGTCCTACCCTCCCGTGGCAGCGGGTGTTGGAAATATGCCCCAGAGGCAATAATAAACTAGTTATTATTATATTTCCTTGTTCTTGATAATCGTTTATTGTCCATGCTAGAATTGCTTTGATTGGAAACTCAAATACATGTGTGGATACATAGAGAACATACTGTCCCTAGTGAGCCTCTAAGGACTAGCTCGTTGATCAAAGACGGTCAAGGTTTCCTGACCATAGACATGAGTTGTCATTTTATAATGGGATCACATCTTTAGGAGAATGATGTGATGGACAAGACCCAAACTATGAATGTAGCATCTGATCATGTCAGTTTATCGCTACTGTTTTCTGCATGTCAAGTATGTGCTTCTATGACCATGAGATCATGCAACTCCCGGGCACTGGAGGAATGCCTTGTGTGTATCAAATGTCACAACCTAACTGGGTGACTATAAAGGTGCTCTACAGGCATCTCCGAAGGTGTCTGTTGGGTTGGCATGAATCAATACTCGGATTTGTCACTCCATATGACAGAGAGGTATCTCTAGGGCCCACTAGGAATACAACATCACAATGAGCTTGCAAGGAATGTGACTAAGGAGTTAGTCACGAGATCTTGTATTACGGAATGAGTAAAGAGACTTGCCGGTAACGAGATTGAATTAGGTATGGAGATACCGACGATCAAATCTCGGGCAAGTAACATACTGATGGACAAAGGGAACAATATACGGGATTGATTGAATCCTTGATATTGTGGTTCGACCGATAAAGTTCTTCGTAGAATATGTAGGAGCCAATATGGGCATCCAGGTCCCGCTATTGGTTATTGGTCGGAGGGTGTCTGAGGTCATGTCTGCATAGTTCTCGAACCCGCAGGGTCTACACACACTTAAGGTTCGATGAAATTTCGGTATAGTTGAGTTATGTATGTTGGTAACCGAAGGTTGTTCGCAGACCCCGGCTGTGATCCCAGACGTCATGAGGAGCTCCAGAATTGTTCAGAGGTGAAGATTTATATACGGGAAGTCATATTTTGGCTACCGGAAAAGTTTTGGGGTTTTCCGGTATTGTACCGAGAAGCTCCTAGAAGGTTCCGAAAACTTCCGAAGGAGTCCGAAAGTCCACCATGGGTTCTACCATGTCCCAAGGGTTTGCATGGGCTCAGGGGAGACATTGTGGCCTTATTGGCCCAAGCGCACAAGTCCCTCAGGGCCTATGCAGTTGGGAACGGTGGAAAGTCCACCTTTGTATGGAAGGGAAGAAAGGGGACTAGGATTCCACCTCCCCCCCTTGGCTACGCCCTAGGGCTTGGAGGGGTTGTTCCCCACGCCCCTCCACCTATATATAGAGGGGAGGGGGCGCCCCAAGAGGACACATGGAGCCCTTGGCGCCCTCTCTCCCTAGATCGTTTTCTCCTCCGTTCGCGTTTTCAATAGCGCTAGGCGTAGCCCTGCCGGGAGAGCAACACCACCACCACCGTCATGCCGTCGCGCTGCCGGAGAACTCATAATCCTCTCTGTCCTCACTTGCTAGATCAAGGAGGCAGAGAAAGTCATCGAGTTGTACGTGTGCTGAACGCGGAGGTGTCGTCCGTTCAACACTAGATCGAGACGGATCGCGATGGGATCACATGACGGATTGCGATTTGGATCGCGAAGACGTTCGCCTACATCAATTGCGTTATATACGCTCCCGCTTAATGATCTACAAGGGTATGTAGATGCACTCCCCCTCTCGTAGATGTTAGTCTCCATAGATTGATCTTGGTGTGCGTAGGATTTTTTTGTTTCCCATGCGACGTTCCCCAATAGCGGGGTTCTATTGGAAACTAAGGGATATTAAAGCAACATTTTAATATAGAACCAGAACAAAGCATTAACATATGGTGAATACATGAACTCCTCAAACTACGTCAATCACCGAAAAGAATCCCAATCATTGTCACCTTGGGGTATGCGGATCAAGACACATAATAGGTAACTACAACTTGCAAAATAGGATCCAAATCACTCTCATATTCATGAAAACATAATAGGTTCAGATCTGAAATCATGACACTCGGTCCCTAGTGACAAGCATTAAGCATAGCAAAGTCATAGTAACATCTATCTGAGAACATAATGGACACTAGGGATCAAGCCCTATCAAACTTAACTCGATTACATGATTAATCTCAACCAATCCCACCGCTGACCAACAAGCCTACAAAGGAATTACTCACTCCCCGTGGTGATCATCATGGCGGTGTTGATGACGAAGGGTTGGTGATGATGACGGTGGCGAATCACCCTCTCCGGAGCCCCAAACAGGCTCCAGATCAGCCCTTCGGAGGAATAAAGGAGGTGGCGCTGGCTTCGTCTCGTGAAATGTGATGAAAACTTCTCTCTGATTTTTCTCCAAACATGTGATTTTATAGGACTCGAATTAGGGTCGGAGGAGCCATGTGGGCCCCACAAGCTATCACTATGCGGCTAGGGGGCGGCGCCCTGTTAGCTTGTGCCCCCCTAGCAGCACTTCTCCGACAGGTCTTCTCTCCATAAATCCTTATAAATGTGAGAAATAATTCACAAAAAGTTTTGTTCGATTTCGAGAACTTTTGTTTCTACACAAAAATAACACGAAGGTAGTTTTGCTAAAAACAGCATCAATCCGGGTTAGTCTCATTCAAATCATGCAAATTAGAGGTCAAAACAAGAGCATAAGTGTTTGGAAATGTAGATACGTTGGAGACGTATCAACTCCCCTAGCTTAACTCATTGCTTGTCCTCAAGCAATTGAGTTGATAAACTAAAAGTGACAAAGAAATTTTTTACAAACTCTTTTGTTCTCATTGTTATACGTATGCTTAGCTAGTGTTCAGGTTTTGAGCATAAATCATTAATAATCACATCCATGATAATAGTTTAAGCATCATATCCAATCATGGCAATACATAACCAACTAGCAAGCAATAATAAGATATCTCACATGCCGACAATTTGTCAAAATAATCACGATATAATATGGTGACATGGTATCTCGCTAGACCTTTCTAAGACTGCAAAACATAAATGCAGAGCACCTCTGAGTTTCAAGCAATGACTAAATATTATAATTCAGAATAGAAAAAATCCTGGTCATACTTATATCCTACATTGGCTAGACTTAATGCATAAAAATGACAATAGTGCTCTCCAGTCTGGTGTTGTAAGTAAGATGGTGATGACTCAACATAAAAATAAATAGATAGGCCCTTCGCAGAGGGAAGCATTGATTTGCACAGGTGCGAGAGCTCAAGTTTTTAAAGGAGGATTAAAAATGTAATTTGGAGAGGTGTTCATTACTGTCAACGTTATGACAAAGATTTTCAGTATCTCCCATGCCAAACTTATTATTGGTAGTTCCCAAGCAGAATTGTAAAGTTTTACTCCCATCCACCATCCATACACAACCATGGCTAGAAGAATTCATGGGTGCCCTCCAACATATCAACTTTTGCAAGGAGTTTTGTTTTAATTTAATTTTTATTAAGAAGGACTAGGCATCCTTTTTACCAACCTCTCTCATGCAATTACGTCGCATAAACGCCCGCCATGAGAGTAACTTACCTAGCATGGAAGATACCGATCGCCCCGTCGCTCCATGAGCGGTACGAGTGCACAAAATAGATGCTTGCTTGAATATTTAGAGGTGGCACATTCAAATTTACTTGGAACGGCAGGGTAATATCGCATATAGGTAGGTATGGTGGACTCATGTCGAATAACTTGGTTTTAAGGATATTGGATGCACAAGTAGCATTCCCGCTTAGTACAGGTGAAGGCTAGCAAAAGATTAGGAAGCGACCAGCTAGAGAGAAACAACGGTCACAATCATGCATTAAAAATAATCTTTGAACAAAGCATGAGTAGGATATAAACACTCTGAATTTAAATATCATGAAGGTTGCATTGGTTTTGAATCAACTACATGTTTGCACATGCGCCATGTCAATACATAGAGGAAAATACCATACTACCATATCACATAATCATTTTAATGCATGTTGACACACAAGGTAAATCATTATCAACTCCTAGCTATTTAAGCATGGCATGAAAATCTATGATCTCTAATTGTCATCAAAAATATGTTCGTTCATGATATACTTAATCAAGATCCAAAGAGCCAACATATTTACAAAAACGAAAAACAAGAAGAGTTCATACCCGTTTCCTTTGCCATGATCATTTCGTCAAATATCGTCATTATTGCCTTTCACTTGCATGGTCGAATGATGTGATAATAATAAAAGTGAAGTGGTGCAGTTTTAAACAAAGGAGAAGACATGTAATATTGGTTCTTTGTTAGATCAACAACAAAGCATATGAGAGCCACTCGTCATTTTAATCATGGTCTTCGCTTTGTATGACTCAACAAAAGGAAAAGAAATTCAGAGAAACACACTGAAATATTTGTTAGATCGTAGCTTGTTGGGGCATTCGTGGATGCCTCTTCCGCTTGGCGAGCAGCCTCTACTACAACATTGTACTCCCGCACTTCATTCTCAAAAATGTAGTATCTCTCACGTGCGAGAAAATTAAAGAGGGAAGGTGCAGGCAAAATAATAGGCAACGATGTGTATTTTCAAAAATTAAGTTATACTCATATCCTCTATCCTGACTTACAATAAATTCATAAGAACACATAACTTCTGTTGGAAATATGCCCTAGAGGCAATAATAAAATATTTATTATTATATTTCCTTGTTCAAGATAATCGCTTATTATCCATGCTAGAATTGTATCGAATGGAAACTCAGATACATGTGTGGATACATAGACAATACATTGTCCCTAGTAAGCCTCTAGTTGACTAGCTCGTGGATCAAAGATGGTTAAGGTTTCCTAGCCATATACAAGGGTTGTCGCTTGATAACGGGATCACACCATTAAGAGAACGATGTGATGGACAAGACCCAAACTATGAACGTAGCATGTGATCGTGTCATTTTATTTCTATTGTTTTTCTGCATGTCAAGTATATGTTCATATGACCATGAGATCATGTAACTCACTCACACCGGAAGAATACCTTGTGTGTATCAAACGTCGCAACATAGATGGGTGACTATAAAGGTGCTCTACAGGTATCTCCGAAGGTGTCCGTTGAGTTAGCATGGATTAAGACTGGGATTTGTCACTCTGTATAACAGAGAGGTATCTCGGGGCCCACTCAGTAATACAACATCGCAACAAGCCTTGGAAGCAATGTGACTAAAGGGTTAGCCACATGATTTTGTATTATAGAACGAGTAAAGAGACTTGCCGGTAACAATATTCAAATAGGTATAGAGATACATATGATCGAATCTCGGGCAAGTAACATACCAAAGGAGAAAGGGAATGTTATACGGGATTAAATGAATCCTTGACATAAAGGTTCAATCGATTAAGATCTTAGCATAATATGTAGGATCAAATATGGACATCAGATCCGCTATTGGATATTGATCGGAGAGTGTATCGGTCATGTCTACATAGCTATCTAACCCGCACAGTCTGCACACTTAAGGTTCAGTGACGTTTCGATATAGTTGAATTATGTATGTTGATAACTGAATGTTGTTCAGAGTCCTGGATGACATCCCGGATGTCACGAGGAGTCCCGGAATGGTTCGTAGACGAAGATTGATATATAGGAAAGGTGCATTTGGCTTTCGGAAAGTTTTCGGGCATTACCGGTAAAGTACTGGGAGTGACGAATAGGTTCCGGGGTTCCATCGGCAGGGGCCACCCACCCGAAAGGGGACCAACCGAAGGGTGGTGCACCAGCCCCTGGTGGGTTGGGCAGCCAACCCAAGTGGGCCTATTTCGACGAAGTGCAAAAGAGAGAGAGGTGAGGCAAACCTACTGTTGGAAATATGCCCTAGAGGCAATAATAAATTAGTTATTATTATATTTCTTAGTTCATGATAATCGTTTATTATCCATGCTATAATTGTATTGATTGGAAACACAGTGCATGTGTGGATACATAGAAAAAACACTGTCCCTAGTAAGCCTCTAGTTGACTAGCTCGTTGATCAAAGATGGTCAAGGTTTCCTGACCATAGGCAAGTGTTGTCACTTGATAACGGGATCACATCATTAGGAGAATCATGTGATGGACTAGACCCAAACTAATAGACGTAGCATGTTGATCGTGTCATTTTGTTGTTACTGTTTTCTGCGTGTCAAGTATTTGTTCCTATGACCATGAGATCATATAACTCACTAACACCGGAGGAATGCTTTGTGTGTATCAAACGTCGCAACGTAACTGGGTGACTATAAAGATGCTCTACAGGTATCTCCGAAGGTGTTCGTTGAGTTAGTATGGATCGAGACTCGGATTTTTCACTCCGTGTGACGGAGAGGTATCTCGGGGCCCACTCGGTAATACAACATCACACACAAGCCTTGCAAGCAATGTGACTTAGTGTAAGTTGCGGGATCTTGTATTACGGAACGAGTAAAGAGACTTGCGGGTAAACGAGATTGAAATAGGTATACGGATACTGACGATCGAATCTCGGGCAAGTAACATACCGAAGGACAAAGGGAATGACATACGGGATTATATGAATCCTTGGCACTGAGGTTCAAACGATAAGATCTTCGTAGAATATGTAGGATCCAATATGGGCATCCAGGTCCCGCTATTGGATATTGACCGAGGAGTCTCTCGGGTCATGTCTACATAGTTCTCGAACCCGCAGGGTCTGCACACTTAAGGTTCGACGTTGTTTTATGCGTATTTGAGTTATATGGTTGGTTACCGAATGTTGTTCAGAGTCCCGGATGAGATCACGGACGTCACGAGGGTTTCCGGAATGGTCCGGAAAAGAAGATTGATATATAGGATGACCTCATTTGATTACCGGAAGGTTTTTGGAGTTACCGGGAATGTACCGGGAATGACGAATGGGTTCCGGGAGTTCACCGGGGGGGGGGGCAACCCACCCCGGGGAAGCCCATAGGCATTGGGGGTGGCGCACCAGCCCTTAGTGGGCTGGTGGGACAGCCCAAAAGAGCCCTATGCGCCATAGGAAGAAAAATCAAAGAGAAAAGAAAAAAAGGAGAGGAGGTGGGAAAAGGGGGAAGGATTCCTCCTTCCAAACCTAGTTGGACTCGGTTTGGAAGGGGAGAACTCCCCCCCTTGGCTCGGCCGAAGTCCTTAGGGGTCCTTGGACCCCAAGGCAAGGCTCCCCCTCTTCCCCCTATATATACGGAGGTTTTAGGGCTGATTTGACACAACTTTGCCACGGCAGCCCGACCACATATCTCCACGGTTTTACCTCTAGATCGCGTTTCTGCGGAGCTCGGGCGGAGCCCTGCTGAGACGAGATCATCACCAACCTCCGGAGCGCCATCACGCTGCCGGAGAACTATTCTACCTCTCCGTCTCTCTTGCTGGATTAAGAAGGCCGAGATCATCGTCGAGCTGTTCGTGTGCTGAACGCGGAGGTGCCGTCCGTTCGGCACTAGATCGTGGGACTGATCGCGGGACGGTTCGCGGGGCGGATCGAGGGACGTGAGGACGTTCCACTACATCAACCACATTCACTAACGCTTCTGCTGTACGGTCTACAAGGGTACGTAGATCAACCATCCCCTCTCGTAGATGGACATCATCATGATATGTCTTCGTGCGCGTAGGAATTTTTTTGTTTCACATACGACGTTCCCCAACAATGGCATCATGAGGTAGGTTCATGCGTAGATGTCTTCTCGAGTAGAACACAAAAGTTTTTGTGGGCGGTGATGTGCGTTTTGCTGCCTTCCTTAGTCCTTTCTTGATTCCGCGGTATTGTTGGATCGAAGCGGCTCGGACCGACATTACTCGTACGCTTACGAGAGACTGGTTTCATCGCTACGAGTAACTCCGTTGCTCAAAGATGACTGGCGGGTGTCAGTTTCTCCAACTTTAGTTGAATCGGATTTGACCGAGGAGGTCCTTGGATGAGGTTAAATAGCAACTCATATATCTCCGTTGTGGTGTTTGCGTAAGTAAGATGCGATCCTACTAGATACCCATGGTCACCACGTAAAACATGCAACAACAAAATTAGAGGACGTCTAACTTGTTTTTGCAGGGTATGCTTGTGATGTGATATGGCCAACGATGTGATGTGATATATTGGATGTATGAGATGATCATGTTGTAATAGATTATATCGACTTGCACGTCGATGGTACGGCAAGCGGCAGGAGCCATAGGGTTGTCTTTATACTAACGTTTATGCTTGCAGATGCGTTTACTATTTGGCTAGGATGTAGCTTTAGTAGTAATAGCATGAGTAGCACGACAACCCCGATGGCGACACGTTGATAGAGATCATGGTGTGGCGCCGGTGACAAGAAGATCGTGCCGGTGCTTTGGTGATGGAGTGTAGCGACCCGACTCAAGACGAGTCAAGCCTCTGTGTATGTGTGCCATCCCTGGATCAGTATGCTGGCACACACAGTACATCAATGTATATATCAAAGTGCAATCACATGTAAAATAGCGTAAAACTGATATATACCTTAAATATCTCAGCGGAAGCAGTCAAGGGAGTGGAGTCCCAATAAACACCAACGGCAAGTTAAGTGTAGACCGTAACCCTGGATCGTACTCTTACTCGTTGAGGAAAAAAAATATCTGCAACATAAGACGTTGCAGCCGTGTAGGTCAGCATATTGAATATGCCGGCAAGTCACATAAGAGAGGGGTAAAGTAATAATCAACTATCTCTACATGCATATTTGGTCGGTGGAGCTAAGTTTTGCATAAAGCCAGTTTTATCCTACAACAAGAGGGGTTGAAAGCAAAATGTTACTACAAGGTTTGTTGTTAACGAGATGGTTCCGCCAACCAGTTCTCATACCCGAGTTGTCAATAATTCCCACATCAAATATATTTAATGGTGTTGAGAAATCCAGATAACTTCAGTTCCTTTGGCTCAAGTCGTCCATGACCGTGGACACGGCTAATCGATTAGGTTTGAGTACTCTGCAGAGTTTTGCACACGTTCCCCACAAGATTTGATCGCCTCCGGGTTTGTCCTCGCACTTCAGGGTGTTTGAAGACCGGATGATCAAAACATGGTCTTTCAACGGGTCCCTCTGAATCCCTGTCGGTGCCCATCCATTCCTACCGTTCGTCTACATCTGCTAGCACCGCCTGTCCAGAGTCGCCGCGTTGTCCAACCAAGCCAGAGCCCATAATGACTTGTGGCTGTGCAGGTAAGCCTTGGGTCTTGAATATATCCGTCCGTCTCTTTGAGCCTGGGTGAAGCTTTCCGCAGGATGACATGGCCTCTCCAGCATCCCGGGCATCCACTGGGTTTTCCAGGGAGCCGATCAACTGTCCTTCACCCAGTGTTGTATTGCGTCCGAGGTCTTGAAAATCTTGTCTTAGTCCGGTCTTGATTATTTTATCAACCTCGCGTCACTCGTAGAATACACTCAACCGATAACCCGTCTACTAGAGCATAGCATATATAACATTGTCGTCCCGGTGCCAAGTATCGGGGTGTTGTGTTCCTACCACATGATACTACAACTTACAATAAAGTTTCCAAGTACCTAGGCAGCATGCAAATGGGCATAGGATGGTAGAACTACAATGCATAAAACATAGGTGAAAGTATGATCAAAGTGACTTGCCTGGTATTACTTGATGAAGATAGTCGCTCTCATAATCCTGATAATTCTACTCGCCACACTCCGAGCAATCTATCGTAAACAAATAGCGTTCAATAAACATTCATGCCAAAAAGGAAGAACCAAAAGAACATAAGAACAAAACATGTCTTGGTGCAAAATAACAACGTACTAAGGTTTAATAAAAAGGTCCTAAGTGTGTTGTAAAGTGAAGGTGTATGAATGAGATCAAAAGAGGTAATGGACGATGAACTATTGCTATATAAGCTCGACTTGCATACACTATGGGAGATGATCAAAAATATTGGGAGAACAACATGAATGTTGTTTGACAAATAGTATAAGACATAAGAATTTATTTGTAGAAAGAATTTCTTGAAATGGAGCACTACAACGCAAGTTATAGCGAATTGAAGTATGAATTGAATTTGCATTCAAAAGGTCAAGAGAAGTTGAACTGAAGTATGATGGTTACGTACAAAAATATATGACATGACTGTTTAGGGGTAAAAGGAATCAATTGAAAAGGTGGTACGATTTGCAAGATAAGATCAAATGAATGTTCGAATACAAATTTGAATCGCTCAAATTTGTAAGGTTCAAAAGCCGAAACTAATGATGCTACTGGATATAGGAGATCAATATGAGCGTGTAGAAAAAAGAATTACTAGATTTGGACTAGCGGATCAAAAGATACAAATACGTCAATATAACATTCAATCGGCTTACAATGATGTGAACACTTTTGGGCACTAATAGATAAATCTGATTTGATCAAAATTATAAGTTGAAAAGTTAAAACTAATGATACAAACGGAAAGATGACTTTGATACGAATCCGACGCAATTGAATTCATCTAAAACGGAGCTACGGATAAAAAGATATGATCAAAAGAAGTTTGAATATGAATATGAACAAATTTCGAAATTTGAAAACTTCAAAAGGTTGATATGATAGGCTCACAGGATAGGTGGGATCAAGACGAAACTCTAGGCGTTGGTTTCATCTAATTCGGATAAACGAGTAAAAAGTTATGGCTATTTGAAAAATCAGGGCCAAGCTGTTTTACGGAAGAAAAGTGCTACGTCTAAAAGAATTCTAGTACTAATGTGTAAATACGAAGACTAAATAATATATCTAATTACTCTACCGTATACTAGTGTAGGAATACTAATCTAGAAATAATAAACTACGGGAGTATAAAAAAAATACGAAGAGAAATACCTTTAGAATGCAGAGTAAGAATTAATTCCAATGAGGAGACGACTTCCAGAAATCCCGCCAAAAAGAAGGAAAAATATTTTTATTTAATAAATCTAGTTAAACCAAAAGATTGATTTAACCCGAAATAGATGATTTTTGGATGCTCCTATGGGTCTATATTTATAGGTGGAAGGGAGGTCTAATGGTCCATAGATAAGCAATGTGGGACTAAACATATACGTAAAGAGGAGAAAATAGAAAAAAAAGAGAGAAGAAGGCCGCATGGGCAAAAAACTTTGGCCAGCCGCAAGAGCAGTCGTGGCCTTTGTTTTTTTTTCGAACGAACAATTTTTTTTTAAAACAAAGAAGAAAAACGTATAAATGAAAAAGAGAGAACATTTTATATAGACATATTATATATCAAAAATTTTAGAATAAAATTTTCTAAAACATGAACATATTTTCAAAACCAAAAAAAATACTTTTAAAAAAATATTTTTTTGCAATAACTTTAAAATGAAAAGGAATTTGAATTTCAAATAAATTGCAAATACTTAAAATTCGAATCAAGACATAGTCTCTGATTTTGGAGGGTCATTTTCCTCCTCTCGTTTGATTTTTTTTAATCAAAGGGTTTTGAAAATATTCAAACTCAAAATTGAAAAGGGATTCAAAATAGAAAATTTTGTGAAAGTCATTTTATTCCCTCTCATTTTTTTTGAGAAGTTTCAAATTCCACTCAAGTTTCCATCACTCAAACAAACAAACAATCAATCTAATAATTATATTAACATTCCAAAATTTATAATTTTGGGATGTTACATGGAGATCAAGAAGCACATGATGATGGCCATATCATGTCACTTATGAATTGCATGTGATGTTAATCCTTTTATGCACCTTATCTTGCTTAGAACGACGGTAGCATTATGAGGTGATCTCTCACTAAAATTTCAAGACGAAATTGTGTTCTCCCTGACTGTGCACCGTTGCGACAGTTCTTCATTTCGAGACACCACGTGATGATCGGGTGTGATAGACTCAACGTTCACATACGACGGGTGCAAAACAGTTGCACACGCGGAACACTCGGGTTAAGCTTGACGAGCCTAGCATGTGTAGACATGGCCTCGGAACACATGAGACCGAAAGGTCGAGCATGAATCGTATAGTTGATATGATTAGCATAGAGATGCTTATCACTGAAACTATTCTCGACTCACGTGATGATCGGACTTGAGATAGTGGATTTGGATCATGTACCACTCAAATGACTAGAGAGATGTACTTTTTGAGTGGGAGTTCTTAAGTAATATGATTAATTGAACTAATTGTCATGAACATAGTCTAATGGTCTTTGCGAATTACGATGTAGCTTGCGCTATAGCTCTATGTTTTTTATATGTTCCTAGAGAAAATTTAGTTGAAAGTTGAGAGTAGCAAACTTTGCAGACTAAGTCTGTAAAACCGAGGATTGTCCTCGTTGCTGCACAAAAGGCTTATGTCCTTAATGCACCACTCGGTGTGCTGCACCTCGAGCGTCGTCTATGGATGCTGTGAACATCCGACATACACGTTTCTGATGACTACACGATAGTTCAATGCAAAATACTTAATGGCTTAGAAGCAAGGCGCCGAAAACGTTTTGAAACGTCACGGAACATAAGTGATGTTCTAAAGAGATGAAATTGTGATTTCATGCTTGTGCCCTTGTTAAGAGGTATGAGACCTCCAACAAGATTCTTTGTCCACAAAGTAAAGGAGAAAATCTCAATCGTTGAGCATGTGCTCAGATTGTCTGAGTATGACAATCGCTTGAATCAAGTGGGAGTTAATCTTCCAGATGAGATAGTGATGGTTCTCCAAAGTCACTGCCACCAAGCTGTGAGAGCTTCATGATGAACTATAACATATCAAGGACAGATACAATGATCCTTGAGTGATTCGCGATGTTTGACACTGCGAAAGTAGAAATCAAGAAGGAGCATCAATAGTTGATGGTTAGTAAAACCACTAAGTTTCAAGAAAAGGCAAGGGCTAGAAGGGATACTTTGTGAAACGTCAAAACCGTTGCTGCACTAATGAAGAGACCCAAGATTAAACCCAAACCCGAGACTAAGTGCTTCTGTAATGAGGGGAACAGTCACTGAGGCAGAGCAACTCTAGATACTTGGTAGATAAGAAGGCTGGCAAAAGTCGAAAGAAGTATATTTGATATACATGATGTTGATGTGTACTTTACTAGTACTCCTAGTAGCATGAGGGTATTGGATACCGGTTCGGTTGCTAAGTGATTAGTAACACGAAATAAAAGCTACGACTTAAACGGAGACTAGCTAAAGGCGAGGTGACGATACGTGTTGAAAGTGTTTCCAAGGTTGATATGATCAAACATCGCACGCTCCCTCTACCATCGGGATTGGTGTTAAACCTAAATAATTGTTATTTGGTGCTTGCGTTAAGCATGAACATGATTGGATCGTGTTTATTGCAATACAATTATTCATTTAAAGAGAATAATGGCTACTCTATTTGCTTGAATAATCACCTTCAATGGTTTATTGAATCTCGATCGTAGTGTTACACATGTTCATGATACTGGTGCCAAAAGATACGAGGTAATGATGATAGTACCACTTACTTGTGGCACTGCCGCTTGAGTCATGTTGGTATAAATTGCATGAAGAGGCTCCATGCTGATGGATCTTTATATTCACTTGATTTTGAATCACTAGTGACATGCAAATCATACTACATCAGCAAGGCCTTGTTTTCATTGAGATGAAACAAGATAGTAACTTGTTGGAAGTGATACATTTTGATGTATGCAGTCCAATGGGTGCTGAGGCACGCAGTGCATATCATTATGTTCTTACTTCAATGACGATTTGAGTAGATACAAGAGTATTTACTTAATGAATCACAAGTCTGAAATATTGAAAAGTTCATTTCTGTTTCAGAGTGAAGATTGTCGTAACAAGAGGATAAACTGTCTACGATATGATCATAGAAATGAATATCTGAGTTACGAGTTTTGGTACACAGTTAAGACAATGTGGAAATTGTTTCGCAGTTCATGCCACCTGGAACATCATAGTGTGATGATGTGTCTGAACGTCATAGCCACACACTATTTGGTATGGTGCATGCTATGATGTCTCTTATCGAATTACCACTATTGTTTATGGGTTATGCATTAGAGACAACCGCATTCACTTTAAATAGGGCACCGCGTATTTCCGTTGAGATGACACAGTATAGACTCAGGTTTAGAGAAATCTAAACTGTCGTTTCTTGAAAGTTTAGGGCTTCGACACTTATGTGAAAACGTTTCAGTCTGATAAGCTCGAACCCAAAGCGGATAAATGCATCTTCATAGGATATCCAAAACAGTTGGGTACATCTCCTATCTCAGATCCGAAAACAAAGTGTTTGTTTCTAGAAATGGATCCTTTCTTGAGGAAAGGTTTCTCTCGAAAGAATTGAGTGGGAGGGTAGTAGAACTTGATGAGGTTATTGAACCATCACTTCAACCAGTGTGTAGCAGGGCGCAGGAAGTTGTTCCTGTGGCGCCTACACCAATTGAAGTGGAAGCTGATGATGGTGATCATCGAGCATCGGATCAAGTTACTACAAGCCTCGTATGTTGACAAGGCCGCTTACTACTACAGAGTGGTACGGTAACCCTGTCTTGGAGGTCATGTTGTTGAGCAACAATGAACTTACGAGTTATGAAGAAAGCAATGGTGGGCCCGGATTCCAACAAATGGCTGGAAGCCATGAAATTCGAGAGAGGATCCATGTATGAAAACAAAGTGTAGACTTTGGAAGAACTACTTGATGGTCAGAGGACTATTGAGTAAAGATGGATCTTTAAAGGGAAGACAGACGATGATGGTGATAAGTCACTATTAAGAAAATCTCGACTTGTCGCAAAGATGTTTTCCGACAAGATCAAACAGTTGACTATGATGAGACTTTCTCACTCGTAGCGATGCTAAAAGTCTGTTAGAATTATGTTAGTAGTTGCTGCATTATTTATGAAATATTGCACGTAGGATGTCAAAACATTGTTTCCTCGACGGTTTCCTTGAGCAAACATTGTATGTGATGCAACCAGGAGGTTTTGTTGATCCTAAAGATACTAGCAAGTATGCAAGCTCCAGTGATCCTTCAATGGACTGGTGCAAGCATCTCGGAGTTGGAATATACACTTTGATGAGATGATCAAAGATTTTGGGTTTGTACAAGGTTTATGAGAAACTTGTATTTCCAAAGAAGTGAGTGGGAGCACTATAGAATTTCTGATAAGTATATGTGGTTGACATATTGTGGATCAGAAGTACTGTAGAATTTCTGTAAAGCATACAAGGTTGTTTGAAAGGAGTTTTCAAAGGAATACCTGGATTGAGCTACTTGAACGTTGAGCATCAAAGATCTATGGAGATAGATTGAAAGTGCTTAATGGAAGTTTCAACAAGATGCATGCCTTGATAAGTTTTTGAAGGAGTTCAAAATAGATCAGCAAAGAAGGAGTTCTTGGTTGCGTTGTAAGGTGTGAATTTGAGTAAGACTCAAAACCCGACCACGGTAGAATAAAGAGAATAGATGAAGGTCGTCTTCTATGCCTTAGCCGTAGACTCTAAAGTATGCCATGCTGAGTACCGCACCTGATGTGTGCCTTGCAGCAAGTCTGTACACAGAGTGATCCAGGATTGAATCACTGATCAGCGGTCAAAGTTATCCTTAGTAACTAAATAGACTAAGGAATTTTTCTCGATTATGGAGGTGGTCAAAGAGTTCGTCGTAAAGGGTTACGTCGATGCAAGCTTTGACACTAATCCGAATAACTATGAGTAGTGAAACGGATTCGTATAGTAGAGTAGATATTTGGAGAATTTCCGAATAGCACGTAGTAGCAACATCTATAAGATGACATAAAGATTTGTAAAGAACGCACGGATCTGAAAGTTTCAGAACCGTTGACTAAAACCTCTCTCACGAGCAAGATGTGACCATACCCCAGAACTATGTGGGTGTTGGATTCGTTGAAATCACATGGTGATGTGAACTAGATTATTGACTCTAGTGCAAGTGGGAGACTGTTGGAAATATGCCCTAGAGGCAATAATAAATTCATTATTATTATATTTCTTAGTTCATGATAATCGTTTATTATCCATGCTATAATTGTATTGATTGGAAACACAGTGCATTTGTGGATACATAGACAAAACACTGTCCCTAGTAAGCCTCTAGTTGACTAGCTCGTTGATCAAAGATGATCAAGGTTTCTTGACCATAGGCAAGTGTTGTCACTTGATAACGGGATCACATCATTAGGAGAATCATGTGATGGACTAGACCCAAACTAATAGACGTAGCATGTTGATCGTGTCATTTTGTTGCTACTTTTTTCTGCGTGTCAAGTATTTGTTCCTATGACCATGAGATCATATAACTCACTAACACCGGAGGAATGCTTTGTGTGTATCAAACGTCGCAACGTAACTGGGTGACTATAAAGATGCTCTACAGGTATCTCCGAAGGTGTTCGTTGAGTTAGTATGGATCGAGACTGGGATTTGTCACTCCGTGTGACGGAGAGGTATCTCGGGGCCCACTCGGTAATACAACATCACACACAAGCCTTGCAAGCAATGTGACTTAGTGTAAGTTGCGGGATCTTGTATTACGGAACGAGTAAAGAGACTTGCGGGTAAACGAGATTGAAATAGGTATACGGATACTGACGATCGAATCTCGGGCAAGTAACATACCGAAGGACAAAGGGAATGACATACGAGATTATATGAATCCTTGGCACTGAGGTTCAAACGATAAGATCTTCGTAGAATATGTAGGATCCAATATGGGCATCCAGGTCCCGCTATTGGATATTGACCGAGGAGTCTCTCGGGTCATGTCTACATAGTTCTCGAACCCGCAGGGTCTGCACACTTAAGGTTCGACGTTGTTTTATGCGTATTTGAGTTATATGGTTGGTTACTGAATGTTGTTCGGAGTCCCGGATGAGATCACGGACGTCACGTGGGTTTCCGGAATGGTCCGGAAACGAAGATTGATATATAGGATGACCTCGTTTGATTACCGGAAGGTTTTTGGAGTTACCGGGAATGTACCGGGAATGACGAATGGGTTCCGGGAGTTCACCGGGGGGGGGGGGGAAACCCACCCCGGGGAAGCCCATAGGCATTGGGGGTGGCGCACCAGCCCTTAGTGGGCTGGTGGGACAGCCCAAATGAGCCCTATGCGCCATAGGAAGAAAAATCAAAGAGAAAAGAAAAAAAAGGAGAGGAGGTGGGAAAAGGGGGAAGGACTCCTCCTTCCAAACCTAGTTGGACTCGGTTTGGAAGGGGAGAACTCCCCCCCTTGGCTCGGCCGAAGTCCTTAGGGGTCCTTGGACCCCAAGGCAAGGCTCCCCCTCTCCCCCCTATATATACGGAGGTTTTAGGGCTGATTTGACACAACTTTGCCACGGCAGCCCGACCACATATCTCCACGGTTTTACCTCTAGATCGCGTTTCTGCGGAGCTCGGGCGGAGCCCTGCTGAGACGAGATCATCACCAACCTCCGGAGCACCGTCACGCTGCCGGTGAACTCTTCTACCTCTCCGTCTCTCTTGCTGGATCAAGAAGGCCGAGATCGTCGTCGAGCTGTACGTGTGCTGAACGCGGAGGTGCCGTCCGTTCGACACTAGATCGTGGGACTGATCGCGGGACGGTTCGCGGGGCGGATCGAGGGACGTGAGGACATTCCACTACATCAACCGCGTTCATTAACGCTTCTGTTGTACGGTCTACAAGGGTACGTAGATCAACCATCCCCTCTCGTAGATGGACATCACCATGATAGGTCTTCGTGCGCGTAGGAATTTTTTTGTTTCCCATACGACGTTCCCCAACACCTACTACGAGGAGGACTCCTCCTCCACTAATCCGAATTGGAGGAGGACTGCTCCCTCCTCTTGGTGCGCCGACCGAACCCCTAGGGTTTTCCCTAGGGCACCACCCCTCCCTCCCTATTATATATAGTGGAGGGTAGGGAGGCTAGACGCACCTCAAGCCATGTCGCAACCCCTGTCCCTTCACTACTTCGTGACACCTCGTAGGATATTCCGGTAATGCACGGCGAAGCCCTGCCGGAGTATCTCCACCATCATCACCGTCATGCCATCGTGTTGCCGGAGAATTCAGCTACCTCTTCGTCTCTCTTGCTGGTTCAAGAAGGTGGAGATCGTCATCGAGTTGCACGTGTGCTAAACACGGAGGTTCCGTGTGTTCGGCGCTAAATCATTATTGGATTGTGGGACGGCTTGCGATTTGGATCGCGAAGACGCTTGAGTACATCAATCATGTTTCTTAATGCTTCCCGCTTATCGATCTACAAGGGTATGTGGATCCGATCTCTCCTCTCGTAGATGGTCATCACCATGGATAGATCTTATGTGTGCGTAGGAAATTTTTTGTTTCCCATGCAATGTTCCCTAAGAGTGGCATGAGAGCTAGGTCTATGCATAGATGACATCTCGAGTAGAACACAAAGGAGTTCATGGGCGTTGATATTCAGATTGCTTCCCGCCTTAGTATTTTCTTGATTCGGCGGTATTGTTGGATGAAGAGGCCCGGACCGACATTACTCATACTCTTACGAGAGACCGGTTCCATCGACTAACATGCAACTTGTTGCATAAAGATGGCTGGCGGGTGTCTGTTTCTCCTACTTCAGTTGAATCAGATTTGGGAGAGGCGGTCCTTCGAGAAGGTTAAATAGCAACTTGTATATCACCGTTGTGGTTTTGCGTAAGTAAGATGCGATCATGCTAGATACCCATAGGAGCCACGTAAAACATGCAACAACAAATTAAAGGATGTCTAACTTGTTTTTGCACGGTATGATGTGATATGATATGGCCAAAGACATGATATGATATATTTGATGTATGAGATGATCATGTTATAATAGTTAAATATCGACTTGCATGTCGATGCTATGGCAACCGACAGGAGCCACATGGTTGTGTTTAATTATTTTACGCTTGGTGATGCTTTGCTTTATCGCTAGTTTAGTAGATTTAGAAGCAACAACATAGTTAGCACTGTTGGAAGTATGCCCTAGAGGCAATAATAAATTAGTTATTATTATATTTCCTTGTTCATAATAATCGTTTATTATCCATGCTAGAATTGTATTGATTGGAAACTCAAATACATGTGTGGATACATAGACAACACACTGTCCCTAGTGAGCCTCTAGTTGACTAGTTCGTTGATCAAAGATGGTCAAGCTTTCCTGGCCATAGGCAAGTGTTATCACTTGATAACGGGATCACATCATAAGGAGAATCATGTGATGGACAAGACCCAAATTATAAACGTAGCATGTGATCGTGTCATTTTGTTGCTATTGTTTTCTGCGTGTCAAGTATTCATTCCTATGACCATGAGATCATGTAACTCACTGACACCGGAGGAATACCTTGTGTGTATCAAGCGTCACAACGTTACTGGGTGACTATAAAGGTGCTCTGCAGGTATCTCCGAAGATGTCCGCTGAGTTTGCATGGATGAAGACTGGGATTTGTCACTCTGTGTGACGGAGAGGTATCTCGGGGACCACTCGGTAATACAACATCACACACAAGCCTTGCAAGCAATGTGACTCAAATGTGAGTCACGGGATCTTGTATTACGGAACGAGTAAAGAGACTTGCCGGTAACGAGATTGAAATAGGTATAGGGATACCAACGATCAAATCTCAGGCAAGTAACATACCGAAGGACAAATGGAATGTTATACGGGATTATATGAATCCTTGGCACAGAGGTTCAACCGATAAGATCTTCGTAGAATATGTAGGGATCCAATATGAGCATCGAGGTCCCGCTATTGGATTTTGACCGAGGAGTGTCTTGGGTCAAGTCTACATAGTTCTCGAACCCACAGGGTTTGCACACTTAAGGTTCGATGATGTTTTAGTATAGTTGAGTTATATGTGTTGGTAACCAAAGGTTGTTCGGAGTCCCGGATGATATCACGGACATCACGAGGGTTTCCGGAATGGTCCAGAAATGAAGATTGATATATGATAACCCACAAGTGTAGGGGATCGCAACAGTTTTTGAGGGTAGATTATTCAACCCAAATTTATTGATTCGACACAAGGGGAAGCGAGAAAATTTTCTCAAGTATTAGCAGCTGAGTTTGTCAGTTTCAACCACACGTGAAAGATTAGTGTCCGCAAGCAAAGTATCAGTAGCAAAGTGGAATGATAGCAACAATGTGAGAAAAAGATCTGTTGACGGCAGACTATTCCTAACTTGTTGTATCAATGTCGCGAGTAAATAACACGTGGACGGGGGACTATTCTTCCCCGGCAACGGCTCCAGAAAAGTCTTTCAACAAGTAGCACCAAAGTAACATCAGTAGCAAGGAACATCAGTAGTGACATCAGCAACAAGTAACAACAGTAGTAGTAGCAGTAGTAACAACACAGTAACAACAGTAGCGACAGCAGTAGCAGCAAAGTAACATAGCAAGGACCAGTAGTAAAAGACTCGTAGGCAGTGGATCGGTGATGGATGAGTATACCGAATGTGATTCATCATGTAACATCTATAACACGGAGAGATATGTAACTAGGTCCCATTCGTCAATCTAATGTAGGCATGTATTCCGCATGTAGTCATACGTGCTTAGGGAAAAGAACTTGCATGACATCTATTGTCCATCCCTCCCGTGGCAGCAGGGTCCTAATGGAAACTATGGGATATTAAGGTTCTCCTTTTAATAAAGAACTAGACCAACGCATTAACACTTGGTGAATACATGAACTCCTCATACTATGGTCATCTCCGGGAGTGGTTCCGGCTATTGTCACTCCGGGGTTGCCGGGTCATAACACATAGTAGGTGACTACAACTTGCAAGATAGGATCTAAAACACACATATATTGGCGACAACATAATAGGTTCAGATCTGAAATCATGGCACTCGGGCCCTAGTGACAAGCATTAAGCATGGCAAAGTAGTAGCAACATCAATCTCAGAACATAGTGGATACTAGGGATCAATCCCCGTCAAAACTAACTCGATTACATGATAGATCTCATCCAACTCATCACCGTCCAGCAAGCCTACGATGAGATTACTCATGAACGGAGAAGAGCATCATGGAATTGTCGATGGAGGAAGGTTGATGATGACGATGGCGACGATTTCCCCTCTCCGGACCCCAAAACGGACTCCAGATCTACCCTCCAGATGAAGAACAGGAGGTGGCGGCGCCTCCGTATCGTAAAACGCGATGAATCCTTCTCTCTGATTTTTTTCCGTGCGAGAAGGAATAAATACAGCTGAGTTTGGGGGCGGTGGAGCCACGTGGGCCCCACAAGCCCTCATGGCACGGCCAGGGGGTGGCCGTGGCCTAGGGGCTTGTGGCCCACTGGCACACCTCCTCCGATGGATCTTTGCGCATGTATTTTTCATTAATTCCAGAAAAATTCTCCGTAAATTTTCAGGTCATTCCGAGAACTTTTATTTCTGAACAAAAACAACACCATGGCAATTTTGCTGAAAACAACGTTAGTCCGGGTTAGTTCCTTTCAAATCATGCAAATTAGAGTCGAAAACAAGGGCAAAAGAGTTCGGAAAAGTAGATACGACAGAGACGTATCAATATATAGGAAGTTGGTGTTTGGATTCCAGAAAGTTTTCGGGCATTACCGACACTGTACCGGGAGTGACGAATGGGTTCCGGGGGCCTACTGGGTGGGCCCACCACTCCCCAAGGGGTCCACGTGGGTTTATTGGATGTACAATAAGGTATAATGGGCTCACAAAGTCATCCAAGGAAAGCCCATGAGGAAAAAGTGGAAAAACCAAAAGAGGTGGGAAAATAAGAAAGGAGTCCTAATCCAAGTGGGATTGGATAAGGACTCCTCCCTCCAACTTCGGTCGAACCAAGGAAGGCCTCCTTTGGCTGGTGCCCTAGGGCTGTGCCCCACCCCTTGGCTCCTCCTATATATACTAGAGGTTTAGGGCTGTTGGAGAGACAACTTTTGCACGTGCAACTGAAACCTACACCTCGTAGTTGTTCCTCTAGATTAGATTTGTGCGGAGATCGGGCGGGACCCTGCAGGAATAGATCATCACCAACACCAGCGCGCTGTCACGCTGCCGGAGAACTCATCTACTTCTCCATCTCTCTTGCTGGATCAAGAAGGCCGAGATTGTCATCAAGCTGTACGCCTTCGCTCGGCGTTAGATCGGAACGGATCGTGGGACGATGGTGATTTGAATCACGAAGCTGTACCACTACATCAACCGCGTTTCTTAACACTTCCCGCTGAGTGATCTACAAGGTTATGTGGATCTAATCTCCTCTCGTAGATGAACATCACCATGATAAGTCTTCGTGTGCGTAGGAAATTTTTTGTTTCCCATGCAACGTTCCCCAAGAGTGGTATCAGAATTAGGTTCATGCGTAGATGTTATCTCGAGTAGAACACAAAAGGTTTTGTGGGCGTTGATGTTTGATTTGCTGCCCTCCTTAGTCTTTTCTCGATTCAGTGGTATTGTTGGATTGAAGCGGCCCGGACCGACATTACTCGTACACTTACGAGAGACTGGTTTCATCGACTAACATGCAACTCGTTGCATAAAGATGACTGGCGGGTGCCTGTTTCTTCAACTTTAGTTGAATTGGTTTTGACCGAGGCGGTCCTTGGAGAGAGGTTAAATAGCAATTTGCACATATGTGTTGTGGTTTTTTCGTAAGTAAGATGCGATCATACTAGATACCCATAGCAGCCACGTAGAATATTCAACAACAAATTAGAGGACGTCTAACTTGTTTTTGCAGGGTATACTTGTGATATGATATGGCCAATGAAGTGATGTGATATATTGGATATATGAGATGATCATGTTGTAATAGTTAATATCGACTTGCACGTCAATGCTACGACAACCGACATGAGCCATAGGGTTGTCTTTAAACTAACGTTTGTGTTTGCAGATGCGTTTACTATATTGCTAGGTCGTAGCTTTAGTAGTAATAGCATAGATAGAACGACAACCTCGATGGCGGCACAATGATGGAGATCATGGTGTGGCGCCGGTGACAGGAAGATCATGTTGGTGCTTTGGTGATGGATATCAAGAAGCACAGGATGATGGTAATATCATGTCATTTATGAATTGCATGTGATGTTAATCCTTTTATGCACCTTATTTTGTTTAGAATGACGGTAGCATTATAAGGTGATCCCTCACTAAAGTTTCAAGATCAAATTGTGTTCTCCCCGACTGTGCACGGTTGCGACAGTTCGTCGTTTCGAGACACCACGTGATGATCGGGTGTGATAGACTCAACATTCCCATACAACGGGTGCAAAACAGTTGCACACGCGGAACACTCGGGGTTAAACTTGACGAGCCTAGCATGTGCAGACATGGCCTCGAAACACAAGATACCGAAAGGTCGAGAATGAATTGTATAGTTGATATGATTAGCATAGAGATGTTTACCACTGAAGCTATACTCAACTCACATGATGATCGGACTTGAGTTAGTGGATTTGGATCATGCACCACTCAAATGACTAGAGGGATGTATTTTTTGAGTGGTGTTCTTAAGTAATATGATTAATTGAACTAATTATCATGAAGATAGTCAAAAAGGTCTTTGCGACTTATGATATAGCTTGCACTATAGCTCTACTATTTTTTATATCTTCCTAGAGAAAATTTAGTTGAAAGATGCAAGTCTGCGGACTGCGTCCGTAAAACTGAGGATTGTCCTCATTGCTGCGCAAAAGGCTTATATCCTTAATGCACCATTCGGTGTACTACACCTCGGGTGTCGTTTGTGGATGTTGCGAACGTCTGACATACACGTTTTTTATGACTACGTGATAGTTCAGTGCGTAATACTTAATGGCTTAGAAGCAAGGCGCCGAAGACGTTTTGAAACGTCACGGAACATAAGAGATGTTCTAAGAGATGAAATTGGGATTACATGCTCGTGCCCTTGTTGAGAGTTATGAGACCTCGGACGAGATTCTTTGTCTACAAAGTAAAGGAGAAAAGCTCAATCGTTGAGCATGTGCTTAGATTCTGTGAGTACACCAATCGCTTGAATCAAGTGGGAGTTAATCTTCCAGATGAGATAGTTCTCCAAAGTCACTGCCACCAAGCTGCTAGAGCTTCGTGATGAACTATAACATATCAAGGATAGATATGATGATCCTTGATCGATTCACAATGTTTGACACCGCGAAAGTAGAAATCAAGAAGGAGCATCAATTGTTGATGGTTAGTAAAACCACTGGTTTCAAGAAGGGCAAGGGCTAGAAGGGATAATTCATGAAACGTAAACCAGTTGCTACTCTAATGAAGAAACCCAAGATTGAACCCAAACCCTAGACTAAGTGCTTCTGTCATGAGGCGAATGGTCACTCAGGCGGAGCTACCCTAGATACTTGGTAGATAAGAAGGCTGGCAAAGTCAACAGAAGTATATTTGATATACATGATATTGATGTGTACTTTACTAGTACTCCTAGTAGAACGAGGGTATTAGATATCGGTTTGGTTGCTAAGTGATTAGTAACTCGTAATAAAAAGCTACGGAATGAACGGAGACTAGCTAAAGACGAGGCGACGATACGTGTTGGAAGTGTTTTCAAGGTTGATGTGATCAAAACATCGCACGCTCCCTCTACCATCAGGATTGGTGTTAGACCTAAATAATTGTTATTTGGTGTTTGCATCGAGCATGAACATGATTGGATCGTGTTTATTGCAATACGATTATTCATTTAAAGAGAATAGTGGTTATTCTATTTTCTTGAATAATTACCTTCAATGGTTTATTGAATCTCGATCGTAGTGTTACACATGTTCATAATATTGGTGCCAAAAGATACAAAGTAATAATGATAGTACCACTTACTTGTGGCACTGCCCCTTAAGTCATGTTGGTGTAAAATGCATCAAGAAGCTCCATGCTGATGGATCTTTGTACTCACTCATTTTTGAAACATTTGAGACATGCAAACCATACCTGTTGGTATAAACGCATGAAGAAAATCCATGCAGATGGATCATTTGGACTCACTTGATTTTGAATCACTTGAGACATGCAAAATCATACCACATGGAACAACAAAGTAACTTTTTGGATCCAAATACATTTTTTATGTGTGCAGTCCAATGAGTGCTCAGGCACGTAGTGGATATCGTTATGTTCTTACTTCACTTATGATTTGGATAGATACATGAGTATTTATTTGATGAATCACAAAGTCTGAAATATTGAAAAGTTCAAAGCTATTTCAGAGTGAAGATCATCGTGACAAGAGGATAAAGTGTCTACGATATGATCATAGAGATGAATATCTGAGTTGCGAGTTTTGGTACACGGTTAAGCCAATGTGGAAATTGTTTCGCAGTTCATGCCACCTAGAACACCATAGTGTGATGGTGTGTCCGAACGTCATAGTCGTGCCCTATTTGATATGTTATATACTATGATGTCTCTTATCGAATTGCCACTATCGTTTATGGGTTATGAATTAGAGACAACCGCATTCACTTTAAATAGGGCACCACATATTTCCGTTGAAATGACACAGTATAGACTATGGTTTGGACAAACCTAAGCTATCGTTTCTTAAAAGTTTGGGGCTGCGATGCTTATGTGAAAAAGTTTCAGTCTGATAAGCTCGAACCCAAAGCGGATAAATGTATCTTCATAGGATATCCAAAACAGTTGGGTACATCTCCTATCTCAGATCCGGAAGTAAAGTGTTTGTTTCTAGAAATGGGTCCTTTCTCGAGGAAAGGTTTCTCTTGAAAGAATTGAGTGGGAGGGTGGTGGAACTTGATGAGGTTAGTGAACCGTCATTTCAACCAGTGTGTAGCAGGGCGCAGGAAGATGTTCCTATGGTGCCTACACCAATTGAAGTGGAAACTGATGATGGTGATCATTGAGCTTCAGATCAAGTTACTACAAACCTCGTAGGTCGACAAGGTCGCGTACTACTACATAGTGGTACGGTAACCCTGTCTTGGAGGTCATGTTCTTGAACAACAATGAACCTACGAGCTATGGAGAAGCGATGGTGGGCCCGGATTCCGACAAATGGCCGGAGGCCATGAAATCCGAGAGAGGATCCATGTATGAAAACAAAGTGTAGACTTTGGAAGAACTACTTGATGGTCGTAGAACTATTGAGCAAGGTTGGATCTTTAAAAGGAAGACATACGATGATGGTGAAAAGTCACTATTAAGAAAAGCTCGACTTATCGCAAAGATGTTTCCCACAAGTTCAAAGAATTGACTATGATGAAACTTTCTCAATCGTAGCGATGCTAAAAGTCTGTTGGAATTAGGTTAGTAGTTGCTGCATTATTTATGAAATATTGCACATAGGATGCCAAAACATTGTTTCCTCGACGGTTTCCTTGAGCAAAGGTTGTATGTGATACAACCAGAAGGTTTTGTCAATCCCAAGGATACTAACAAGTTTGCAAGCTCCAGCGATCCTTCTATGGACTAGTGCAAGCATCTTGGAGTTGGAATATACACTTTGATGAGATGATCAAAGATTTTTGGTTTATACAAGGTTTATGAGAAACTTGTATTTCCAAAGAAGTGAGTGGGAGCACTATAGAATTTCTGATAAGTATATGTAGTTGACATATTGTTGATCGGAAGTAATGTAGAATTTCTGTAAAGCATGAAGGGTTGTTTGAAAGGAGTTTTTTAAAGGAAGACCTGGATTAAGCTACTTGAAATATTGAGCATCAAGATCTATAGAGATAGATCAAAACGCTAAATAGAACTTTCAATGAAATGCATGCCTTGAGAGGTTTTTGAAGGAGTTCAAAATAGATCAGCAAAGAAGGAGTTCTTGGTTGTGTTGTAAGGTGTGAATTTGAGTAAGACTCAAAGCCCGACCACGACAGAATAAAGAGAATGGACGAAGGTCGTCTTCTATGCTTTAGCCATAGACTCTAAAGTATGCCATGCTGTGTACCGCACCTGATGTGTGCCTTGCCATGAGTGTGTCAAGGGGTGCAAGGAGTGATCCAAGATTGATCACTAAACATCGGTCAAAGTTGTCCTTAGTAACTAATAGACTAAGGAATTTATCTCGATTATGGAGGTGGTTAAAGAGTTCTTCGTAAAGGGTTACGTCGATGCAAGCTTTGACACTAATCCGAATAACTCTGAGTAGTAAAACAGATTCGTATAGTAGAGTAGATATTTGGAATATTGCCGAATAGCACGTAGTAGCAGCATCTATAGGATGACATAAAGATTTGTAAAGCACACACATATCTGAAAGGTTCAGAACCGTGGACTAAAACCTCTCTCACAAGCAAGACATGATCAAACCCCAGAACTGTATGGGTGTTGGATTCGTTAAAATCACATAGTGATGTGAACTAGATTATTGACTCTAGTGCAAGTGGGAGACTGATGGAAATATGCCCTAGAGGCAATAACAAATTAGTTATTATTATATTTCCTTGTTCATAATAATCATTTATTATCCATGCTAGAATTGTATTGATTGGAAACTCAAATACATGTGTGGCTACATAGACAACACACTGTCCCTAGTGAGCCTCTAGTTGCTAGTTCGTTGATCAAAGATGGTCAAGGTTTCCTGGCCATAGGCAAGTGTTGTCACTTGATAACGGATCACATCATTAGGAGAATCATGTGATGGACAAGACCTAAATTACAAACGTAGCATGTGATCGTGTCATTTTGTTGCTATTGTTTTCTACGTGTCAAGTATTCATTCCTATGACCATGAGATCATGTAACTCACTCACACTGGAGGAATACCTTGTGTGTATCAAACGTCACAACGTTACTGAGTGACTATAAAGGTGCTCTACAGGTATCTCCGAAGGTGTCCGTTGAGTTAGCATAGATCAAGACTGGGATTTGTCACTCCGTGTGACGGAGAGGTATCTCGGGGCCCACTCGGTAATACAACATCACACACAAGCCTTGCAAGCAATGTGACTCAAGTGTGAGTAATAGGATCTTGTATTACGTAACGAGTAAAGGGACTTGCCGGTAATGAGATTGAAATAGGTATAGGTATACCGACGATCAAATCGACAAAGGGAATGTTATACGTGATTATATGAATCCTTGGCACAGAGATTCAACCGATAAGATCTTCATAGAATATGTAGGATCCAATACGGGCATCCAGGTACCGCTATTGGATATTGACCGTGTAGTGCCTCGGGTCATGTCTACATAGTTCTCGAACCCGCGGGGTCTGCACACTTAAGGTTCGATGATGTTTTAGTATAGTTGAGTTAAATGTGTTGGTGACCAAAGGTTGTTCGGAGTCCCGAATGAGACCAGGACGTCACGAGGGTTTCCGAAATGGTCCGGAAACGAAGATTTATATATAGGAAGTTGGTGTTTGGATTTCGGAAATTTTTCGGGCATTACCGGAAGTGTACCGGAAGTGACGAATGGGTTCCGGGGGCCCACTGGTTGGGCCCACCACGCCCCAAGGGGTCCACGTGGGTTTATTGGATGTACAATAAGGTATAATGGGCTGACAAAGTCTTCCAAGGAAAGCCCATGAGGAAAAAGTGGAAAAACCAAAAGAAGTGGGAAAATAAGGAAGGAGTCCTAATCCAAGTTGGATTGGAGGACTCCTCCCTCCCACTTCGGTCGACCCAAGAAAGGCCTCCTTTGGCCGGCACCCTAGGGCTTTGCCCCACCCCTTGGATCCTCCTATATATACTTGAGGTTTAGGGCTGTTTAAGAGACAACTTTTCCATGTGCAACTCAAACCTACACCTCGTAGTTCTTCCTCTAGATTAGATTTCTGCGGAGCTCGGGCGAAGCCTTGCAGGAATAGATCATCACCAACACTGGCGCGCCGTCACGCTGCCGGAGAACTCATCTACTTCTCCGTCTCTCTTGCTGGATCAAGAAGTCCGAGATCGTCATCGAGCTGTACATGTGCTGAACGCGGAGGTGCCGTCCGTTCGACGCTAGATCGGAACAGATCATGGGACGGATCGTGGGACGATGGTGATTTGAATCACGAAGCTGTACCACTACATCAACCGCGTTTCTTAACGCTTCCCGCTGAGCGATCTACAAGGGTATGTGGATCTAATCTCCTCTCGTAGATGAACATCTCCATGATAGGTCTTCGTGTGCGTAGGAATTTTTTTGTTTCCCATGCAACGTTCCCCAACAAGCGCAACAACCTCGATGGCAGCACAATGATGGAGATCATGGTGTGGCGCCGGTGATGATGGAGATCATGTCGGTACTCTCAAGATGGAGATCAAAAGTACAAGTTCATGGCCATATCATGTCACTTATGATTTGCATGTGATGTTAATTCTTTTATGCACCTTGTTTTTCTTAGGATGACGGTAGAATTATAAGGTGATCCCTTACTAAAATTTCAATATAAAATTGTGTTCTCCCCGAGTGTGCACCATTGCGACAGTTCGTCGTTTCGAGACACCACGTGATGATCGGGTGTGATAGACTCTACGTTCACATACAATGGGTGCAAAACAGTTGCACATGCGAAACACTCGGGTTAAACTTGATGAGACTAGCATGTACAGACATGGCCTCGGAACACAAGAGGGCGAAAGGTCGAACATGAGTCATATAGTAGATATGATCAACATAGAGATGCTCACCATTGAATCTAACTCAACTCACGTGATGATCAGACTTGAGTTAGTGAATTTGGATCTTGTGACACTCGAATGACTAGAGGGATGTCAATTTGAGTGTGAGTTTATTAGTAATATGATTAACTAAACTCATCTATCTTTAACATAGTCTAAGTAATCTTTGCAAATTTTATGTTGTAGATCAATGGCTCGTGCAGTAGCACCCTTAAATTTTAATGCGTTCCTAGAGAAAGCTAAGCTGAAATATGATGGAAGTAAGGTGGTGTTTGGTTGGACTTTAGATTCCAACTTATGAGTAAAAAATCTAAAATCTGAACCAAAGGGGGTGAAGTGAGAAGCAAGTTCTCCATAATCTGTAACTTCTCCCAATGCAATTTTCGTAGCCGGGCTACCCCAACTTCTCGAGCTTCTAAACCAACCAAATATAGATGTCCCCTAGCAGTTCTGATATATTTACCCACCATGCCACTCCCTAGTGAAAACGTTTCACACATGTTCCCTCGCTAACCAGCCCAAGCCCGAGTTTGATCGCTCATCCCCTTCCGTGCTCGAGTCACCAAAGGGTAGGGTTCGTGCCCAGCCGTTGTCGCTGCCGCCAAGAAGGCCGTCTGCCGCGAGCCACGACGAGCCTTCAGCTGCCGGCCACGACGAGCAGGCCATCCGCCACGACCATAGGCCGTCACCACCAGCAAGGTAATTCCTCCTCCCTCCACCCTTTCATCCTCCGTCCTTCCATGTGTTTGTCCCATCGAGCAGGTTGTCCGCCGTGAGCTAGGACGAGCCTTCAGCTGCCGGCCACGACGAGCAGGCCGACCCCGTCCGCCCCCTTCCTCCTCCCTCCTTCTCCCCCACCCCACCCCACCCCAACTACCTCACAGGGGCCGCCCCTCCCCATCCCATGTCGTCCAAGGTCGGCCGGTCGGCGGCCCAGATCCGGCGGGAGATCGGCCCTCCTTCACACCGCCACACCAACCCAGTGCACGGGCCTCCTTCCTCCTCCCTCCTCCTCCCCACCCCTTTCTCCCTCGTCCGATGTAAATTTGTTGTTGTTCAGATTTGTAGTCATCCCTATGAATGTTCAAATTTGTTGTTGTTGTGTATATATATATATATATATATTGCAGATGGTGTACATGTGAATAGACCCCGCACATTGGTAGTCATCCGTGTTAATGTTCAGATTTGATGCATATCGCTATGTAATTATGCTATGCTCCTCAATTGAATTTGATTTTACTTGATTGAAGAATGACTGATAAAGCGGTGTGGGATGATGCACGTGTGAAGACACTCATAGAAATATTCAAAGAAGAGGTTGAAAATGGGAATAGGCCCTTAGGTTATTTGACTAAGAAGGGTTGGAATAATGTTATCGAGAAATGGGAAGCAAGAATAGGAAAGAAATATCCCAAGGATAAATTCAAGAATAAATGGGATGCAATAAAAAAATGACTATGTGTTTTTCATGGAGTTGAAAAATGAAGCTACCAGGCTTGGATGGGATGATGCAAATAGAACCGTTGTTTGCCCTCAAGAATAGTGGGTTGAACATGTTGCAGTAAGTGTAGCAACTTTTAATTTGGCACGCTTTTAAATGATTTAATTATCTCATTTGTACATTCATTTTCACAGATGCCAGAGAAGTCGGGGAAGAAATGCAATCATTTGAAGTTCAAACGACAGGGTCCGAAGCACCTTGAAGATTTACACGTCATATTTGACAAAGTGTATGTCATAGGGGCTAGTGGTTCTTGTGCCGGAGATATATCCTCTCATGAATCAAGTGATGATAATGTGGCTATTTTGGAGAAACCCGATGATAGTGAAGAAATGAAGTTGGCATCTTTGAAGAAACCAAAAACAAGCAAGAAGCGCAAGCAACCTTCAATAAAAAACGAGGAGAAGGAAGACAAGAGTCCTTTCTTACGATTGTACAAGCAGACATACATGAGACAGAAATTGGGGTGGACAAGATAACCTCTAATGTTCAAGCATCATCAGCTCCTCCTGCAACCAACCTTGTCCCTACCATTTCAGAGGTCATGAAGCTGGTGAAAGATTGTGGCGTGAAAGAAAAAAACGCTCTCATGGACACAACCCTCACTCTTATAGTGAAGCCTGAGTTTAGGGAAATCTTCAATGTTCTTGAAACAAATGAAGGGAGGTTTGATTTTTTGTAGAGGGAGCATGAGGAGATGTTGAAGCGCGTGTTTTGAACCATATTTTCTTATGTTGTACAACTACATTTGCTTTCACTGTAAAACATTATTATGTTGTGAACCATATTTGCTTATGTTGTAGGACCTTATTTGCTTATATCTATCACATTTGCTTATGTTGTGCCAAATATTGTGCCAAATATTTTTCTATATTGTTGACAATGAATGTGATAACATTATTACAATCTTGTGTAGATGGATTGAAGGAAGGAAGAAGTGTCCAGAAAGGGACAAGAGGGACTAAAACTTCTTGTTGAACTTGCACATCAGCCTGCTATCATGAGAAACCTAGGTAACCTCTATGTTCGGTGGTACTTGAACAAAACATACAGAGATGCCAAGTAAACTGGACTAGAATGGGTCATGGAGTGTTATGGTCGGTCGAGATACTTCTATAAAATGTTTCGTATGAATCCACAAGTTTTCATGGCACTTTGTTATTTGCTTGTTTCTACATATGGTTTGACATCAACTAGCAATGTCTCATCAATCGAGTTATTGGCCATGTTCTAATGGATTGTTGGAGGCCCTCAAGCATTTGCTTAAGCAGAAAACCATTTTGTATGCTCGCTTTGGACGGTTCACACAAAGTTCAAGGAAGTTTTGTTATGTTTGCACAAGTTGGCGAATGATATCATCAAACCAAGCGATTCTGCATTTAGGAGTGAGCATGAAAATATTAGAGAAGAACGTTTTTCGCCTCATTTCAAAGGCGCTATTGGTGCCATAGATGGATCACATGTGCTAGTGACAATGCTAGCAGATGACGCGGTTAACCATAGATGTCGGCATGGTTTTACACCACAGAATGTGCTTGCAATATGTGACTTTGACATGAGGTTTACCTTTGTGGTTGCGGGTTGGCCGGGCTGTGCACATGATTCAAGGGTCCTAAATCATGCATTAGCACACTTTTCATTTCATGAACCTCCCAAAGGTATAACATCAAAACTCATGTCATCATTCATTGTATTATTATGTGTGACACACACTGCATGATTTAATTCTTGTTTTTAGGGAAATACTATCATGTGGACTCCGAATATGCAAACCGAATAGGCTATCTTGCTCCTTTTAAAGGGAGTACATACCATCTACCAGAATTTCGACTTCCTCGTCACCGTCCGCCTTAAGGGAAATACGAGTTGTTAAACTTTTCACGTTCCTCCCTTCGCAATGTCGTTGAGCGTGCTTTTGGGGTGCTCAAGCGGAAATGGCGCATATTGAAAGGGGTCCCAAGTTTCTCACCTCGTATGCAAAAGCATATCATCATTGGTTGCATGGCATTGCACAACTTCATTCGTGATAGCAAGTTGATTGATTTGTTTTTGATAAATGTGATGCCGATGACGAGTATGTACCTACAGTCCTACGATAGGAAGTAATACCAACACAAGCAGATCCCGTTGAAGAGGATGATAATGAAGATACCATGGATACTATTCGTAGTAGGATAGCGGATGCTTGTCTTGCGATGGCAACATAGGTTAGCTATCTTTGATAAAGGTTATCATCATTTGAACCATATGTATAATTTAGTTGTGAATCATCTCAATTGTCATAATTTTCCTTTATAAAACGGTCGTTCTATTGCCTACTAATGTAAACATCACCATTTTACGGTCAAGTTGTACATAAAAAAATTACTCATTGTCGAGGGTCATTACAAACAATTCACAGTCAAATCTACAGTTTCACAGTTATTTCAGCCAAACAGCTTCCAGCTTTTCCACACGTGAAAGTTCACAACAGTTTTTCATAACTCACAACTCGCAACAGCTTTTACAGAATCTGCAACTCAACCAAACACAACCTAACTTTGTTGACTGGGCCCGTAATCTGAGGCTTATCCTCACGGTTTCCAAAAGCAATATGTCCTTCATGCATCGTTAGGTGACATGCTACCCCAACCGGCGACCCAAGAAGTTATGAACGCCTCGCAGCCACGTTAGGATGATTACTCAGTAGTTCAATGTGCAGTTTTGTATGGCTTAGAACCGGGACTTCAAAGACGTTTTGAACGTCATGGAGCATATGAGATGTTCCATGAGTTGAAGTTTATCTTTGAGAAGAATGCCCGGATCGAGAGGTATGAAACCTTTGATAAGTTCTATGTTTGCAAAATGGAGGAGAACGGACGTGTCAGTGAACATGTGCTCAGGATGTCTGGGTACTCTAACCGTCTGGCTGAGTTTGGAATTGCTCTCCCACCAGAAGCAGTCACTGTCAGAGTTCTTCAATCACTACCACCTAGCTATAAAATCCTTGTGTTGAACTACAACATGCAAGGGATGAATAAATAACTTGCCGAGTTGTTTGCAGTGCTGAAAGTCGCTAAGTCACAAATCCAGAAAGAACATCAAGTGTTGATGGTCAATAAGACCACCAGTTTCAAGAAAACAGCAAGGGAAAGAAGGGTAACTCCAAGAAGAGAGGCAAAGTAGTTGCCCCTCCCACAAAGAAACCCAAGGCTAGACCCAGGCCGGAAACTGAGTGCTATCATTACAAGGGGACTGGTCACTGGAAGCAGAACTGCCCCAAGTATTCGGCCGATAAGAAGGCAACCAACGCCAAACAAGGTATATTTGATATACTGTTGTTGATGTGTACCTCACCAACTCTCGTTGGAGTGTCTGGGTATTTGATACCAATTTGGTTGCTCACATTTGCAACTCAAAGCAGGAACTGCAGAATAGACAAAGGTTGGCGAAGGACGAAGTGACGATGCGTGTGGGAAATGGTTCCAAGGTTGATGCGATCGCCATCGGCACACTCTCACTTGAATTACCGTCGGTATTAGTGATGAACCTAAATAATTGTTTTTAGTGCCTGCGTTAATCATGAACATTATATATGGATCTTGTTTATTGCGAGACGGTTACTCATTTAAGTCAGAGAATAATGGTTGTTCTATTTATATGAGTAATATCTGTTGTGGTCATGCGCCCAATGTGAGGGGTTTGTTCATGTCGATTCTCAATAGTGATGACACACATATCCACAACATTGAAGCCAAAAGATATAGTTTAATATGATAGCGCCACTTTCTTGGGGCACTGCCGCTTAGGTCATATTGTATAAAATGCATGAAGAAACTCCATGCTGATGGACTTTTGGAGTCACTTGATTATGAATCACTCGATACATGTGAACCATGCCTCATGGGTAAGATGACTAAGACTCCGTTCTCCGAAACAATGGATCATGCAATTGACTTGTTGGAGATCATACATACTAATGTGTGCGGACCAATGAGCATAGAGGCGTGCAGTGGTTATCATTATTTTCTCACCTTCACAGATGATTTGAGTAGATATGGTTATATTTACTTGATGAAACACAAGTGTGAAACGTTTGAAAAGTTAAAGAAACTTCAGAGTGAAGTTGAAAATCATCATAACAAGAAGAACAAATTCCTATGATCTGATCGAGGAGGAGAATATCTGAGTTATGAGTTTGGCACTCACTTAAGACAATGTGGAATTGTTTCACAGTTGGCACCGCGTGGAACACCATAGCATAATGGTGTGTCCGAACGTCGTAATCGTAGTTTATTAGATATGGTGCGTTCTATGATGTCTCTTACCGATTTTCCGTTCTCATTTTGGGGTTATGCATTAGACACATCTCCATTCACTTTAAATAGGGCACCATCAAAATCTGTTGAGACGACGCCATATGAACTGTGGTTTGGCAAGAAGCCAAAATTGTCGTTTCTTAAAGTTTGTGGATGTGATGCTTATGTCAAAAAGCTTCAGCCTGAAAAGCTGGAACCCAAAGCAAAAAAGTGCATTTGCATACGATACCCAAAAGAGACACTTGGGTACACCTTGTATCTCAGATCTGAAGGCAAAGTGTTTGTCGCTAAAAACAGAGCTTTTCTTGAGAAAGAGTTTTCTCAAAAGAATTGAGTGGGAGGAAGATAGAACTTGATGAGGTTATAGAACCTTTACTTCAACCAGAGAGTAGGGAAGCAGAGAAAGATGTTTCTGCGGAACCTACAACGTTTGAATAGGAAGCTAATGATGATGATCATGAAACTTCAGATCAAGTTGCTATTGAACCTATTAGGTCGACAAGGGCACGTACTGCTCCTGAGTGGTACGTGAACCCTGTCTTATCAATCATGTTGTTAGACAACGATGAACCTACGAGCTATGAAGAAGCAATGGTGAGACCGGATTCCAACAAATGGTTAGAGGCCATGAAATCCGAGATAGGATCAATGTATGAAAACAAAGTATGGACTTTGGAAATATTACTTGAAGGGCGAAAGGATATTAAGAATAAATGGATCTTTAAGAAGAAGACGGACGCGGACGGTAAAGCTCGACTCGTGGCAAAGGGTTTTTCACAAGTTCAAGGAGTTGACTACGATGAGACTTTCTCACCCGTAGCGATGCTTAAGTCCGTCAGAATCATGTTAGCAATAGCTGCATTTTTTGATTATGAAATTTGGCAGATGGATGTCAAAACAGCGTTCCTTAACGGTTTCCTTAAGGAAGAGTTGTATATGATGTGACCGGAAGGTTTTGTCGATCCAGGGAATGCTAGCAAATTATGCAAACTCTAATGATCCATTTATGGACGGTGTAAGCATCTAGGAGTTGGAATCAACGCTTTGATGAGGTGATCAAGGCGTTTGGGTTTATACAAGTTTATGGAGAAGCTTGTATTTATAAGAAAGTGAGTGGGAGCTCTATAGCGTTTCTAATGTTATATGTGGATGGCATATTGCTGATTGGAAACGATATAACCTTTTGGGAAGCATAAAGGATTATTTAAATTAAAAAATTCAATGAAGGACCTAGGAGAAGGTACTTACATATTAGGCATCTAGATCTATAGAGATAGATCAAGATGCTTGATAGGACTTTCACAGAGCACATACCTTGATAAAGTTTTGAAGAAGTTCAAAATGGAACAGTACAAGAAAGGGTTCTTGCGTGTGTTACAAGGTATAAAGTTGAGTAAGATTTAATGCGCAGTGACCGCAGAAGATAGAGAAAAGATGAGTGTCATCCCCTATGCTTCGGCCATAGGCTCTATCATGTATGCAATGTTGTGCACAAGACCTAATGTCAGCCTTGCCATAAGTGTGGCGGGAAGGTTTCAAAGTAATCTAGGAATGGAGCACTAGACATCGGTCAAGAATATTCTAAAGTACCTGAAAAGTACTAAGGAAATGTTTCTCATTTATGGAGGTGACAAAGAGCTCGTCGTAAAGGGTTACATCGATGCAAGCTTTGACACTGATCCACATGACTCTAAGTCACAAACCGGATACGTATTTATTCTCCATGGGGGTGCGGTAAGCTGGTGCAGTTCCAACTAAAGCGTGGTACCTGATTCTACATGCGAAGCCGAGTACATAGCTGCCTCGTAGGCAGCTAAAAGAAGGTGTCCAGATGAAGCAGTTCATGACACATCTTGGAGTTGTGCCAAGTGCACTGGATCCAATGACTCTGTTCTGTGACAACACTGGTGCCATTGCTCTAGCCAAGGAACCAAGGTTTCACAAGAGGACCAGTCACATAAAGCGACGTTTCAATTCCATCTGCGATTACATCAAAGAGGAGGACATAAATATTTGCAAAGTACACACGGATCTAAATGTTGCGGACCCGTTGACTAAGCCTCTTCCACGAGCAAAACATGATCAACACTAGAACTGTATGGCTGTTAGATTCGTTACATTGTAAATCACATAGTGATGTGAGCTAGATTATTGACTCTAGTGCAAGTTGGAGACTACTGGAAATATGCCCTAGAGGCAATAATAAAATAGTTATTATTATATTTCCTTGTTCAGGATAATCGTTTATGATCCATGCTAGAATTGTATTGAATGGAAACTCAGATACATGTGTGGATACATAGACAATACACTGTCCCTAGTAGGGCTCGAGTTGACTAGCTCGTTGGTCAAAGATGGTTAAGGTTTCCTAGCCATAGACAAGGGTTGTCGCTTGATACCGGGATCACATCATTAGACAATGATGTGATGGTAAAGACCCAAACTATGAACGTATCATGTGATTGTGTCATTTTATTGCTAATGTTTTTCTGCAAGTCAAGTATATGTTCCTATGCCCATGAGATCATGTAAGTCAATGACACCGGGAGAATACCTTGTGTGCATCAAACGTCGCAACGTAACTGGGTGACTATAAAGGTGCTCTACAGGTATATCCGAGGTGTCTGTTGAGTTAGCATGGATCAAGACTGGGATGTTTCACTCCGTACGACGGAGAGGTATCTAAGGGCCCACTCGATAATACAACTTCACAACAAGCCTTGCAAGCAATGTGACTAAAGGGTTCGACATGAGATTTTTTATTACAGAACGAGTAAAGGGACTTGACGATAACGAGATTCAAATAGGTATAGAGATACCGACGATCGAATCTCGGGCAAGTAACATACCAAAGGACAAAGGGAATGTTATATGGGATTAACTGAATCCTTGACATAGAGGTTCAACCGATTAAGATCTTCGTAGAATATGTAGGAACCAATATGCACATCTATGTTCCGCTATTGGATATTGACCGGAGAGTGTCTTGGTCATGTCTACATAGTTCTCGAACCCGCAGGGTCTCCACACTTAAGGTTCGATGACGTTTCGGTATAGTTGAATTATGTATGTTGATAACCAAATGTTGTTTGTAATCCCGGATGAGATCCCATACGTCACGAGGAGCTCCAGAATGGATCGGAGTCGAAGATTGATATATAGGAAAGGTGCATTTGGCTTCCGAAAAGTTTTCGGGCATTACCGGTAAAGTATCGGGAGTGACGAATGGGTTCCAGGTTCCACTGGAAGGGGCCACCCACCCAGAAGGGGACCAAACATGCCCAATGGTGGCGCACCACCCCTGGTGGGCTGGGCGGCCAGCCCAAGTGGGCCTATTTCGGCCGAAGTGCAAAAGAGAGAGAGAGAGAGGTGGGGCAAACCTACTAGGAGGAGGACTCCTCCCTCCTCTTGGTGCACCGCCCGAACCCCTAGAGTTTACCCTAGGGCTCCACCCCTCCCTCCCTCTATATATATAGTGGATAGTAGAGAGGCTAGCCGCACCTCAAGCCATGGCGCAACCCCTCTCCCTCCACTACTTCGTGACACCTCGTAGGCTATTCCGGTAGTGCACTACGAAGCCCTGTCAGGGTAGCTCCACCATCATCACTGTCAAGTCATCGTGTGCTACTTCTCAAACAACAACGCCAGAAATTGACACGTTGACGGAGACTTGCTTGCGTTTGTTTTTCCCTTGAAGAGGAAAGGGTGATGCAGCAAAGGAGCAGTAAGTATTTTCCTCAGTTTGAGAACCAAGGTATCGATCCAGTAGGAGGGTCTCGTCAAGTCCAGAGTACCTGTGCAAACACAAACGAGCTTGCGCCCAACACTTCAAAGGGGATGTCAATCCCTTCAAGATTGTTTGCAAAGTGAGATCTGAAGGCGGAAAGTGCAACGAAGTAAAAAGTGTAAGGCTGAAAATATGGTGTGGAGTAGACCCAGGGGCCATAGTGTTCACTAGAGGCTTCTCTCAAAATAGCAAATATCACGGTGGGTGAACAAATTACTGTTGAGCAATTGATAGAACCGTGCAAAGTCATGACGATATCTAAGGCAATGATCATACATATAGGCATCACGTCCGAGACAAGTAGACCGATACTTTCTGCATCTACTACTATTACTCCACACACCGACCGCTATCCAGCATGCATCTAGTGTATTGAGTTCATGACGAACAGAGTAACGCCTTCAGCAAGATGACATGATGTAGAGGGATAATCTCAAATCAATGATGAAAACCCCATCTTTTTACCCTTGATGGCAACAACATGATGCGTGCCTTGCTACCCCTTCTGTCACTGGGTGAGGTCACCGCACGGTATGAACCCAAAATCAAGCACTTCTCCCATTGCAAGAATCATAGATCTAGTTGTCCAAAAAAAACCACAACTCGAAGAGAATTACAAGGATATGAAATCATGCTTAAGAGAGATCAGAAGAAACTCAAATAAGATTCATAGATAATCTGATCATAAATCCACAATTCATCGGATCTCGACAAACACACCGCAAAAGAAGATCACATTGGATAGATCTCCATGAAGATCATGGAGAACTTTGTATTGAAGATCCAAGAGAGAGAAGAAGCCATCTAGCTACTAGCTATGGACCCGTAGGACTATGGTGAACTACTCACGCATCATCCGAGAGGTCATGGTGTTGATTAAGAAGCCCTCCATATCCGAATCCCCCCTCCGAAAGGGCACCAGAACGTGCCCCAGATGGGATCTTGCGGAGACAGAAGCTTGCGGCGGCGGAAAAGTACTTTCGATGATCTCCTGATTTTTTGTGGAATTTTTGGGGATATATAGGCGCAAAACCTAGGGCAAAGGGGCCCCAGGGAGCCCACAAGCCAGGGGGCCCCCTGGCCGCGCCATGAGGGCTTGTGGGGTCCCTGGTGGCCCCCTGCCCTGATTCTGCGGCTCTCCGATCTTTTTGTGTTTCGGAAACAATCTTTTTGGCAGTGTCATTCCGTTTGGACTCCGTTCAAAATCCTCCTCTGAAAGGGGTCAAAAACATGGAAAAAACTAGAACTGGCACTTGGCACTGAGTTAATAAGTTACTCCTAAAAAATATATAAAAGGCATGCAAAACATCCAAAGTTTGACAAGATAATAGCATGAAACCATAAAAAATTATAGATACGTTGGAGACGTATCAAGCATCCACAAGCTTAACTCCTGATCGTCCTCGAGTAGGGAAGTGATAAAGAATGAATTTTTGATGTGGAATGCTACCTAGCATAGTTGTCCTTTGCAACTTCTTTCACGTGACATGAATGTTCAGATTCGTAAGATTCGAAACAATAGTTTGCTATTGACATGAAAACAATAATACTTCAAGCAAACTAGCAAGGTAATCATGAACTTTCAAAATAACAAGGCCAAGGAAAGTTATCCCTACAAAATCATATAGTCTGGCTATGCTCCATCATCCTCACACAACTAATGTAAAACATGCACAACCCCGGTATTGGCCAAGTAATTGTTTTCGCACTCTTACTTTCTCAAACTTTTTATAACTATCACGCAATACATGAGCTTGAGCCATGGATATAGCACTATAAGTGGAATAGAGTGTGGTGGTGGTTGTGAGACAAAAAGGAGGAGATGGTCACATTGACTCGGCGTATCAAAGGGCTATGGAGATGCCCATTAATAGATATCAATGTGAATGAGTAGGGATTGCCATACAAGAGATGCACTAGAGCTATAAGTATGTGAAAGCTCAAAAGGAGAACTAGTGGGTTTGAATCCAACTTGCTTGCTCACGAAGACCTAGGGCAATTTTGAGGAAGCCCATCATTGGAATATACAAGCCAAGTTATATAATGAAGATTCCCACTAGCATATGGTAGTGACAAAGCAAGAAGCTCTCAATCATGAATAACATGGTGTTATTATGAAGCACAAGTGTGGAAAAGGATAGTAGCATTGTCCCTTCTCTCTATTTTTTTATTTGGGATCTTGGGCCTCTTTTTTTTTGGGCTCTTTGGCCTCTTTTTTTATTTATTTCCTCTCATGGGACAATGCTCTAATAATGATGATCATCACACTTTTATTTACTCACAGCTCAAAGCTCAAAATGATGATGACCCTATAGGAAATGCATCCGGTAGTGTACCGGGATGTGCAACGATCTAGCATGGCGTATGACGTTGGAATATCTCGCTAGCTATCTTACGATCATGCAATGGCAATATGAGAGTGACGACACAAGTCATGAGACGGAACGGTGGGAGTTGCATGGCAATATATCTCAGAATGGCTATGAAAATGCCATAGTAGGTAGGTATGGTGGCTGTTTTGAGGAAGGCATATGGTGGGTTTGTGCACCAGCGAGAATTGTGCGGCACTAAAGAGGCTAACAAAGGTGGGAGGTGAAAGTGCATCTATACCATGGACTTACATTAGTCATGAAGAACTCACATACTTGTTGCGTAAGTTTTTATTAGTAATCGAAACAAAGTGCTAAACGCATACTCCTAGGGGAAGGGTTGGTAGGTGTTAACCATCGCGCGATCCCGACCTCAACACAAAGGATAACAATCAATAGATCTGTTAAATTGTGATCCAAATTCTACCGTATTGGACTAGACGTAGTACAAACGGTGTGGGCCTTTGCGTTGGTACCGACGCGTACGAGTACAACTCGTTTACTCGTCCTCCAAGGACTCTCATGTATTGCCCCTCATATATACTCCATGTAGTCGCACCTAAAGACGACCTGTCGTCTCGTGCTTGTAATACTCCTCCTCATAGTAATTGCGCCTTCGTGTGTCCGTGGTTTTCTCCCGCAAGGGTTTCCACGTAAAAATCCATGTCTCTTGTGCCTCGTTGATCTCGTTTTATCTAACAAGTGGTATACAGAGCTGAGGTTACAGATACGAGATTCGCCTGAGATGAGAGCTAGGGTTCGGCACGCTGTGAGCCGCCGCTGAAGCAATCTTTCAATCCGATCCGAAGCGAGATCGTTTTTTCCTGTGCTACTGCGAGAAGCCGAGACCGACAGGAATTTCTTCTGCTACTGCGTCATATAAGCCGAGGCCGTCGCTGTTACCCATTAAGTCCCAATCACGCCACACCCTCGCCTCGTTTTTTCTCGCGACGCCAGACGTTCTCAACGCAGCCACGCGCGAGGAGTCCACCGAAGCCGCTGTTACTCTGATCCTGCTGCCGAGTTGCCGCCGCTGTTCCGCTGCAAGACGCGGGTTACTAATCAGCCACGACTTCGTACCAATCCAGATTCGTTTTCTCTTCATCCCTTGTCATCAAGACCTGGTACTAGACAGCTTGTCACGCGGAGCTACTATTTCAGATTTGGTTTTTCCCCTCCAATTGCTATATCTACCCAAGAGCTACCAGGTGATATTGTTTCAATCTTGCTGCATCGCATTAATTAATTCTGTCAAGAATTTTCTGCCGGCTTGTACTACTTTGTGTACACATATTTATCTACTCATGGCTTCCATGAAGTATGATCTTCCGCTGCTGGACCATGACACAAGGTTTACCCTATGGCAAGTCAAGATGCGGGCGTTGTTGGCGCAGGCCGACTATGATGATGCACTGGATAGTTTTGGAAAGAATAGAATTGAGGATTGGATTGCTGAGGAGAGAAGAAGGGATCGTAAGGCTTTGTCACAAATTCAACTCCATTTGCATAATAATATTTTGCAGGAAGTTTTGAGCGAGAAAACTGCCGCCGCTCTATGGTTAAAGTTGGAAGGGATTTGCATGACAAAAGATCTCACCAGCAAGATGCATCTGAAGCAAAAATTATTCATGCACAGGTTACCTGAGGGAGGTAATGTTTTGAATCATATTTCAGAATTTAAAGAGATCATATCCGATCTAGCTGCAATGGAGGTTACGTATGATGAAGAAGATACTGCTTTAATGTTACTTTGTTCACTGCCAAGTTCTTATACCAATTTTCGAGACACCATATTATACAGTCGTGATACTCTCACGCTTAATGAAGTTTATGAAGCTTTGAACTCTAAGGAGAAGATGAAATTAATGGTGCCTCATGATGGTTCAAGTTCATCCCAAGCCGAGGGATTATCTCTTCGTGGTAGGAAAAGGAGAAGAACTCACATAATGGAAACCATGGCAAAAGTAAGAACGGCTAGAGGGGCCGGTCGCAATCCAGAGACAAGAAGCAATCTTGCACGTATTGCAAGAGAGACGGGCATGATATCTCAGAATGTTTCAAGTTGCAGAACAAGGAAAAGAGGAATGGTACGTATAAACCGAAAGGTAACAAACAAGGTGAAAATTCTGCTAATTTTGCTCATGATGAAAGTTCCGATGATGCTCTTGTTGTTATTGCTGGATGTGCTGAGACCAATGATGAGTGGGTACTTGACACTGCGTGTACTTTTCATATGTGCCCGCATAGAGATTGGTTTACTACTTTTGATTCTACTACTGCTGCTGGTTCCGTTTTGGGTTTTGATAATTCACCATGCAAGATTGAAGGCATTGGTTCCATTCGAATCAAGATGTTTGATGGCACAATCAGAACTTTGACAGATGTTCGGTATATTCCGAAGATGAAGATAGATCTTATCTCTGTGAGTGCCCTTGATGCAAAGGGGTACAAGTATTCAGGTGGAGATAGCGTTTTGAAGGTCACCAAAGGTTCTCTCATTGTTATGAAAGGTGACTTAAGTTCGACCAATGGTCTTTATGACCTTCGAGGTTCTACCGTTTCAGGTAACGCTACTCCAGTTATTTCAAAGAATTCTGGTTGTGATGCTTCCAACCTTTGGCATATGCGTCTTGGACATATGAGTGAACTTGGTTTGGCAGAGTTAAATAAGAGAGGTCTTCTTAAAGGATACCAAACTGGTAAATTGAAATTTTGTGAGCGTTGTATCTTCGGCAAGCACAAGAGGGTGAAGTTCAACACTTGGACTCATACAACTGAAGGTATTCTTGATTATGTGCATTCTGATTTATGGGGACCATCTCGCAAAAGGTCATTAGGTGGTGCTCGTTACATGTTGACTATTATTGATGATTATTCGAGAAAGATTTGGCCTTATTTCTTGAAGCATAAATGGCAAGCTTTCTCAGCTTTTAAGGAGTGGAAGGTTATGATTGAGAGACAAACTGAAAAGAAGGTAAAAATACTTCGCACTGATAATGGTATGGAATTCTGTTCTAAGCAATTTGGGAATTATTGCAAGTCTGAAGGCATTGTCAGACACCACACCGTTCCTTATACTCCTCAACAAAACGGTGTTGCTGAGCGTATGAACAGGACCATTATTTCCAGAGCCCGTTGCATGTTGTCCAATGCAGGTTTGCATAGGCGTTTTTGGGCTGAGGCCGCTTCCACTGCTTGTTATCTCATCAACCGTTCACCATCTATTCCTCTTAATAAGAAAACTCCAATTGAGGTATGGTCTGGTTCACCTGCTGATTATTCACAATTGAGAGTTTTGGTTGCACTGCTTATGCTCATGTTGATAATGGAAAATTGGAGCCAAGGGCTGTTAAGTGCATCTTTCTTGGTTATAAATCTGGTGTTAAAGGTTTTAAATTGTGGAATCCTGAAACACAAAAGATTGTTATTAGCAGGAACGTTATCTTTAATGAATCTGCTATGTTACATGATGTTGCATCTACTAATGTTCCAATTGAGAGTGAACAGCAGCCTACTGTTCAGCAACCTACTGTTCAGGTGGAGCATGTTATTGATTCAGGTGATACTTCTGATAAGGAAAATGTTGATGCACATGATGAACCCGTCTTTGATGATGAACATGTCACTCCAAATCAGCATATTGTTCCACACGGTTGGAATCTCGCACGTGACATAGTTAGGCGAGGTATTAATGCACCTGAAAGGTTAATGGAGGAGTGCAATATTGTTTCTTTTGCTTTATCTGTTGCAGAAGAAATTGAAGGTAATGCTGAGCCTTCTTCATATTCCGAGGCTATTATTTTTGGTGATAGTAATAAGTGGATGGCTGCTATGCATGATGAGATGGAATCACTTGAAAAGAATGGCACTTGGGATTTGGTAAGATTACCTAGAGAGAAGAAACCTATTCGTTGTAAGTGGGTTTTCAAAATAAAGGAAGGTGTTTCTCGTAATGATGAGGCAAGATATAAAGCAAGGTTGGTTGCTAAAGGTTATAGCCAAATTCCAGGTATTGACTATAACGAAGTCTTTTCTCCTGTTGTGAAGCATAGCTCTATTCGCACTTTACTTAGTATTGTTGCCATGAATGATTTTGAGCTTGAACAATTGGATGTTAAAACTGCATTTTTACATGGAGAATTAGAAGAGGATATTTATATGGAACAACCTGAAGGTTTTGTTATTCCTCAAAAAGAAAAGCTTGTCTGTAAGTTAAAGAAATCTCTTTATGGATTGAAGCTATCCCCTCGACAGTGGTACAAGAGATTTGACACCTTTATGCTCTCTCAAGGTTTCAAACGGTCTAATTATGATAGCTGTGTTTACTTGAAAACTGTCAATGGTTCAGCTATTTATTTGCTCCTTTATGTTGATGATATGTTAATTGCTGCAAAGAGCATGTCAGAGATTGATGAACTAAAGAAGCAATTGAGTAATGAATTTGAGATGAAGGATTTGGGTGCAACAAAGAAAATACTTGGCATGGAAATATCCAGAGATAGACCGTCTGGAAAATTATATCTCAGTCAGAAGGGATATATTGATAAAGTTCTTCGTTGTTTTAATATGCATAATGCCAAGCCAGTAAGTACTCCGTTAGCTGCACACTTCAAATTATCATCAGCCTTATGTCCCGAGTCAGATGCAGATATTGAGTACATTTCTAGAGTTCCCTATTCGAGTGCAGTTGGTTCACTTATGTATGCCATGGTTTGTTCTTGTCCGGATTTATCTTATGCACTGAGTGTTGTTAGTAGATACATGGCTAATCCTGGAAAAGAGCATTGGAATGCAGTTCAGTGGATTTTCAGATACCCGCGAGGTACTTCTAATGCTTATTTACAGTTTGGGAAAACTGGAGATGGACTTGTTGGTTTTGTTGATTCTGATTTTGCTGGTGATTTGGATAAGAGAAGATCGCTCACAGGTTATGTTTTCACCATTGGTGGTTGTGCTGTGAGTTGGAGAGCAACTTTGCAGTCTATTGTGGCTTGTTCCACTACTGATGCCGAGTATATGGCTATTTCTGAGGCATGCAAAGAAGCTATCTGGTTGAGAGGTTTGTACACTGACCTTTGTGGAGATTCATCTTGCCCTACCATATTTTCTGACAGTCAAAGTGCTATATATTTTACAAAGAATCCAATGTATCACGAGAGAACAAAACACATTGATGTCAGATTTCACTATGTTCGAGATGTTGTTGCTAAAGGTGATTTAAAGGTATGCAAGATAAGTACACATGATAATCCAGCTGATATGATGACAAAGCCAGTTCCTACCAATAAGTTTGAGCTTTGCTCAGGCTTAGTTGGTATTTCTCACTAGTCCTATGGACTTTGACGCACAAGGTGTTTATGCTGATTTGAATGGAGTTATTCACTTTCTTCGACTACTGGAGGGAATTTGGCTCAAGGTGAAGATTGTTAAATTGTGATCCAAATTCTACCGTATTGGACTAGACGTAGTACAAACGGTGTGGGCCTTTGCGTTGGTACCGACGCGTACAAGTACAACTCGTTTACTTGTGCTCCAAGGACTCTCATGTATTGCCCCTCATATATACTCCATGTAGTCGCACCTAAAGACGGCATGTCGTCTCGTGCTTGTAATACTCCTCCTCATAGTAATTGCGCCTTCGTGCGTCCGTGGTTTTCTCCCGCAAGGGTTTCCACGTAAAAATCCGTGTCTCCGGTGCCTCGTTGATCTCGTTTTATCTAACAAGATCAATTATGCTCCGACTTCCTAACATAGCGGTTCACCATACGTGCATGCTACATGAATCACAAACTTCAACACAAGTATTTCTAGATTCACAACACCCTACTAACATAGCTCTTAATATTACCATATCCACGTCTCAAAACTAATTGAGAGGAATCAAGACTTCTCTTTCTACTCAATGCACATGAAGATGGAGGGTTTTGTATCCTCTTTGAGTACCTATCACCTTTGGGACTACTTTCATAGCATAAGCCAATTACCAAGTCATCCACCGCCGTGCTCTAAAAGATATAAGTGAAGCACATAGAGCAAAAGTATCTAGCTCAAAAGATATAAGTGAAGCACTATGAGCATTCTAGCAAAATCACGATGAGTTCATGTCTCTCTCTCTCAAAATCGTGTGCAGCAAGGATGATTGCGACACAACAAAAAGAAAAGACTCCTAAGATACAAGACGCTCCAAGCAAAACACATATCATGTGGTGAATAAAAATATAGCTCCAAGTAATGTTACCGATGGATTGAAGACGAAACGTGGCATCCCCAAGCATAGGCTTTTTGGTGTCCTTGAATTTGGCTTGGGACGCCTTGGGAATCCCCAAGCTTGAGCTCTTTCCACTCCTTATCTCTTTGTCCATGAGAACATCACCCAAAACTTGAAAACTTCACAACACAAAACTTAAACAGAAACTCGTGATAACATTAGCACAAGAAAACAAACTACCGCTTCTTTTGGTACTGTAGCAAACTTGAATTCTATCTATATTGGTGTTGGGCTACTGTATTCTCACTTTTCCATGGCTAGTACCCCCTGATACTAACCATAGTTTCATCAAAACAAGCAACCAACTCAACAAAAATTGAATATGTCAAAAACAGACCAGTCTGTAGCAATCTGTATACTCCGTATACTTATGATACCTCAAAAAAACCGAAACATTACGACTACCTGGGAAACAGGCATATAAACCAGAAGCAAAAAGAATCAACTCAAAAGCTCTTTCTCAATAAAAATAAAAAATCATCTCGTGAGCAAAAAGTTTCTGTCTTTTTCCAGCAGGATCAAACAACCATCACCAAGACTAGTCATAAAGGTTTTGCTTGGCTCAAACACAAAAAGAAACACAAAAACACAATCATAACAGAATTATGGTGGTGTGGACGCAACAAAACAGAAAGGAAATGATAAATTCATTGGGTTGCCTCCCAACAAGCGCGATTGTTTAACGCCCTTAGCTAGGCATTGGTAATTCAATGATGCTCACACAAAAGACAAGAATTGAAGCACAACGAGATCATCATAAAGCATATGAAAATCACATCTAAGTCTAACATGCTTCCTATGCATAGTCATTTTATAGGAAAACAGGTCGTCAAGACAACCAATAGTTACCTTATGCAAGGAAGAAGAAAGAGACAAGAACAATCTCAACATAACGAGAGGTGATTTGGTAACATGAAAGTTTCTACCACAATATTTTCCTCTCTCATAGAAATTACATGTGGGATCATAATAAAATTCAACAATATAGCTATCACAGAGGATATTCTTTTCATGATCCACATGCATGCAAAGTTGACGCTCTTCAAAAATAGTGGGATTGTCATCAACCAAAGTCATGACTTATCCAATCCCACTTTCAATATTGTTGCAAATATCATAATCATCATGAGGCTTGAACGAATTTTCAAGATCAGAAGAAAGATCATCACCCCAATCATGATTATTGCAACAAGTAGGGGACATAGCAAAACTAGCATCCCCAAGCTTAGGGTTTTGCATATTTTTAGCACGATTGTCACTAATAGGATTTATAGTGAAACCATTGCAATCATGCTTTTCATTCAAGGAGCCCTCGTGAATCACTTCATAAGTTTCTTCATCACGATTTTTAGATTCACGCATCTCAAGCAAAACTGCATAAAGATAGTCAAGTGCACTCAATTCACTAGCAATTGGTTCCACATAAGTGGAACTCTTAAAGAGATTAGCAAGTGGGTGAAGATCCATATCACTAGATTTTAAGCAAGCGAAGATGCAAGCATATTGAGGGCACATAGCACACAAGCAAAGGAAAGGCAAACGAAGAAAAGGGAAAATCTTTTTGTAAATTTTTGTTTTTCATAAGTGGGGGAGAGGAAAACGAGAGGCAAAAAAGTAAATGCAAGAGATGAATTTGCGACACTTACTTGGATGAGTTCTTGACTTGATCCTCCCCGGCAACGGCGCCAGAAATTCTTCTTGCTACTTCTCAAACAACAGCGCCAGAAATTGACACGTTGATGGAGACTTGCTTGCGTTGGTTTTTCCCTTGAAGAGGAAAGGGTGATGCAGCAGAGGAGCAATAAGTATTTCCCTTAGTTTGAGAACCAAGGTATCGATCCAGTAGGAGGGTCTCATCAAGTCCAGAGTACCTACGCAAACACAAACGAGCTTGCACCCAACGCTTCAAAGGGGTTGTCAATCCCTTCAAGATTGTTTGCAAAGTGAGATCTGAAGGCGGAAAGTGCAACAAAGTAAAAAGTGTAAGGCTGAAAATATGGTGTGGAGTAGACCCCGGGGGCCATAGTGTTCACTAGAGGCTTCTCTCAAAATAGCAAATATCACGGTGGGTGAACAAATTACTGTCAAGCAATTAATAGAACCACGCAAAGTCATGGTGATATATAAGGCAATGATCATACATATAGGCATCACGTCCGAGACAAGTAGACCGATACTTTCTGCATCTACTACTATTACTCCACACATCGACCGCTATCCAGCATGCATCTAGTGTATTGAGTTCATGACGAACAGAGTAACGCCTTCAGCAAGATGACATGATGTAGAGGGATAATCTCAAATCAATGATGAAAACCCCATCTTTTTACCCTTGATGGCAACAACATGATGCGTGCCTCGCTACCCCTTCTGTCACCGGGTGAGGTCACTGCACGGGTAAACCCAAAACCAAGCATTTCTCTCATTGCAAGAATCATAGATCTAGTTGGCCAAACAAAACCCACAACTCAAAGAGAATTACAAGGATATGAAATCATGCATAAGAGAGATCAGAAGAAACTCAAATAAGATTCATAGATAATCTGTTCATAAATCCACAATTCATCATATCTCGAAAACACACCGCAAAAGAAGATTACATCGGATAGATCTCCATGAAGATCATGGAGAACTTTGTATCGAAGATCCAAGAGAGAGAAGAAGCCATCTAGCTACTAGCTATGGACCCGTAGGTCTGTGGTGAACTAATCACGCATCATCGGAGAGGTCATGGTGTTGATGAAGAAGCCCTCCATATCCGACCCCCCCTCCGGCAGGGCACCAGAACGTGCCCTAGATGGGATCTTGCGGAGACAGAAGCTTGCGGGCGCGGAAAAGTACTTTCGATGATCTCCTGATTTTTTGTGGAATTTTTGGGGATATATAGGCGCAAAACCTAGGGCAAAGGGGCCTCAGGGAGCCCACAAACTAGGGGGCCGCCTGTGGGGTCCTTGGTGGCCCCCTGCCCTAATTCTCCAGCTCTCCGATCTTTTTTTGTTCCGGAAAAAATCTTTTTGGCAGTTTCATTCGGTTTGGACTTTGTTCAAAATCCTCCTCTGAAAGGGGTAAAAACATGGAAAAAACAAGAACTAGCACTTGGCACTGAGTTAATAAGTTAGTCCCAAAAAATATATAAAAGGCATGCAAAACATCCAAAGTTTGACAAGATAATAGCATGAAACCATAAAAAATTATAGATACGTTGGAGACGTATCATCGTGCTACTGGAGAATTTTGCAACCTCTTCATCTCTCTTGCTGGATCAAGAAGGCGGAGATCATCATCAAGCTGCACGTGTGCTAAACGCGGAGGCGCCGTCCGTTCGGCGCTAGATCATGATTGGATGGCGGGATGACTTGCGATCTGGATCGCGAAGACGTTCGACTACATCAACCGCTTTTCTTAATCCTTCCCGCTTAGCGATCTACAAGGGTATGTGGATTAATCTCTCCTCTTGTAGATGGTCATCATCATGGATAGATATTATGTGTGCGTTGGAAATTTTTTTGTTTCCCTTGCAACGTTCCCCAACAACTTCATAATCTAAATATCTGTTGAGCAAAATAGGGTCATTAGGTGGAGGTGACAATCACAAATGTGCAGCTATACAGGAGGCATAAATTCCTCCGTACAATTCACCATTGCTAGAGTTGGAATGTAACCTTCGGGAAAGAATTACACCAAGGTTGCAGAGTTGTTCACCAGTCACCGCAGTGTGAATAAAGTTCAAATCAGGTCCACATAATGCACTACAATCTTGTTTTCCTACTATGAATTTCCCATTCAATAGCGCAAAGTAACAAATAGAAGGAAAATGAATGCTTTTAATTCTAGCATGCGTCACTCTTCTGTTTTCTCCAACACAAAGGCTTTCGACTAACAAATTGTAATCAATTTTGTGGTTTCTCAGGTGAACCCCAAAGTGGGAGCTTGCATGCGATAGAAAAGTCTTCTAGGATCACGCTAAAGGATCTATCATAAAGATTAAACAAAACACTAGAAGTACTAGAGAGATAACAGAATCCACGCGTGAATGTACGGGCAAGGTTATAATGCTGAACACACTTATGTGCAAGGAAGTCGGTGAGGCTGGTGTTCTGAATGAAATGATCAAATTCCTCTTTGATACGTGCATTCCTCATGAACTCTTCGCTTGGCCAGCGGCAGGATTTGGCATCAGCCATGATTATCTGATTGGCCCGAGGATCGATGTAAGCTTGATGTATCGAGCTCTCGCTCGATGATTCTCCTGAAGTACACTTTATCGAGGAACTCCTCATGAAGAAATTCATCTCCCTAAATACAAATTTCTGAAATTTTTGGACCACAAAAATACGTCAATAAAACTTTATGAGAAAGTTAGCAACTCCTCATACAGTACTTAAAATCTATATCAAGTATTCTTGCTACTTGGAACTTAAAGATTTTAACATGCAAGCTCATTTTCTGTAGCACAAAGTGCAGCAATTTATGCCAAATATAAAACACCAAGGCTAAAACTAATTGGAGAGTTGGAGGAGTCATATACCAAGGAGGAATTTCCTCAAAACAATTTCGAAAATGGGTTTCCAAGCAAAGAGATCGAAAAATTCAATTTCTGGAGGAAAACACGAGAGAGAGGGAGCTAAGAAATTTTTTCTGGAGGTAGGAGATGATGTGAGCTAAAGGTATAAGGCATGGGGGCCTATGGGCCCCATAAAGTACCGGGGCGCAGCGAGGGGAGGCGCCTTGTTAGCTTGTGGTCCACAAGTGCGTCTCCCTGCTGTTACATTTATGTCAAAAAAATCATTTATTCCAGAAAAAAATCATCTTAAAGATTTATGGCTTTGTGAGACTTTTTATTTTTGGCTCATTTTTCTATGGAACGGGAAACTCACAAAATAGGATAATCATGGCATTTTATTTTTCTAAAGCTAAGAGAAGAGAGAATAAACTTGGGGTACAAAGCATTGTGGATACTGAATTCATCACTCACATGTCTTTCAAAAAGGATCCATTAATTAGGTTGATCAAGTATTATTAATAACCATTTCCGATTAACATGAAACCAAAGAAATTTTGTACATCACTAGGTTACCTCGATGGGGATTTGCATCTCCCCTACAATAGGATTGTATTATTTCTTTTTCTTGAGAGTAGGTAGAGGGATTGTAAAATCTCCAATGATTACCATGGGAATAGGCTCAATGACATTAATATTGTTAACCGGAGTTTGCTTCTTCGGAAAATGCATCATATGTTACGTGCCATTAACATGAAAACTGACCTTGCTTTCGTTGCAATCAATAACATCCATGCAGTCTTAAGAAAAGGTCTACCAAGGATAATTAACATATTGTCATCCTCGGCCACATCAAGAATAACATAGTCTGTTAAGATAGTAACATTTGCAACCACTATGGGGACGTCCTCGCAAATTCCAATGGGTAAGGTAGTTGATTTATCAGCCATTTGCAAACATATCTCAGTGGGTGTAAGCTTATCCAATTCAAGTCTTTTATAAAGGGGACAATTACATTTGAGCCCCTAGCTATGTCACGCCCGTTTGATTTGCCCCTAGATCAAAAAAACTCGCGTTTCTGTCCAAGCTCATTTGCTCCACTTATGCTTTTGCCCTTTGACCGTTCGAACGTCACTTCGAAAACTTCATAACAAATTTATACTAACTTAGAAAAATTCAAATAAGATATCAAAATGTTCGGAAAAAAATCACCTACATCTGGATGTCATTTACATTCATGACAAACGTGATGGAAAGTCCACATCTCAATTTGAGCTCATATGATGTCACCACGAATAGTAAAATCCATAAAAATTGAAAACGAAATCAAAAAATTATGAAAATTTTTAGTTGCAAACATTGACAAATGTTTGGAGTGATTGCAAAGTTTCATCAGGGAATGAAATTTGTGGAAGTCATGGAAAAAAAACAAAATCGGCACTCAAAAATGCTTTTGGTTTGGAGCATCATTTTTGTTTTTGTCCCTTGCTACAAATCAACCGGCTGGTCTTTGCCAAAGATGAGCCGCCTATCAAACCGTCTGATTCGCCCCGCTAGGACTGATTAGAGCCGCTTGATTCCTACTTCAATCATCGCTTCCGTCTTCCTCCAGCTTTTCTAACTCCACTGCACGTGAGATCCATGAACATCATCACACCTTTGCAGCTCTATCGCCAGCGAGCAGTAGCACGGATGTTGCGGTGCAGCTCTGTCGTGGACGAGCAGCCCCATGGATGCAGCGTTGAAGCTTCATCACCGACGAGCAACCCCGCTAGGACTGATTAGAGCCGCTTGATTCCTACTTCAATCATCACTTCCGTCTTCCTCCAGCTTTTCTAACTCCACTGCACGTGAGATCCATGAACACCATCACACCTTTGCAGCTCTATCGCCAGCGAGCAGTAGCACGGATGTTGCGTTGCAGCTCTGTCGTGGACGAGCAGCCCCATGGATGCAGCGTTGAAGCTTCATCACCGACGAGCAAAGCCATGGATGCTGCGCTGAAGCACCATCGCTACTGCGTTGCAGCTCTGTCGCGAGCGAGCAAGGCCATGGATGTTGCGTTGAAGCACCATCACTGCTCCATTGCAGCTCTGTCGCCGGCGAGCAACGCCATGGAAGCTGCGTTGAAGCTTCCTGTCCGACGAGCAGCCTCATGGATGTTGTGTTGAAGCACCATCAATGTTGCGTTGTAGCTCTGACAACGATGAGCGCGCCATGGTTGTTACGTCGAAGCTTCGTCACCGATGAGCAGCACCACAGTTGTTGCGTTCAAGCACCACAAATTCGACAAGCGATGAGGGATCCGTTGCAGCATCACCACCGACGAGATCCACGGGGCTGTGGTGTTTCTTGTGCTGCATTGTAGCTTCGCCGCCATGGTGAGATCCACGGGGATGCAACACTGGCCTCCGACGATGAGAGACACCCACCTCTGGCCTTCACTTGTTGAGCTGCAGCGCTGCCGCCGAGCGGCGTCAGGCTCCGGCCTCCTCCTTTATGCTGCAACACCATGCATCATCCCTCTCTCTCTCGCGTGTGACAACAAGTGATGGGGGCAAGGAGTGAGGTGAACATGCGGACACGAAGAAGATAAGGCTCGGGCAGTTGCGAGCAGTCATGAATAGGACACGTGTCGTGCGTTCGAGGAGGTTTATGTGATGCGGAAATCAGCCAGTTGAAAATAAACGTTTTCCTTGTTTTTTTGCCATGACTTCCATGAAGTTCATACGCACATGAAACTTTGCGATTACACAACACATTTTTCAATGTTTTCCACTAAAAAATTTCAGATTTTTTTTATTTTACTATTCTTGGTGACATCATATGATCTGAAATTGAGATGGGGTATTTCCAGCACTTTTCTCATGAATTTATATGACATGCAGATATAGGTGACGTTTTTCCAAACATTTTGATATCTTATTTGAATTTTTCCAAGTTAGTATGAATTCGATGTGAAGTTTTCAAAGTCGCAGTCAAACCGTCAAAGGGCAAAAATATAACTAGGGGCTCAAATCTAATTGTCCCTTTATAAAGGGAGAACGGCATAACACTAACACTAGCTCCTAAATCACATAATGCAGTTTTAACAGAATTTCCTTTAAAAGAGAAGTTATGGTGGGTATACCCGGGTCTCCCAACTTCTTAGGTATTCCACCATCAAAAGAGTAATTAGCAAGCATAGTAGCAATTTCAGTTTCAGGTATATTTCTTTTATTGGTAATAATATCATTCATGTACTTAGCATACAGAGGCATTTTCAATATATGAGTCAAGCGAATGCGCAAAAAGATAGGTCTAATCATTTTAGCAAAGCATTCAAATCTTCATCGTCCCTACTTTTAGAAGACTTTTGAGGGAATGACATGGGTTTTAGAACCCATGGCTGTCTCCCTCCCATGTTTTCTAGCAACAAAGTCGCTCTTATCATAACATTTATTTTTAGGAGGTGGGTTATCAAGACCCTCAGCAGGTTCTGTCTCAACACCATTATCAGGTTCCTTATTACTACCCGGTGGATATTCTACATGAACATCATTATTATCATTAACGTTATCATTATGTTCATGTTCACTATGAGATTGTGTCTCAGCATCAGAAATAAAAGCACCATTATGATTCTCGGGAGGTTTTTCAATATCAGGTTCACTAGGGGCATGCAAAGTCCTATCATTTTGTTAATTTTTCTTCTTAGTGCGACTAGGAGTATCATCATTAATTCTGTGACAATCTTGGTCTATTCTTTTAGGATGAACTTCACGATAGAGAGGTTCCCGAGTCATTCTACCTCCTCTAGTCATCACTCCAATAGCATGATCATTAATATTATTCATCTGAACAAGCAAATCATTTTGTGACTTACCTACTTGATCCAGTAGGATGTGAACCATATAGGCTTGTTTACCTAGACCTTTCACACCATTAGCAATTCTAAACATCAAGTCACTTAAGCGGTTTATCATTATGGCATTATTATTAAACTAATTCTTAACATAGTTATTGAAGTGTCCTTGTTTAGTCTTGATAACCCACAAGTATAGGAGATCAATTGTAGCCTTTCTCGATAAGTAAGAGTGTCGAAACCAACGAGGAGCTAAAGGTAGGACAAATATTCCCTCAAATTCTATCGACCACCGATACAACTCTACGCACACTTTACGTTCGCTTTACCTAGAACAAGTATGAAACTAGAAGTACTTTGTAGGAGTGATAGGATAGGTTTGCAAGAAAAGAAAGAAAACATAAATAGAAACTAGGGGATGGTTAGAAACAATTACGTTAGTTTAACGAGTGTGGAAAAGTGGTGGTAGGAGTCGCGGAATTGTCCCTAAGCAATTGACAACGTTACTAGACCGATAGCAAGTTTTATGTGGGAGAGGCCACTGCTAGCATGTCATCCCTTACTTGGAATTCTATGCACTTATGATTGGAACTATTAGCAAGCATCCGCAACTACTAACGTTCATTAAGGTAAAACCCAACCATAGCAATAAGATATATTGGTCCCCCTTCAATCCCGTATGCATCAATTTCTATGCTAGGCTGAAGCTTCTGTCACCCTTGCCCTCCAATACATAGTCCTATTAACATACTACTAACCCTATGGTGTGATCCACGCACACGCTCATATGATGGGCACCAAAGGACAACAACATAACCACAAGCAAATTAAACCAATCATAGCAATTTATCAATCACCCATAGGACAACGAAAATCTACCCAGACATCATAGGATGGCAACACATCATTGCATAATAATATGATGCATAAAGCACCATGTTCAAGTAGTGGGTACATCGGGTTGAGGGAGAGTGGACCGCTGAATTTAGATGGGGGAAGGTGATGGAGGTGTTGGTGAAGATGACAGAGGTGTTGGTGTAGATCGCCATCACACGATGATGTCCCAGGCGGCGTTCCGGCGTCGCCGGGAGAGAGGGGGAGAGAGCTCCCTTCTTCTTCTTCTTCCTTGACCTCCTCCCTAGATGGGAGAAGGCTTTCCCCTCTCGTCCATGGTATCCATGGCAGCGGAGGGGCAATAGCTCCTCCGAGATTGGATCTCTCTCTCTCTGTGTCCTTCTGTTTCTACGCTCCCAGATTTTGTCTTTCACCGTTTCTAAAAATCCCGGAGACCCGTAACTCCGATTGGGCTGAAATTTTAACACGATTTTCTTCGGGATATTATCTTTCTTGCAACGAAAGAAGGTCCCCAACCGCCTTAGGGATTGGTCACAAGCCTGCGAGGCACGACCCCACCCCCAGGCCGCAACAAGGGGGCTTGTGACCCCCTCGAGCATCATTTCGCGTTGATTCTTCTTCCCAAAAATCATAAATATTCCAAAACAAATCCCCGTAGGTTTTTTATTGTGTTTGGACTTCATTTGGTATGGCTAATCTGCGAAACAAAAAACATGCAACAAACAGGAAATGGCACTGGGCACTGGATCAATATGTTAGTCCCAAAAATAGTATAAAAAGTTGCCAAAAGTATATGAAAGTTGTAGAATATTGGCATGAAACAATAAAAAAATTATAGATACGACGGAGCCTTATCATTTAGAAATGTAGTTGTCAAATTCATCCATGCAGTGATCGGGAGTCTTAGCATAAGGTATATCATTTTTTAGTAAAAGAATACATAGAGTTTACCTCTACTACGAGTGTTGGGGCAACAAGTCCACGTATTTCTTCAAGCGACGTAAATTTCTTGATATCCTCAATTTTAATACCTTTCTCTTTCATAGATCTTTTTTGCTTCTTGCATATCTTCACGGCTCAGGAATAGAATACCTCTCTTCTTTTGGATAGGTTCTGATGGTGTTTCAGGGAGTGTCCATTCATCGACATTTTGCAATATATTATTTAGTAACTCTTGTGCTTGTGCAACTGTTCTTTTCGTGAAAACGCAACCAACACAACTATCTAGGAAGTCCCTAGAAGCATCAGTTAGTCCATTATAAAAGATATCAAGAATTTCATTTTTCTTAATAGGACAATTAAGTAAATCTCTAAGTAACTGGAGAAGCCTCCCCCAAGCTTGAGGGTGATTCTCTTCTTTAATTTGCACAAAGTTAAATATTTCTTGTGAAACAACTTGTTTCTTGTGAGCAGGAAAATATTTTTCACAGAAGTAATAAAGCATATCTTGTGGACTACACATACAACGAGGAGCAAGAGAAAGAAATCATTCCTTTGCCCCGCCTTTCAACAAGAAAGGAAAAAAGCTTAAGAATATAATCGTAGCGTATCTTTTCATCATTGGTGAACAAGGCAACAATATCATTATGTTTCATAACGTGTTCAACTACAGTTTCATTTTCATAACCATGAAAAGGATCACACTACTATAGGAGTTAATTTCGGGTCTATAGGAAATTCGTAGTCCTTATGAGTGACAAATATAGGAGAAGTGACAAATCTAGGATCATTTTTCATTTTCTCCATCATAGATTTTTCTTTTAGTTTGCATAGTAACTTTTTCAAATCAACTCTATCGTTGCAAGCAAGAAAATCTCTAGCTACCTCACCATCCATAACATAACCTTTAGGTACGTAAGCTAATTCATATCTATTAGGTGGACAAGGTGTAATAGGTGATTCAATATCTTCATCAGTTTTAGCATTTTCAAGTTTACTAGATGTAGCAATATGAGCATCAAGTAATTCTCCTAGTGTCACAGTTTCAGTTTTGCCATTTATAGCAATAGTATCGTAATTAATTTCAGAAGTAGCATCATCAAGTTCATGTGGCATATCAGGACGGTCAACAGGTGGTGGTGTAACAAGTTGATTCAAAATAGTAAGTGAATCAAAGGCAGAGCTAGATGGCAGTTCCTTACCTCCTCTCGTGCGGGAGGGGATGATCTTAGTTCGATTATCTTTCAGATTCTTCATAGTGGCAAATGGATATGCTTAAGTCAACACAATAAATAGATCTATGTTCCCTGGCAACGGTGCCAAAAAAGGTCTTGATAACCCACAAGTATAGGGAATCACGACAGTCTTCACGGGTAGTATTTCACCCTAATTTATTGATTCGACACAAGAGGAGCCAAAGAATATTTATTGGCCGTAACAATTGAGTTGTCAATTCAATCGCACCTGGGATATCAATCTGCAACAACGATTCAGTAGCACAACAAATGATAGTGGTAACAATAGTAACAATAACAATTTAGTAACACGTCTGACACTAACACCAACACTAGTAACTCAGCAAGATTTCGTACAAGTAAAACTTAGGCATGTGGGTCAGTGATGGATAACGATTTATATGACATTGATCATGTAACAGTTACACATTAGGGCGACATGGAACTAGCTCCAATTCATCAATATAATCTAGGCATGTATTTTGTATATAGTCATACGTGCTTGCGATAAGAACTTGTATGACATCTTTTGTCCTACCCTCCCATGGCAGTGGGGTCCTATTGGAAGCTAAGGGATATTAAGGCCTCCTTTTAATTGAGAACCGGAACAAAGCATTAACACATGGTGAATACATGAACTCCTCAAACTACGACAATCACTAGAAAAAATCCCAATTATTGTCACCTTGGGGTATGCGGATCAAGACACATAATAGGTAACTAAAACTTGCAAGATAGGATCCAAATCACTCTCATATTCATGAAAAAATAATAGGTTCAGATATGAAATCATGGCACTCGGGCCCTAGTGACAAGCATTAAGCATAGCAAAGTCGTAGTAACATCAATCTCAGAACATAGTGGACACTAGGGATCAATCCCTATCAAACTTAACTTGATTACATGATCAATCTTATCCAATCCCACCACTATCTAGCAAGACTACAATGGAATCACTCACTTCTCGTGCTGAGCATCATGGCGGTGTTGATGAAGAAGGGTTTGTGATGACGACGACAATGAATCCCCCTCTCTGGAGCCCCAAACGTGCTCCAGATCTGCCCTCCAAATGAATAACGGGAGATGGTTGTGGCTTCGTCTCGTGAAACATGATGAAAACTTCTCTGTGATTTTTTCCGCAAAGATGTGATTTTATAGGAGTGGAATTAGGGTCGGAGGAGCCATGTGGGCCCCACAAGCTATCACTATGCGGCTACGGGGGTGCCCTTTTAGCTTGTGCCCCCTGGCATCATTTCTTTCACACGTCTTTGCTCCATACATCCTTATAAATGCCAGAAATAATTCACAAAAAGTTTCGTCTGATATCTAGAACTTCTATTACTACACAAAAATAACACCAAGGTAGTTCTGGTGAAAACGACGTCAATATGAGTTAGTCTTAGTCAAATCATGCAAATTAGAGGTCAAAACCAGAGCAAAGTGTTTGGAAAAGTATATACATTGGAGACATATCAGCCATCAAGATTGATTGCAATGTGTAACCAAATATGTTCAAGGTGGAGTTCATTTGAGGACCTCAAAGGTTGACATATTTGGGCCTATAAGAATCAAGATCTTCATAGTATAATTAATGAGAAGAGTTCAAGCTATGGTATGATCAAGAGAAGATCCTGATGAGCCCATGTGTTGGGTTTTGGTTGATTTAGTCTTGAAGCAAGAAACTAGAGTGAATATTTCATTACACCTCTCAAGAGTTTGTGATGAGAGTATTTAAGAGAGCAAGTGATGAAAAATATGATGCCCATGGTGAATCTTGATATGGCCATGAAAGAGTCTTTGGTGATATAGTCCTGAAGCAATGAAATAAAATGAAGAGTTCATTGTGGCCTTCAAGAAACTAATATAGAGGTTGAAGTAAAGATGTTGGTTGACAAAGATGAAGCTCAAACACTGTATCTAGATGGTGAATACACAAGCACAAACAATGTACCACGTGGGATCAAGTGATCTAGTGATATGGTAAGTAATTGTGAATTGAATTTTGTGCACTAACCCATGCTATGTGTTTGCTATGTCTATATATGGGTTAGGTGTTTCTCATGGGCTTGCATTGAAAGAAAGATTTTGAGTAGCCTATGTGTGGATGGCATCAAGTGCTTATGGTCATAAAGTTTGGGAATCCCAAGTGCAAGATGAGAAGCCGGAGGTTATATGATTCGAAGCTTGTGGTCCACATTGTGGTCATGTACATGTGAATATGTTCCTGAGAGAAGACTTCCCTCATCGTAATAAGAGAAGCAATTCTAATATAGTCACCAAGTGATTATGGTCAAGAAAATGATTCCAACTAGAGGAAAGCATTAATGTTATCAACAAGCTCAAGTGGAATGTCCAAGGCAAGGGCATACCTTATCTAGGTTTTCCTAGTTTTACCGGTCTCATGGTGCTTGGCGGCAGACCGGATTATAGGTTTGATAGTCGTACTATCAAGAGGAACTTTGAGGCAAGTTGCTTGAATACGTTGCATGTCGAGAGTTCAAACCTTTGCATGTTTTGCATCATTATTTCTTGTTTATCTTGGGTGGTTATCTATGTGATCACCTTTGGTTTTTTCATAGATTTAAAATGAGTCCAAGATCATCAAATTCGGAGTTCGCATGCCAACTTATGCATGTTTCAGTTTCCTGCTTTGGATTGTCCTTGGTACCTCATGGGCATGGGGTTTTGCGTCCATAAACACGGGCTTGTACTATGGGCACGAGGAGTCCACGAAGTGTTCGTTGGAGCCCCCAACGACTAATTTTGGGGGTTTGCTGTAAAATATCCCTTCCTCCTCACTTTTTGGGGTTTGTTCATACACTTTCTAAACACCATTTTGAGCATCATAGCACCTCTCCCAAACCCACCTATCCCCTCTATGTGAACGGGGGATTTGTGGTTGGATCATCGAGTCAGTTGTTGATTTCCTCCATTGTATCCCCACCCTTCAATCTCCCACTATCTTGAGTTGCATCTTCTGAGATTGAGATAGTGAGTTGAGAGTTTTGTTGCTTGCCCTTGATTTGCATTTGTTGCATTGGTTTGAGCTCCCTGCGTCGATTTGTTGAAGTGTGAGCCTATGAGAATATTACTCTTGGAGTCTTCCGCCTCCTAGACGGTTTAGTGATATCTGTGCGAAGTTTGTGAAGTTGTCTAGGTGGTCAAGGTTCCTATGAAGGCTTCCTTTTGTGGTGTGCTCTGGGGAAGGGTGTGAAGTGTCCTAGGTGGCCAAGGTTACTCTGGAGCTTCCTTGCTTGTGGTGTTCTTCGATTAATTTTGTAAAGGTGTGATCATTGCCTTACCAACACCGAGGGAATCAAGGCTCATCCGTTGGGGGTGACCCGAAAGTGAGAATACGGTGAGCCACTTGGTGGCACTCTGGAGCTTTGGTCTCAGCATCGCTGCAATGGTGATTAGCTCTCTCACGAGTGTGAACTTCGGGATAAATCGGTGTCCCCTACTCACTTATGGTTAGGTTCCTCTAAAGGCTTCCTTTTGTGGTGTGCTCCGGGGGAGGGTGTGAAGTGGCCTAGGTGGTGAAGGTTACTCTAAATCTTCCTTGCTTGTGGTGTGCTTCAATGAATTTTGTAAAGGTGTGCTCATTTCCCTTAAGACCAACACCGAGTGAATCGAGGCTCATCTGTTGGGGGTGACCCGAAAGTGAGAATACAGTGAGCTACTTGGTGGCGCTCCGGAGATTTGTTCTCGACATCGCTCAAATGGTGATTAGCGCTCTCACGAGTGTGAACTTCGGGATAAGTCTGCGTCCCCTACTCACTTGGGGTTATCTCATTCCCACACCTTTTACTTTGTGCAATTCATATTTGCTCATATTTATATATCTTGTGCTAGATAGAGTTGTTTAGTTGCTCCTACATTTCCATATCTTGTGATGTAGTTTGTGGTTGCTAGTTTCTTTAAGTGGCAATCTTTTTTAGCACAGGTTGTTGGTGCACTTAGTTGAGCCTAGTATATTTAGCATTTGTCCTTGAAAATTATCTATTTAGTTTAATTTTGCATTAGGATAAAGCAAAACCAATAAAAGCTTTAAAATGTTTGTTCACCCCCTGGTCGTCATCTTGGTCCTTTCAATTGGTATCAGAGCTTTGGTCTCTCCTTTGTAGACTTCACCGCCTAGAGAGTAAATATGTTGAGTAGTGGTTTAATGCATGATAACACTTTGTGTTTTATTCAATGTTGAGGAAATCGTTAACTGGTGGATGTTTGCTCGGCTTGGGAGTAGCGATTAATCTTTGAATTGACCTATTAACTCGCTTAATCGGTCGACCATTAGTCGGTGTAATTTCAAACTCAATAGAAGGAAATTTTATATGGAGAACAAATTCTACATTGTAAAATGAATCAAATGGCACCATTTTCTTTTCTCAATAGATGACAAACATGTATACAAAAACAATAATTTAGGTGGGCTCTAAAATCATCAAAAAACATGTATACAACAACACTTTTGCGTCGATTTACGCGTGAGGTTCAACTCCAAGAGACGGCGGCAACGTGACGGCAACAGACTGAAATAGGACGACGTCGGCCGTTCAGGGCATCTTAAGAGCTCAGTTGACGGAGATGTGAGTTCATGAAGGAGGATGGAAAGTAGTGATGCACAAAGGGAGAAGAGAAAGTGGTGACACAAAGAGGAGTGAAGTGACAGTGTGCTGATGAGAACCTAGCGAGCACAAAGGGAGAAGAGAGAGGATAAGAAGAGTGGGAATGAGTGGGTGAAGGGATAAATCCTAGATCGTTAGGAGCGGGAGGGGTTATGTGCCAAATAATCGGGCTTTGTTTGCCCGAGAGTTAGCGGGCCAACAATGATTAATTGGCGTGACAACCGATTAATCGATCTAACATGCCAATTTAATCGGTCTGATAGACCATTTAATCAACCTCGCAATTTAACACACTGAATAGGTGTTATTTGATTTGGCCACCCAATGTCTAGCTATTAATTGGGAAATTAACTTATTAATCGGATGAATTCTTGAACATTGGTTTTAGTGGCGCAAACTATCACTTGTGAAAAAATTGCATTCTTTGTCATTTCTGGGCCATGGGTCCAAATTTTGTGTGAATTTTTCTTGTAGGTGCTTCTTCATGGAAGGATGGAATTTTTCCAACTAGTGAGTAAAGTGATGATATCCTTTGTGTGTATGGTGCTAAGAATGCCATAGTCCGGTCTATATCCCTTGAAGTGTTTGAGTGAATCATGACTTGTGTGATGGATCATGAGATGTGGACCAAACTTGAAGACATATATGGTGGATCCAATCTTGATAGGTTCATCATCTTTCGGGGGAGGTATTGAGGAGTTCTCCACATCTTGAAATCATGAAGAACTCCATATTGCTTCTTCCTCCATGTGCTTGGTCATTTCAACTTCTTCCACCTCACCATCATAGGGATGTCCCAAGGTAATGACATGGTGCATGGAAATCTCAATTGTGATGATGATGTTGTTCTCAACATTGATGATATTTTATGCATAAATTCTCATGTTGTAGCTTCCTTGGACTTGAACATATGTAGCAAAAATGACATACATTCTTGTGTTGATAGTCCATGCATATCATTTATATATTCCTTGAATACCTATTGTGATGATATTCTTGATACTCCTTGTTGCCATGATCTCTATGCTTCTATTTCCTCTCATTTTTGTTGACTAACCATGTAGATCATATAAGAGAAACTAGTCCACACATCACAAATGAATAAATTTCTAGAATAGCAAAGAAGGAAATCACCATGCTGGAGAGGAAATGCTATGATTGTAAAGAAGATGGACATAAATCTCCTACTATTATTGATGAAGAATCTTCCTCTAAAACATAATCATCATCAACCTTCAATCTTCATATGTGCCTCATGGCAAGAGGTATTACCGAGGTATCATCTACTCTTAGTAATGATAATGATGATAGTGATAATAAATGTGATAGTGATATGTGTCTAGTAAGACATGAAATTGCAAATTCTCTTCGTGGTGTAAATAAGAACGCTTATGTGATGTTTAAATATCTTATTAATCATTTTGTAAAGTGTAATAATTACTTCACGAAGAACAAGAACAAATTGAAAAACTTTATTGTAATCTTCTTGACGTGCTAGAAACTCTTAGCGACTTAGAATCTTCTAAAGAAGAGATTGCAGTTGCTCATGGCGAACTTAAAGATGATTTTGAGCACCTTGACCTGAGACTCACAAGATATTATCTTAGTCAAAGTGGTCACTTTCTCTTCTCCATTTGTGCATCACTACATCTACTCAAAATGCTTCATTATCATGTGCTAGTCCTTGTGACTAATATAGACATACTGTTGCCAAATCTTATGATGAATTTCTCTCCTTGCCTCGTTTCTCTAACAATGAAGTGTCTACTTCCCGTGTTACTTTTGTTGATACTAACCCTGTAGAGGAAAACAAAGAGCTTTAGGCCCAAATCACTATTTTGAAGAAAGACTTGGAAAAGTTTCATGAAGGTAACTCTACTCTCAAAATATCTTGAGTGAGGAAAAATCCCCTCATGACAAGGGTGGACTTGGTTTCATCTCCAACAACAAGAAGTTCACAAACAAGAAAAAGGGATAATACCAAGTGAAGAATGAGGCCAACATTCCATGCCTCAAGTGCAAGAATGTTGGACACCATGTGAGATCATGTCCATTAAAGAAGAAGGCTTCACTACAGGAAACAACTTCTTTGCCGCCTGCCATAGAGGACGGTAAAGTTCAAGGTCATGAACGGCAAACTAATTTGTCATCTGCTGGCTGACGGTCCCACTTCCAGCAGTGTAAGTCACGGTAATCAACTTCTTTTCCATCTACAAAACCACAACAGACGGCAAAGAACTTTCTCGTCGGTCTTCCTAGACAAGCCAACGACAAAGGCGATAGACAACAAATCATAGCTGTCAGCCCCGTTAGGTGGCTAACGACAGCCTTTGCCATCTGCCAGCTCACGGCAAAGAAGCTCTCCCTTTGATGTATCTGTTGACGTCAGCAGTCCTATGGCTGCATGTCACTCCTCCCTCCACCTTTGTCGTCTGCCCTGTGTTTCCTTGTCGTCTGCTAGCGATCAGCAAACAACAAAGTGACCAAATGGGTCAGGCCTGGTGCTCCCAGGTTGCACGGGTAGCTGCGATGTGGCACCTTCGCCATCAGCTGGCAGATGACAAAGGCCTTTGTCTCTATGGGACAGATGGCAAAATGCCCATATTACCACTTTTTAAACTATTTTCTGTTATTCCCTCCATTTTCAAAACACATATATGATATATATATAGTTTCAAGCACTAATATAGGCCATGTATTCCAACAAGTACTACACCCAACATGATCGTGAATTATTAAACAAGAGAACACATAGGCTATTAAAAGAGCCAATACACATAGTTTCACACTAATCCTCCATGCATAGCTTCACATTGTTCATCAATACAAAACAAAACAAAAACTAAACACTACGAGTCCATCATGCCAGCTTCCATGTGTGAATAAAATCTGCAAAATGGTAATAAGAAAGTTAGAAGAAGAAGAAGACTAGAATAAGAATAATAATAAGAAGATGATGATGATGATGATGATGATGAAGAAGAAGAAGAAAGAGAAGAAAAATAATAAGAAAACTTACCATCATCGTCATCACGGAGGTGAAGCACCGGGATTGCTCGGGCAGGTTTCACCTAGAGAAGGGGTGTGCGATGCGGCTCGGGAGTTATGTTGCACCAAAAATCATTTGCAATGTCTCGTTAGCATGATGACACTCAGATGTTAAGACTGGTATCTAACGACCATTCAAATGAAACTCACCGTTCCTGTCGTAGTAATTAATGGAATCGGTGGAGGGGTCTGACCGGTCTTCTCACACACAAACTGCACATTTGGTTTTGAAGATTCGGTCATATTATTTAGTAATGAAATGAACATTTATGTGCATGATTTGGCTGATATGGAGAAGAAACTTACCACGAGGATCTCGTACTTGGCCCGGTGAGCCGCCTCATTCCGTGCCCTCTCCTCGTGCAATAACTCAGTCGTCTTCTCCTCCAAGGCCAGTTCCTTCTCCACCGCCACCTGGTCCCTCTTCTCCAAAAGCACCTAGGTTATCGCTCTCTCTTTCGGAAGAGAAGCCTGCAAAACCACTCCTTGTTAGCATTGTAATCGTCGATGGCCACACACACAATGTAATGGAGGATATATATATGAGTTCGTATAACTAACCTCGATGCAAGATCGATTGGCTGTGGACGAGTCCTTCTCTCAGGACAGGATCTCTTTCACGTGCTTTGATCTTCGGGAGAGTGAGAATACAACGTATCAGTCCATCTCCAATGGCTATCAAGCCATGGGGCCTCCCACCACGAGCTATCATCACCAGCTCTGGATCAATAGGTTGTCGCCTCGGGTTAAAGTCCTCCCCTTTCCTCGCCTTCCCCTCCTCGTTGTACCTCATGAGCTTGTTGTGGGAGGAGATGTTGGTGAAATTTTCTGGATGATCAAGGCCAGACTCAGAGAATGCCTTGGCCTTCTTGTATGAGGCAGTATGGACCATGGCATAGAGGTCGTACACCTATGGCACCTCAATGTTATTGTACCTTACATAAAAGAGAGGTACACAATATTAGTGAAGATCTCAAGCTAGCATGAAGAATGAACTGCATGAATCATGAAGCAAACCACATACCCGGTTCCCCCAAATTGATATAAGCTGGTGCTGCCTTGATGGTGTGGAAGACCAACCATTTTGGCACACCGGTCCTTCGCATTATCGTGGACGGATCGCCAGTGGTCTATGCACCACTCATCCACCAACGCCTCCCAACAATCCATCTTATCCGCACACCATCTCGAGGGCACCTAAGTTAGTAAAGAGGACTTTAACCGGTACGCCTTGAACCAAATCAAGGAAACTAAGTACAAGGCCTTAAGAAGAGGTAATTACCTTCATGTATTGCTCCTTCTTCAGAAACTTTCCATGGCACGATGGCTTGTCCTTCTTAATACCACGCATAGCGTAGTAGTCTCGAAGAGCGTCCTGCCGAACCTCGTGTCGTAAGTTATGTAATAGGCGCTTGCATTCTGTATCAGTAACCTTTGCCGCGGCCTCCTCGTATCCCTCCTCACACCTGTAGAAGGTCTGCAATCAAACGAGACAACATTTATTAGTACAATAACTAGCTATTGTTAATTGCTAATTGTGTAAAGGAGAAATTACCCAAAAGCTTCCGATCACCATCTCGTCCCTCGTGTGGCACAAGACACTGTCGATCATCTCCTCCGTCGAGGCCGGGGCAGCCAAGTAGTGCTCCGAGCTCAATCCTAGCTGTGGAAGCTGACCCTCACCGGGCAATGTGACAAACCCCAGGAAATTTTGCCGGTAAAGAACACCAAGGATGGTTTCGGGCTTGCGGAGTCCATTGGCGTGTCGCCAAACCCTACAGTATGAGAATGCCAACGCATTAGATATTTGAATAAACATGAAGGCAAAAGGTACAAAAAGAGTAAATGCACTTACTTCTCCCCATCAGACATAATCACTGGCCTCTGCTCGCGGGTCGCCAAAAGGGGTGGGAGCCGTGTATCACAACGCTGGTACATGGTGACCCCCTTAACCACCTTGCCCTCACTGTGAGTAAACACATCCCCGCCACCATCAACATGGCCACCCGGCCCCTCACGCGGATCCGAATAGGTACCCCATCCGGACGTCTCCTGGGACGTAGCCCCATCCGGAGTCTCGTGGGCCGAAGCCTGTGGGACCGGAGTCTCACGGGACGAATCCTCTAGGACCGGAGTCTCGTGAGCCGAAGGCGCATCGACCCGAGGATTGTGGTCTGGAATCCCCGTAGCCTTCACCTCAGACAGTTCCACCCTAGCAGTCGTGTGCTCGGGTGAATGAGCTAGGAGTGCCGGTGAGGAAGGCGTAGCAGTCCGCCTAACTCCCGTGAGGCCATGTCTTTTACCTCTCTTCTTCCCTCCCCGAACTCCTCTCCCGGTGGGCAATGACACCGGCGAAGAAGTGTCTGCCGGTGTCACCATACTGTCTATCAACGCTCCCCGGAAAGATTGGGGTGGAATGGAAGTACCCCTCCCGTGGGCCGATGACAAAGAAGTACCCACAGAGTGCTATGGACCGGGTCCCAGCATCTTTTGACACCTGCCATGACAAAGAGTAAAAGAAATTAGTAGAACATAAAAAATTGAATACCTAACATGTATAATAATATGTACATAATTTAAGTTGGGATGCATACAAACTAATAGTCTAGATCATATATATATATGCTCTAGGATCAATAAATGCATCATCATCGTCACTATCACGCGTGTCATCATGAATGACGTGCTCCTCGGGTTCTGCGGCATCAACATGTGGATTGCCTTTATTTAATAGATCAAGCATTGACAGGTCATCCACAATAGTAACCTCTTCTTGTTCCGGCTCAAGGGTGAAGTGGGATTCATTGTCGCTGTCTACTTCCATGTTCTAGGGTGAAGTAGAGTGGTTCTTGAAATGTTTTTTGGAAAGACGCATTTATTGGAAGAATTCTCCTTCATATGTGTGTGGGTTAATGTGAGGCTCATAATCCTCTTCATTGGGGATGTGGTCTAGCATGTGGCGGCATCCAACGATTTATATACTTATCAGTTTGGCAGACCCATGGTAGATAAAAAAATTGGGTCGCCTATTGAGCCATAATATAGAGACCGGGAACATCTAAATGGGTGATTTGTCTGATTTTGACTAGCCCTATGTTCATGAGTCTTTCTAGTCTCCTTCGGCTGGAACCAATAACATTTGAATACTATGACGTTCAGTGGGTTTTCACCATAGAATTGAAGTTCATAAATTGCTTCAACTCTTCCATAATATTCGGTACCTCATTCGCTGCAGAGACACCACAATTTGTAGTTTTTCGGTCGGCCATAGATAGCTCGTTGCCAAAGGTATGAAAGTGATACCCGTTGATGTTCTATTTCTGAAATGAACAAACCTTATAGTAAAAACCATTAGCGTCTTGTCTCAATTTGGTGTCCATAGACTCCGAATTAGCCTACAAGTTTAATATGGAAGGATTGTTGCATTAGCCGCAAATTAGACCAAGAAATGAAATGGTCCATTAATGGTAATTACCATTTGTTGGAACCAAGAGATGAAACTGGGATAACCACCTCCATGCTTTGCGAGCAGCTCATAATCTTCGATGGAATCCTTTTGGATCACCGCTCCATCCGAGAATTTTGGCGACGTATCGATTGTATCAAATATCCAACAATATGAGCAGTTCAAAGGAATTAGAAGTTGCAAAACAATGTACTGACAACTTACTCGATGCATGGCCGTAATTCTGTTAGGTTGTTGAAGATATACAACGAAATGGTCCGCCATTTTTCCACATCCAATGCTATTGGTTTCAAAGCACCTACTGGTGCGAGCTTCCCCTTGAATAGGCTCAGGTTGGATCCACCTTTTTTAGGGTCACGAGTATTTTAACGAGGCTTTAGATTATGCAAATGACAATTTCTGGCTTAGTAGTGTGCTTTCACGAAGTTTGCCACCTCCTCAGTAATGAATGCTTCATCCATCAATGCTTCAATTCTACATTTATTTTTAGATTTTGCTCGAAGCGTCTTCTGCATCCTCTCAGTTGCTAAGCACCAACAATTTTGCACAGCCCCCTAATCTTGCCTCGGTCAAGAGATGTAAAATCAAATGTTGCATTGGATTAAAGAAGCTCGATGGAAAGATCTTCTCTAACTTGTAGAGCAACTCCGGTGATAACTCCTCCATGTCATCTACCACGCCACGCGATAGTTCTTTCGCACAAAGAACATAGAAGAAATAGCTCAGCTCTGCGAGTACTAGCCATTCATCCTCGGGAATAAAGCCATGCAACATCACCGATATTACCTGCTCAAATCATATGTGCAAATCATGACTCCTGAGACCAAATATTTTCAATTTTTCAAGACTCGCTCCCCTCTTTAGATTCGATGCATACCCATCAGGGAACATCAACTACATTTCCACCCACAAGATAATTTCCCTCATAGCTCCGCTTTTTGATTGAACCAGGCCTTTGGCTTCGACCATTTCTGCTTTCCTTTCGATTGTCGCATGTTTCTTAACAGTATATCACATAGATTCTGCAAATCGACTCTAGCCTTAGCATTATCCTTTGACTTCCCCTCTATGTCAAACAATGTACCAAACATGTCCTCTCCAATATTCTTTTCACTGTGCATCATGTAAATGTTGTGTGGAAGAAGGAGGTCTTTGAAGTAAGCGAGATCCCACAAGCATGTCTTGTGAGTCCAGGCGTGTTTCGTATTATACCCCTTGAAATACTTTGGATGCTCTCGATTAGGCTCAAGAGTGTTTAATTGATCCAGGATATGTTGGCCTATCAACACACTGGTGTAGATTTTTTACAATTGTTCCTCTCATGAAGTTCTTCTTGTCTTTTCTGAACTCATGGCGAGGATCGAGGAACTGCCTATGCAAGTCGAAGAAATAATACTTTTGACCCGCCTACAACGAATGAAACTGAAGAGTTGCCTTGCATGTGGGGCACGAGAACCTTCCATGCACACACCAACTAGTGAATAGCGCATACACCAGCAAGTCATGCAATAAGTACATGTACTATACATGCACTTTGAAGTTTTCTTTTCTAGCGGCGTTGTATGTCTTGAACCCTTTATCCCAAGCTTCTTACAATTCATCCTTAAGCGGCTGCATGTACACATTCATATTCTTCCTCGTATAGTTGGGCCCTGGAATTATCAACGTCAGGAATATGTTCTTCATTTGCATAATCTGTCCGAGGGAGATTGGGTGGAATGACAAATACATGCCAACAACTCTATTGGGTTCCCGTCATACCAAACGGATTAAACCCATCTGTGTCAATGGAGACTCAACGATACCTTGGATCTTCCATTTATCCGGATGTAATGCATCAAAGTGCTTCCATGCAGAAGTTAGGTTCTTTTCCCAATTTGTGCCATGCCATCTTTGTGGCCGTCTCTTCGACCATGAAAAGACGTTGAAGTCTTGGCATGATTGTCATATACTGAGGAACATTAATGGGGATTTTGGCCCACATCTTATCACACATACCGTTGTCTATCACGACCTACGTGCAAGACTTGCAAATGGGACAATAGTTCAAGTTCGCATACTCAAGCCTAAATAATGCACATCCTTTATCATAGGCATCTATTTTCTCATAGGGCATCTTAAGTACACGATGTATTTTGTTCGACTGGTACATGTTTGCAGGCATGACATGGCCTTAGGGTAGAAAGAGTTGAAATAGTGTCATCATCGTGTCGCAGCATTCTCTACCCAAGTTGAACTGAGCCTTCAAAACCATTACTTATGTGATGGCATCCAGCTCACAAAGCTTAGTGTGCTCGTTGGGAGGACGATTTGAAGACTCCAATGTTTCATAGAAGGCCTTTGCAGATTCCTCCATCTCATTGTCCGAATTCCAAGCATCATCAAAGTCTTGCACCATGTATTCTATCCCGGTACCATGCTCGTCGGTGCAACGATGAAGCACCTCAACTCTGGTACGTAGGGTAGACTCACCATGAATCCACACTGTATAATCAGACTAAAACCCCTCTTGTGCAAATGTTTACCCATTTCATCCTCTATCATGTGTGAAACGTTTTCGCACTTATGACAGGGGCATCGGGTTTTTCTTTGGCCATTTGCAAATGTGGCTTTCACAAACCCCTTGGTTTTTATTAACCATTCATTGGTCATCTCTTTCTGACTAGTGTGACTGATGTATATCCACACACAATCAATCATCTTGCCTGAATACTAAACACACAAGAAATATATATATAATTCAACATATATATTCATTAGTTAATCAAGTTTGTCAATTTTATTACATCCATGCAACCTACACGCTAATAGGTAAAGATAGGTCCTAATCCCACCCGAGTATGTGTAGATCGGGTTTGTTTTCCCATGCTCTACTCTGAATTCGACACAGAATTTCGGCATCACCTCCCCGATGTTCTCCTGATACACGTCTCAGCATTAAATAGAGATGATGTGTACCTGGAGAACAACAGGGAGACACTCATGAAATTTTGCATCGGATCCAGAGCAGAGCATGGGAAAATGAATCCAATCTACACATACTCAGGCTGCCATGGATAACGATATATAATTTGAAAGTATCACACTTATATAAATATGAAAATGCATGCATATTTATAATGGTAACCCTTTCGAACGGGATACACATATTGGTCACGCATACTGATGATTGAATCTACCTATAGATAGCAAGTATCATCGACACGAAGACCGGAACAGAGCAAACAAAGGGAGGGAGGAGGAGATATAATTTCTGCTCACCCACGGACCTAGGGGAGCTCGTCGAACGCAGGGGGAGGTCTTCGAATACCAGACCCTCATAGCGACGAAACAACTGCACATTAAAATCCACCCCATCAACACGAATATTCAATACCGATAAAAAATCTCTCTACATATAATTATTTTTCCACTTCTATTTTATTCCTCTTCTTCCTTTTCTTCTCTTCTCTTCTTCTTCTTCTTCTTCTTCTTCTTCTTCTTTTCTTCTCCTCTTTTTCTTCTTATTTCTCCTCTTCTTCTATTTTTCCTATTCTTCTCCTCTTCTATTTTTATTTTTCTTCTTATTCTTTTCTTCTCCTCTTCTCCTCTTCTTCCTCTTCTTCTTCTTCCTTCGTTTTCCTTTTTCCTCTTCTTGTGCTCTTCTCTTCTTCTTCTTCTTCTTCTTCTTCTTCTTCTTCTTCTTTGTTTTCTTCTTATTATTTTTCTTCTTCTTCTTCTTCTTCTTCTTCTTCTTCTTATTATTATTATTATTATTATTATTATTATTATTATTATTATTATTATTATTATTATTATTATTATCATTTCTTTTCTTCTCTTCTTCTTCTTCTTCTTCTTCTTTCTTTCTTTCTTTTCCTTTTTCCTCTTCTTATCCTCTTCTCCTCCTCCTGTTCTTCTCCTCCTCCTCCTCCTCCTCTTCTTCTTCCTTCTTTTCCTTTTTCCTCTTCTTCTACTTATTCTTCTTTTCTTCATTTTTCCATCTTTCTTCTTCTTCTTCCTCTAATTATGACTAACGTAGCACTAACCTAATTAGTTCTTTTATAACATAACCTAGCACTAACCTAATTAACAATAGAAATTAAATAAAAAATAAAAAATAGAGAACAAAAAAACTCACCGGAGGAGGGGGCGGCCGGGCCGTGGGGAGACAAGGTCGGGCAGGAGGAGGAGGCAGCGGCGGAGGGCAAAGGAGGAGGAGGCGGCGACGGGTTGGGGAGAGGGTGGGGCAGGAGGAGGAGGTGGCGACAGTACCGGTGTGAGGTGGTCGGGCAGGAATAGGAGGAGGAGGAGGGGTGGGGTAGGGTGGGGTGTTGGGCGCAGTAGGGGGGATAACCCGTTGCTTTGTCCTCTGCATTTCGTCGGGGTAGACGGAAAAGCAAGACAGGGGCACGCGACAAAGCGATAGGGTCGTCACGATTTTTTTGACCAAGCCGTTAGGTTAACGTTGTCGTCTGCCTTCGTTTTAGATGTCGTGTGCATGTTATTTGCCGTCTGCGTTTAGGGTGTTTGGCGTCCACTTGCAGAGAACAAAGAATGGACTCATGGCAAAATATATATTTGCGATGAGTCCTTTCTTTGCCGTCTCCTTTTGGGAAGCTGTCGGCAAAGTCCCTTCTTTGTTATCCGCTAGCAGACGACAAAGTATGGACTCATGGCAAATTCTGTGTTTCGAGTAGTGCTTCAAATGTGAAGTAACAAGGGAAGTGGCCTCAAGTTCAATCTCAAGGTCAATCACATGTTGAAGAAAGGCCACTACCAATGATGAACCAAGATAATGCTACCTAAGTTGAGAAAATTAACAAAAAGAGAAGGGGAAGCACATGTTTCTAAAATTGTTGTGAGAAGGGGCACATATCTTCATCTTGTCCCAACAGTAACATCCCTAAGCCTCATATAGTCAATTATCATTATTCACTTAAGAAGGATGTTGTTGCAATTTGTTTGCCAAGTATGTTGGTGCCCAAAGTGGTTTGTCCATGGAAAAGACCGTTTGGGTTGCCAAGCGTATTGTGACTAAATTCTTAGGACCCAAATTTGTTGAGGACCATCAAGCTCAGACTTGATCAATAAGTGTATGTAGAACATTAGAGATTTGGCTAGTTTATGAAGAAAAAAGGATATCCACCATTTAGTTGTTAAAGCCAAGCCATGTAGATTATCTTCATATTATCTATCCAATGTTGCTCTTTGCGTTAACTTGTATTTATATTGCTCACACTAAAAGTTACTCGCCCCTTGCATGTTTAGGTTTTGTATCTGACATGTCTAGGTTGTAGTGCACATCATATAGTGTTGTTTGTAGTCTTGAGCCTTTACTATATCATATTTGCATTTTGTTTGTCCGTTGTGATATATTAGTTGATCATCACATTATGGGGGGGGTGTTATGTTTTGTTCACATCACAAACCCAAATTGTGAATACAAGAAATACCACCTAGTATTGTTATTCACTATTATCTAGTCACTATGTGGTATGTCAAACTCATTTGTAATTCAAGTCCTCAAAGTATCCACTAATTATATCTTCTTTGATTATATTCGACTCCTATGGATATTAATAGTATTATCACATTATGGGAGAGTGAAATGCTTTTTGCACACCACAAGCCTAGAAAAAGTGCACATATGAAGAATGTCACTTAGAATTGATATTTGAAGTTATCTTGTATATTTGTGACACGTAAAGCTCAATCAAGTCTAGTTGTGTAAATTCAAACTCTTATCCCTTTGATTGTTCTATTTTTTTACTTGAGTGGGATAAGCCTATGAGCATGTGAGCTATGCATATCCTATGCTCGTTGGTTTTTTGCTTAGTTCATATGTTGTACTTTGTGATCGCTCTTGTGTGGATTCATCGCTTTGATACAGTTTGGAAAATTTGAATGCTTTGTGATAATATTTATGGTTTCATCATTTATGTGTTCTTTTCTCCAAATTTCATCTCTTTGGATCTTGGTAGGCTTGTGCATGCATATTTATTTATATACTTCTTCATGCCTTGCTTGCTCTACTTGATCCTCTATATAGGGTAAACTCCATAATATCCTTAATGGTTAAACATGTGCATGAATTTTGATTTCATATCAATATGCACATATTTAACATGGAGTTTCCCCTATGAACTCTATTTATGCTAAATACTTCGGACCCAATAAGTTTGGGGACCAAATTGTACCTTAGTGTGTTTTAGGTACTTTGGAGAAGCATTAGATGCTTGGCTTATTCATGAGGAAGTTGGAGACACCATGGAAAGATATTAGATCCAATCTTGTTTAGTTCCTTGATTTTAGGGAGAATATAAACGAATACCCGATTTGGTTGTAAGTGTTTCATTCACTTCATGAAAATCGGGTTAACCAAAATTTGGGTCAATTTGTTGGATATGCATCAAACTCCCACACTTATTGTATTCTAAATAAATCCACGAGTTGCTTCAAGGAACAATTAATGCAGAGTGTGATGAGAATACCAACTTCCATGTAGAGCAGTTTCAAGTGTTGCATGTGATGAGTGCTCCTTGTAAACTGCGTTGAGTTTTCCCCCAAAGAGGAGGGGATATGCAGCACCGTAGAGATAAGTATTTCCCTCGGTGATAGCCAAGGTTATCAAACCAATAGGAGAATCATGCCAATCTTCTTTAACACCTCCTGCACGCACGAAACCAAACACTTGCACCCGACGTGGGCAAGAGGGTTGTCAAGTCCCTTGAACTTTTTACTTGTAAGGATTAAATACTAGTAGATAGATAATATAAATAGATAAAAGTAAATAACAGAAAATAAATTGAAGCAAATTATTTTTTGATTTTTTGTATTTATGTTTTAGTAGACCCCGGGGCCATAGTTTTCGCTAGAGGCTTCTCGCATTAACATAGCATAGAGTGGGTAAACAAATTAGTGTTGGGCAATTGATAGAGTAGCGCATAGTTATGACATGTTATTCATGACAATGATCATGTATATAGGGATCATGTCCATAAACAAGTAGACCGACTGATGCCTGCATCTACTACTATTACTCCACTCATTGACCGCTATCCAACATGCATCTAGAGTATTAAGTATGAAACAGAGTAATGCTTGGAGCAAGATCACATGATGTAGAGAAAGTAAAACAAGAAATATGTTCAGAAACCCGTTGTTTTATCCTTAATGGCAACAATTGAATGCGTGCCATTTACCTTTTTGTCACTCGGATTGAGCACCGCAATATTGAACCCATCACAGCACACCACTCACACAGAAGATAAATCAATCAGGTTGGCCAAACCAAATCGATAGATCAAAGAGAAATGTGAAGATATAACAATCATGCATAAAAGAATTCACACAAGATTTAATATATATTCATGAATAATCTGATCATAAACCCACAATTCATCGGATCCCAACAAATACACCACAAAATAGGGTTACATCGGATTGATCATCGCATGAATTGCAATGAACATTGTATTAAAGATCAAAGAGAGAGAAGAAGCAATCGAGGTGCTAGCTATGGACCCATAGGTTTGTGCTGAAATACTCACACATCATCATGGAGGCAGCAAGGTTGATGTAGATGGCTTCCATGATCGATTCCCCCTACGACTAGGCACCGTAAAAGGTCTCCAAATGGCCTCCCACAGAAACAAAGACTCACGACGGATAAAAAGGGCTTTGGGTGCCTCTTTGTTAGTTTCACGATTTTGAAGAATTTATGGAGGCACAATTTGGTCAGACGGAGGCACATGGGGCCCTGATACGTCCATTTTGCATCATGTTTTCATGTTGATATTTATCGCTTCTTGGGCTGTTGTTTCACTTCACGGTACAATTCTTATGCCTTTTCTCTCTTATTTTGCAAGGTTTACATGACGAGGGAGAATGCCGGCAGCTGGAATTCTGGTCTGAAAGTGGAGCAAAGTTGAGATACCTATTCTGCGCAACTCCAAACGCCGTAAAAATCAACGAGGATTTTTTTCCGGATTTATAAAAAATACTGGGCCGAAGAAGTGCGAGAGGGGCGCGTGCAGGTGGCCACAAGCCTGCACGGCGCGGCCACCCCCTAGGTCGCGCCATGAGGGCTTGTGGGCAGCCTGCTGGCCCACTGGCCCCCTCTTCTGCTATATGAAGGGTTTCGTCTGAAAAAATAATCAGGGAGGAGCTTTTTCGTGAATTCGTCGCCGCCACGAGGCGGAACTTGAGCAGAACCAATCTAGAGCTCCGGCATCACGATCCTGCCGGGGAAACTTCCTTCCCGGAGGGGGAAATCGTCGCCATCGTCATCACCAACACTCCTCTCATCGGAGGGGACTCGTCACCATCAACATATTCATCAACACCATCTCATCTCCAAACCCTAGTTCATCTCTTGTAACCAATCTCCGTCTCGTGACTCCGATTGGTACTTGTAAGGTTGCTAGTAGTGTTAATTACTCTCTGTAGTTTATGCTAGTTGGATTACTTGGTGGAAGAGTTTATGTTCAGATCCTTGATGCTACTCATTACCTCTCTGGTCATGAATATTATTATGCTTTGTGAGTAGTTACTTTTGCTCCTGAGGACGTGGGATAAGTCATGCTAATAGTAGTCATGTGAATTTGGTATTCGTTCGGTAATTTGATGTGTTGTATGTTGTTTTTCCTCTAGTGGTGTTATGTGAACATCGACTACATAACACTTCACCATTATTTGGGCCTAGAGGAAGGCATTGGGAAGTAGTAAGTAGATGATGGGTTGCTAGAGTGACAGAAGCTTAAACCCTAGTTTATGCGTTGCTTCGTAAGGGGCTGATTTGGATCCACTAGTTTAATGCTATGGTTAGACTTTGTCTTAATTCTTCTTTCGTAGTTGTGGATGCCTGCGAGAGGGGTTAATCATAAGCGGGATGCTTGTCCAAGTAAGGCCAGTACCCAAGCGCCGGTCCACCCACATATCAAACTATCAAAGTAACGAACGTGAATCATATGAACATGATGAAAACTAGCATGACAGGAATTCCCGTGTGTCCTCGGGAGCGTTTTTCCTCCTATAAGACTTTGTCCAGGCTTGTCCCTTGCTACAAAAGGGATTGGGCCACTTTTCTGCACCGTTGCTACTTTTGTTACTTGTTGCTTGCTACGAATCATCTCACCACACAATCACTTGTTACAGACAATTTTCAGTGCCTGCATATTTTACCTTGCTGAAAACCACTTGTCAGATCCTTCTGCTCCTCGTTGGGTTCGACACTCTTACTTATCGAAAGGACTACGATTGATCCCCTATACTTGTGGGTCATCAAGACTCTTTTCTGGCGCCGTTGCCGGGGAGTGAAGCGCCTTTGGTAAGTGGAACTTGGTAAGGAAACATTCATATAGTGTGCTGAAATTTATTGTCACTTGTCACTATGGATACTAATCCTTTGAGGGGCTTGTTCGGGGTATCTTCACCTCGAACGGAAGCACAAATAGTTGCTCCTCAACCTGCTGCACCTACTGAAAATATTTGCTTTGAATTTCCTTCAGGTATGCCTGAGAAACTGCTGGCTAATCCTTTTACAGGAGATGGAACATCGCATCCAGACTTGCATCTAATCTATGTAGATGAAGTTTGTGGTTTATTTAAGCTTGAAGGTTTTCCCGAGGATGAGGTCAAGAAGAATGCCTTTACTTTATCTTTGAAGGATAAGAAGTTGACATGGTATAGGCTATGTGATGATACTGGATCATGGGACTATAATCGGTTGAAATTGGAATTTCATCAAAAGTTTTATCCTATGCATTTAGTACATCGTGATCGGAATTATATTTATAATTTTTTGCCTCGTGACAGAGAAAGCATCGCTCAAGCTTGGAGGAAGCTTAAATCAATGCTATATTCATGCCCCAATCATGAGCTCTCGAGAGAAATTATCATTCAGAACTTCTATGCTCGGCTTTCTCATGATGATCGCACCATGCTTGACACTTCTTGTACCGGTTCTTTTATGAAGAGAGATATTGACTTCAAATGAAATTTATTGGAGAGAATTAAATGCAACTCTGAAGATTGGGAGCTTGAAGAAGGTAAGGAGTAAGGTATGAATTTCACGTTTGATTGCGTTAAATCCTTTGTTGAGACAAATAATTTTTGTGACTTTAGCGCTAAGTATGGACTTGACTCTGAGATAGTAGCTTCACTATGTGAATCATTTGCTGCTCATATTGATCTCCCCAAAGAGAAGTGGTTTAAATATCATCCTCCTTTAGAAGTCAATGTAGTTAAACCCACTCCATTTGAAGAGAAAGTCATTGCCTATAATGATCCTGTGGTTCCCAGTGCTTACATTGAGAAACCACCTTTCCCTGTTAGGATAAAGGATCATTCTAAAGCTTCAATTGTGATATGTAGAGTCTATATTAGAACACCTACACCCCCTGAGAAAATTAGAGTTGAACCTAGCATTGCTATTATCAAAGATCTTCTGTCCGACGATGTTGAGGGACATAATATTCACTTCTGTGAAGATGCTGCTAGAATTGCTAAACCTCACGTTAGAGACAAACATAGGCCTGTTGTTGGCACGCCTGTTGTTTCTGTTAAGATAGGAGATCATTGTTATCATGGTTTATGTGACGTAGGTTCTAGTGTTAGTGCAATACATCAATCCTTATATGATGAAATCAAAGACGAGATTGCACCTATTGAGATAGAGCCCATTGATGTCACTATTCAGCTTGCCAATAGAGATACTATCTTGCCTGTGGGAATTGTTAGGGATGTTGAAGTATTGTGTGGTAAAACGAAGTATCCTGCTGATTTCCTCGTTCTTGCTACCGCACAATATAGCTTTTGTCCCATCATATTTGGCAGACCCTTCCTCAATACTGTCAATGCTCATATTGATTGTGAGAAGCAAACTGTCATTGTTGGCTTTGAAGGTGTGTCACATGAGTTCAATTTCTCCAGGTTTGGTAGACAACCTCATGAAAAAGAGTTGCTTATTAGGGATGAAGCTATTGCCTTAGATTCTATTGCCGTGCCTCCTACTGATCCCTTAGAGCAATACTTGCTTGAGCATTAAAATGATATGCATATGGATGAAAGGGATGAAATAGATAGAGTTGTCTTAGAATAATATCCTATCCTTAAGAATGATGTGCCTGTTGAACTGCTTGGGGATCCACCTCCACCAAAGGGTGATCCTGTGTTCGACCTTAAACAGTTGCCTGATACTCTTAAGTATGCCTATCTTGATGAAAAGGAGATATATCCTGTCATAATTAGTGCTAGCCTCTGAGAGCATGAAGAAAAGAAGTTACTAAAACTCTGAGGAAGCACTGTGCTGCTATTGGATATACTCTTGATGATCTTCAGGGCATTAGTCCCACTCTATGCCAGCACAAGATTAAAATCAATCTTGATTTCAAACCAGTTGCTGATCATCAAAGGAGATTGAATCCTAAGATGAAAGTAGTAAGAAAAGAAATACTAAAGCTCCTGGAAGCGGGTATTATCTATCATCTTTCTCATAGCGATTGGGTGAGTCCGGTGCACTGCGTCCCTAAGAAGGGAGGCATTACCGTTGTCCCTAATGATAAGGATGAATTGATCCCATAGAGGATTATTACTGGCTATAGGATGGTGATCGATTTTAGGAAATTGAATAAAGCCACTAGGAAAGATCATTACCCTTTGCCTTTTATCGACCAAATGCTATAAAGGTTGTCTAAACAAACACACTTTTGCTTTCTAGACGGTTATTCTGGTTTCTCCCAAATACCAGTTGCACAATCTGATCAGGATAAAACCACTTTCACCTGCCCTTTCGGTACCTTTGCTTATAGACGTATGCCTTTTGTCTTATGTAATGCACCTGCCACCTTTCAAAGATGTATGATGGCTATATTCTCTCACTTTTGTGAAAAGATTGTCGAGGTTTTCATGGATGACTTTTCCATTTATGGGTCTTCTTTTGATGATTGCCTCAACAACCTTGATCGAGTCTTACAAAGATGTAAAGACACCAATCTTGTCTTGAATTGGGAGAAGTGCCACTTTATGGTTAATGAAGGCATCGTCTTAGGACATAAAATTTCTGAAAAAGGTATTGAAGTCGATAAGGCTAAGGTTGATGCAATCGAGAAAATGCCAATACCCCACAGATATCAAAGATATAAGAAGTTTCCTTGGTCATGCTGGTTTCTATAGAAGGTTCATTAAAGACTTCTCTAAGATTTCTAGGCCTCTTACCAATCTCTTACAAAAGGATATTCCTTTTGTTTTTTACGATGATTGTGAGGAAGCCTTTGAAATACTTAAGAGGGCTTTGATAACTGCACCTATTGTTCAACCACCTGATTGGAACTTACCTTTTGAGATCATGTGTGATGCTAGTGATTATGCTGTTGGTGTTGTTCTCGGGAAAAGAGTCAATAAGAAGTTGAATGTTATTCACTATGCTAGTAAAACTCTAGACAGTGCCCAGAGAAACTATGCTACTACGGAGAAGGAGTTTTTAGCAGTCGTGTTTGCATGTGAAAAGTTCAGGTCTTACATAGTTGATTCCAAAGTAACTATTCACACTGATCATGCTGCTATTAAGTACCTTATGGAGAAGAAAGACGCTAAACCTAGACTTATTAGATGGGTTCTCTTGCTACAAGAATTTGATTTGCACGTTGTCGACAGAAAGGGTGTTGATAACCCAGTAGCAGATAACTTGTCTAGGTTGGAGAACGTTCTTGATGACCCACAACCTATTGATGATAGCTTTCCCGGTGAGCAACTGAATGTCATCAATGCTTCACGTAGTGCACCGTGGTATGCTGATTAGGCAAACTATATCGTTGCCAAATATATACCACCTAGTTTCACATACCAGCAAAAGAAGAAATTCTTCTTTGACTTGAGACACTACTTTTGGGATGATCCTCACCTTTATAAGGAAGGAGTAGATGGTGTTATTAGACGTTGTGTACATGAACATGAACATGGACAGATCCTACAGAAGTGTCACTCCGAGGCCTACGGAGGACACCATGCGGGAGACAGAACTGCACACTAGGTATTGCAATCAGGTTTCTATTGGCCCACTCTCTTCAAGGATGCCCGTAGGTTTGTTTTGTCTTGTGACGAATGTCAAAGAATAGGTAATATTAGCAAACGTCAGGAAATGCCTATGAACTATTCACTTGTCATTGAACCATTTGGTGTCCGGGGCTTTGATTATATGGGGCCTTTTCCAAAATCCAATGGGTATACTCATATCCTAGTTGCTGTTGATTACGTCACTAAGTGGGTTGAAGCTATCCCCACTAGTAGTGTTGATCACAACACCTCTATCAGGATGCTTAAAGATGTTATCTTCCCCAGATTTGGAGTCCCTAGATATCTAATGACCGACGGTGGTTCACACTTCATTCATGGTGCTTTTCGTAAAACGCTTGCTAAGTACAATGTCAACCATAGAATTGCGTCTCCCTATCACCCTCAGTCCAGTGGTCAAGTAGAGCTAAGTAATAGAGAGATTAAAATGATTCTGCAAAAGACTTTCAACAGGTCTAGAAAGAATTGGTCTAAGAAGCTCGATGATGCACTGTGGGCTTATAGAACGGCCTATAAGAATCCCATGGGCATGTCTCCGTACAAAATGGTGTACGGTAAAGCATGTCATTTACCTCTTGAGCTAAAGCATAAAGCTTATTGGGCAATCAAAGAGCTCAACTTTGATTTCAAACTTGCCGATGAGAAGAGGTTATTTGATATTAGCTCCCTTGATGAGTGGAGAACTCAGGCATATGAGAATGCCAAGCTGTTCAAAGAGAAGGTTAAGAGGTGGCATGATAAGAGGATACAAAAGCGTGAGTTCAATGTAGGTGATTATGTCTTGCTATATAACTCTCGTTTAAGATTCTTTGCAGGCAAGCTTCTCTCTAAATGGGAAGGTCCCTATGTTGTTGAGGAAGTATATCGTTCCGGTGCTATCAAGATCAACAACACGAAAGGTAATTGCCCGAGAGTAGTAAATGGGCAGAGAATCAAGCATTATATGTCAGGTACTCCCATAAATGTTGAAAGCAATATCATCAATACCATAACTCTGGAAGAATACCTAAGGGATATTTATCAGCCTGTTTCAGACTCTGAAAATGAAGAGGTATGTGATTCGGTAAGAAAACAGAGTCCAAAACTTTTCCAGTAGGAAATTTTCTCCGTTTTGGAATATTTGAAAAAATACAAAAATTGGAAGTAGTCCGGAAAGTGCGGGCCTGTGGCCACCTCGTGCGCCTCCCGGACTCCGTTTTCGTGCGGGGTACTTCTTCTGGTCTGAAAAAAAATCATTATATATACTCCCGTTTGGTCTGACCCCTGCATCACGCAAATTTCCTCTGTTTTTCGTTTCGAGTCTGTTTTCTGTCACATATCTAGAGGAAGATGTCTTCTCAAGATTCAGAGGGGGAGAGCTATGTGGCAGATTACCTTGCTAACCCCAAGGTCTATGGGGACTTGGATCCATATGGCTGGACCACTGATGAGGAAGAATACTATGATCCCAAGGGGAAGGAACAAACAAGTTCCGATGAAGAGGAGCCTCCTCTACCTCAACCTGGACACACGCATGTGGAGTTCAAGAAGTCGAGCCTCCCTGACTCAAGGAAGAAGCCTAAGGCTTTGTTTATCCCTTCTCGTTTCTTGCAGGAGAGTAAGAAGGAATTATGCAAAAGGGTGTTGAAGCTTGAAGAGGAAAACGATGATCTGAGGGAGCAAAATTTTATGCTCAAGTGGAAATTAAACAAGCTCAAGACCTCCTCAACAACACCACCACCATCACCATCAAAGGAAGACAACTGAGCATTGGTATGGGCAATCCCCTTGGCTTGTGCCAAGCTTGGGGGAGTTGCCCCGGTATTGTATCACCATCACATCTTTTGCCTTTACCTTTGTTTTAGTTTTTCTTTTTAGTTTTCTCTTTCTCTAGTAGAATAAAAGTCTTAGTGTTTTAATCTTGAGTTTTGCTTTGTGTCTCCCCCGATGTATTCGAGCTCGTGAGCCATATAATAAAGAGTGTCTTAGTTGAAGGGCTTTGCCTCTTTCCATGATCAAAAGAGTGAGAATAGAACAAAAGCATGAAAGATCATGTAATGATCTTATGGAAAGTGATGGCTTCACATATAAAAGGATTGAAACTTGTTAAGGGTAGGCAAACTTAGACCTTGGTCATTGTTGCAATTAATAGGAAGTGATAAAGAAGGAGAGGTTCACATATAAATATATCATCTCTGACACCATCTATGATTGTGAACACTCACTAAACTATTGCATGCCTAGAAGTAGATGTTGGACATGGAAGACAGCATAATAAATTGTGTTTGCTTGGCTCCGAACAATGTTATATTATTAGAGATCCCTTAGCATGTGACGATTGCTTCCACCTCATATTAGCCAAAACTCCCGCACTAAGTAGAGATACTACTTGTGCATCCATAAACCATCAACCCAGTTTTGCCATGAGTGTCCACCATACCTACCTATGAATTGAATAAGATCCCTCAAGTAAGTTGTCATCGGTGCAAGCAATAAAAATTTCTCTCTAATATGTATGATCTATTAGTGTGTGGAAAATAAGCTTTATACGAACCTGTGATGAGGAAGACATAAAAGTGACAGACTGCATAATAAAGTTCTTTATCACAGGAGGCAATATAAAGTGACATTCCTCCGCACTAAGAGGACACGCTTCCAAACCTCAAAAGCGCATGACAACCTATGCTTCCCTCTGCGAAGGGCCTATCTTGTACCTTTACTTTTTGCCCTTGAAAGAGTCATGGTGATCTTCACCAATTCCTTATCTCGCCTTTATCTTGGCTAATGTCATATGCTTGGTAATGATCTATATTCATATGTCAACTTGGAGGTAAGTATTCATGAATTATTATTGTTGACATTACCCTTGAGATAAGCAGTTGGGAGGCAAAACTATAAGCCCCTATCTTTCTCTGTGTCAAGGTGAAACTTTGATCTCATGAGTACCACGTGAGTTGTAGCAATTGTAGAGAACGAAAGAATGATTGAGTATGTGGATTTGCTTTACAAGCTCTTATTTGACTATTTCTGATGTTGTGATAAATTGCAATTTCTTCAATGACTAAAGGCTATCGGCTGTTACTTCTCGGTAAGGTTCTTGATCCATGATTTTACTTTGTGAAGGAATTATCACTTTAGCATGAGAGATTATATGTTGGTATTGCTGTTCGTATCTTGTTTTGTCGACACCTCTCTCCCTAAACATGTGGACATATTTATTGAGCTAGGCTTTCGCTTGAGGACAAGCGAGGTCTAAGCTTGGGGGAGTTGATACGTCCATTTTGCATCATGTTTTCATGTTGATATTTATCGCTTCTTGGGCTGTTATTTCTCTTCACGGTACAATTCTTGTGCCTTTTCTCTCTTATTTTGCAAGGTTTACATGACGAGGGAGAATGCCGGCACCTGGAATTCTGGCCTAAAAGTGGAGGAAAGTTGAGATACCTATTCTGCACAACTCCGAACGCCATAAAAATCAACGAGGATTTTTTTCCTGATTTATAAAAAATACTGGGCCGAAGAAGTGCGAGAGGGGCGTGTGCAGGTGGCCACAAGCCTGCACGGCGCGGCCACCCCCCCCCCCCAGGCCGCGCCATGAGGTCTTGTGGGCAGCCTGCTGGCGCACTGGCCCCCCTCTTCTGCTATATGAAGGGTTTTGTGTGGAAAAAATCAGGGAGGAGCTTTTTCGTGGATTCGCCGCCGCCACGAGGCGAACTTGAGCAGAACCAATCTAGAGCTCCGGCAGGACGATCTTGCCGGGGAAACTTCCTTCCCGGAGGGGGAAATCGTCGCCATCGTCATCACCAACACTCCTCTCATCGGAGGGGACTCATCACCATCAACATCTTCATCAGCACCATCTCATCTCCAAACCCTAGTTCATCTCTTGTAACCAATCTCCATCTCGCGACTCCGTTTGGTACTTGTAAGGTTGCTAGTAGTGTTAATTACTCTCTGTAGTTGATGCTAGTTGTATTACTTGGTGGAAGAGTTTATGTTCATATCCTTGATGCTACTCATTACCTCTCTGGTCATGAATATGATTATGCTTTGTGAGTAATTACTTTTGTTCCCGAGGACGTGGGATAAGTCATGCTAATAGTAGTCATGTGAATTTGGAATTCGTTCGGTAATTTGATGTGTTGTATGTTGTTTTTCCTCTAGTGGTGTTATGTGAACGTCGACTACATGACACTTCACCATTATTTGGGCCTAGAGGAAGGCATTGTGAAGTAGTAAGTAGATGATGGGTTGCTAAAGTGTCAGAAGCTTAAACCCTAGTTTATGTGTTGCTTCGTAAGGGGCTGATTTGGATCCACTAGTTTAATGCTATGGTTAGACTTTGTCTTAATTCTTCTTTCGTAGTTGGGGATGCTTGCGAGAGGGGTTAATCATAAGTGGGATGCTTGTCCAAGTAAGGGCAGTACCCAAGCGTCGGTCCACCCACATATCAAACTATCAAAGTAACGAACACGAATCATATGAACATGATGAAAACTAGCATGACAGAAATTCCCGTGTGTCTTCTGGAGCGTTTTTCCTCCTATAAGACTTTGTCCAGGCTTGTCCCTTGCTACAAAAGGGATTGGGCCACTTTGCTGCACCGTTGCTATTTTATTACTTGTTGCTTGCTACGAGTCATCTCACCATACAATCACTTGTTACACACAATTTCAGTGCCTGCAGATTTTACCTTGCTGAAAACCACTTGTCAGATCCTTCTGCTCCTCGTTGGGTTCGACACTCTTACTTATCGAAAGGAGTACGATTGATCCCCTATACTTATGGGTCATCAGGCCCACAGGGCATCAGGACACGCCTACCCCCTGGGTGCGCCCTGTTGCCTTGCCATCTCCTCGTGTCCGTTTGGCAGTCGCGGGGTTCGGGTGCGGATAATGCTTGCCCAAACCCGCATCCCTGCCAATTTTTCTTGCCCAAACCCATACCCATACTCGCACCCCGGGTTTCATTCTTTCCCATACCCGTACCTGGACGGGTGTGGGCAATACCCGAGGGTAACCCATACCCGTCTTGGTTACATTCAATTAAAATTTTGCCATGTATTTTCAGCATGTGCATGCCACATTTTAGGATGTATATTAGTATATACCACATTTCAGCACATAATATACCACATTTCAGAACATAATATACAACATTTTAGTAGATAATATACCACATTTCAGCTCACACATAGTCATTTCAACCACAAAGTTCGACACATAAATAAGTTCAAGGCCGCAAATAGGTTCAGCACACAAATGACAAATAGTTTCAACATCTCAACACAATAATAGGTTCAACATCTCAAACATGAAACCAAACGGTCCAACAAACTTGACTTGCTTTCATCTCCTCAACACTTCATGCGCCTTGACATCTCAAAGTGTCAAATCCTAGTATGGAAGATGTAAATTATAAGACATGAGAACTTGATACAAGATATGTTTGATTTGGATTCTGAAGTACTACTAAGTACTAACCTGCATCCCCTCTTGAATGTCTTGAAGGAAAGTCGAGAAGCTAGTTTATGTTGTGTGACCATCTACAAAAGTACACAAATGTCAACAATATTTCAACAAGAGAAAATATTAATGAAGTGCACTATTTTCTCACCTTTGTACTTGTTTCGAAGCCAATCCTGTGATCACATTAAAACCTCCACGATATGAGGCGTAACTCAGGTTGTATGCTCATTGAGCTTTCTCCCACTTATACTAAAGGTTGACTCTGAGGCAAATGTTGTTACGGGAATAGCAAATATGTCTCTTGCAACTTTCCTTACGGGAATAGCAAATATACCCAACTGTTGTTAAGGTTCTCTTATCCGAAATATGTCAATTAAACAATTTAACATATACCAAATGCTCATTGTTCTCTCATGTGCAACATTGATAAAATTGCAAAAGCACTCTTTTTGGTTGTGGTATTTTCTCAAAATCTTAGTAATTCATTTTTATGCAAATGAGATCAATTTGTGCCATGTGCCATGTGCCATGCGACAAAGATCTTATGCTAAGATCAAGTTCATATAATAATGGATTCATTCATGGATACATGCTATTATCTTTTGTATCTGTTTGTGTGTGCGAGTTTATTTGTTGATGCTCATATTGATGATTCTTGGCCACATAAGAAACTTATACACATGAGAAAGTGCATATCCCTCTTTGATATATTTTTGTTTATTACTAGTCCATGGGATTATCTCTTCTTTGATTCTTTGATGGATCTGGTAAGAGTATGAGAACTGAGTGCTTTTATGTACTTCTTCTTTGCACTCATGAGTTCTTGGACATGTTTTCTCATGTTTTATCCTCTTGTTGCATTTTATGGATCGCCAACATAGTGTGAAATCCTCCATTTATGAAAAATTGGGTATGTGCATTTGATTCCACTAACATATGAGAAATGCATAAATTAAGGAGGAACTCATACCATATTGGCCTTATAATTTTTTTCCATTTTGGCATTTGATGCCAACGGGGGCGAAGTCTAGAGGGTTTAGAAAAAGTGGGTTGATTCTTGTCATTCATGCATATCTACATTTGTTGTGCATGCTTGTTGCTTGTACATAGAGAAAACTCTGCTAAGTTTATGTCATACAATAGATGCAATGAAATTCAAGTTCATACACACATGCATATATTGTGGGGGAGTTTGCTCTATATAGTGTTGTTCTACTAGAATCAAGTTCTTGTGTAGTGTGATGCTAGCATAGCCGTTTTTTATAACATCAACTATATTTGTGATATTTGAGGCTATCAAAACCACCTCAAGTATACACATTATTCTCGGATAAAATACATACTCGTTTGTGAAATTCATCATTTAAACCCTCTTGTTGAGATTGTCATAAATTACCAAAATGGGGGAGATTGAAAGGGCATGTAGCTCTAGTTTTAGTTTTGCTAATTGATACGTCTCCAACGTATCTATATTTTTTTATTGTTCCATGCTGATATATTATCATTTTAGAATACTTTTGGGGTATTTATTTACCAATTTATATTATTTTTAAGCACTAACCTACTGATCGAGTGCCAAGTGCCAGTTGTTGTTTTCTGCGTGTTTTTCACTTTTCAGGTTTTCCATAACAAACGAAGTCCAATTTCCGTGAAACTTTTTGGTGATTTTTTTGGTCCAAAAGAAGACCAACATGCATCGGAAGAAGGTCGGAGGCCTCATGAGGCGGCCATAAGCTAACATGGCCCGACCTAGGGGGCTCCATGATGGCTTGTGCCTCCCTCATGGCCCTCTCGACTCTGTTCTTTGGCTTATAAATTCTCATCTACCCTAAAAACACTAGAGAGAGTCCCAAAACACTTTTTACTCCTTCGCAAGTCTTTGTTCTTACGGGAGGCCATCTCGAGCTCCATCTCGGCACCCTGCCGGAGGGGGGATCAATCTTGGAGGGCCTCTTCATCAACCTTGTTTCCCTCACAATGATGTGTGAGTAGTTCACCACAGACGTGCGGGTCCATATTAGTACCAAGATGGCAATCTCTCTCTCTCTCTCTTCGATCTTCAATACAATGATCATCGCATCTTCGCTTTGATCCATATGATGTAATTCCTTTTGTGCGGTGCGTTTGTTGGGATCCGATGAATTGTGGGTTTATGTTCAGATTATTCATGATAGATATTTGAGTCTCCTTTGATTACTTATATGATTCTTATGTGCATGATTATGATAGCTCCATAATTCTTTCTGATCTATTGAAATAGTTTGGCCAACTAGGTTGATATTTCTTCGGTGAGAGAGGTGCGTTGTGGTAGGTTGAACCTCGCGAATTTCTATATCCCATTGACAGAAGGGGACAAGATGCATCTTTGTGTTGTTGCTACTAAGGATAAAACGATGGGGTTTATTCATATTGCTTGAGTTTACTTTGTCTACAACATGTCATTGTTCTCCACGTATTACTCTGTTTTACTTAATACTCTAAATGCATGTTGGCTAGCAGCCGATGAGTTGAGTAACTCTAATAGGTGCAGGCAGGAGTCGGCCTACTTGTTTATAGATGTGATGCCTATATACACATGATCATTTCCATGAATATCGCATAACTATCCGCTTTTCTGTCAATTGCCCAACAGTAATTTTTTTTACCTATTGTATGCTATTTTTTAAGAGAGATGCCATTAGGGAAAGCTATGGCCCCGGGTCTATTCACAACATATTGATAAAACCTTCAATACCTTGTTGACATTTACTTGCTTTTATTTTATCTTGCTATCTACAATTATCTAGACACCGCAGTTTCTTGTAAAAACAAGACAAGAAGATTGATAACCCTCTTGCCCATGTTGGGTGAAAGTTGGTTGTTGTTTTGTGTGCAGCCGCTAAAGACAGTTGTAGTCGATATTCCTATTGATTTGACAAACCTTGGTTTCATAACTCACGGAAATACTTACCCACATTGTGCTGCGATAACCCGTTCCTGTTCATGGAAAACCCAACGCAGATCACAAGTATCAGGAAGGATTTCCGGCACCGTTTTCGGGGAATATCATCACCAACTACCGAGTAACTCCAGACAAATTTCATTCACTTTTTCCTCTTTTTGAGGGTAACCCCTTGGATCTAAATCATGGAGTCCTTCGTGTTCTTTTCCGTTCTTCCTCTCATTTTCTTCCATAGCATTAGTTGTTGTGGAGGGATTTGGGAGAGAAGGACTTGGGCACTCCGTGTGCCCTTGCCATTGCATTTGGAGCATATGTTTGAGTTCTCCATGGTGATACGTGGAAGTGAAGTTTGAGAAGCTTTTTACTCTTTGGGTGCTTGGTACGCTACAACTTGTTCTTCTTCGGTGCTTTGGCATCCTAGAAGCTTTACTTTGTGATATAAATCTCCACGCAATCATCGGGGTCTCCAATTAGGTTGTGGAGATTGCCCCGAGCATTTGAGGGCATCTCGGAGCCATAGTCCATTGTGGTGAAGCTTCGTGGTGTTGTTGGGAGCCTCCAATTAAGTTGTGGAGATTGCCCCAACCTTGCTTGTACGGGTTCAGTGACCACCCTCAAGGGTCCCTTAGTGGAATCACGACATCTTGCATTGTGTGAGGGTGTGCGGAGATTATGGTGGCCTTACTGGAGTCCTGGGGAGCACTGTGCCTCCACACTGCTCCAAACGGAGATTAGCATTTGCAAGGGTGTGAACTTCGGGATACATCTTCATCTTCGCGTGCCTCGATTATCTCTTACCCGAGCCTTTTCCTTATGCACTTTCCTTTGTGATAGCCATATTGTTTCTTGTTATATATCTTTCTTTCACTTAGTTGGTTATCTTGCTTAGCATAAGTTGTTGGTACACATAGGTGAGCCTAGTTGTTTTAGGTTTCGTGCTTGACAAATTAAATGTTAGTTTTATTCGCATTTGTTCAAAGCCTAAACCGTAACTATTTTAAAAATGCCTATTCACCTCCCCTCTAGGCTACACCCACATCCTTTCAATATGATGTAATTGCTTTTCTGTGGTGCATTTGTTGGGATCCGATGAATTGTGGGTTTATTCTCAGATTATTCATGATAAATATTTGAGTCCTGTGAATACTTATATGATTCTTATGTGCATGATTATGATAGCTTCGTAGTTCCCTCCGATCTATTGAAATAGTTTGGCCAACTAGATCGATATTTCTTCGGTGAGAGAGGTGCATTGTGGTAGGTTCAACATGGTGATTTTTTTATGCTAGTTACATAAGGGGACAAGATGGGTCTTTGTGTTTCTTCTACTAAGGATAAAACAACGGGGTTTATTCATATTGCTTGAGTTTACTTTCTCCACATCATGTCATTGTTCTCCATGCATTACTCTGTTTTACTTAATACTCTAGATGCATGCTGGATAGCGGTTGATGAGTGGAGTAATAGTAGTAGGTGCAGGCAGGAGTCGGCCTATTTGTTTATGAATATGATGCCTATATACACATGATCATTGTCGTGAATATGGCATAACTATCCTCTTTTCTGACAATTGCCCAATAGTAATTTGTTCACCCACCGTATGCTATTTTTTATAAGAGATGCCATTAGGGAAAGCTATGGCCCCCGGGTCTATTCACAACATGTTAATAAAACCTTCAATACCTTGCTTCCATTTACTTGTTTTTATTTTATCTTGCTATCTACAATTATCTACACACCTCACTTGCTTGCAAATAACAAGACAATAGGATTGACAACTCTCTTGTCCGCGTTGGGTTCAAGTTATTTGTTCTTTTGTGTGCAGCCGCTGAAGACGGTTGTGGTCGATATTCCTATTAGTTTGATAAACCTTGGTTTCATAAATAAGGTAAATACTTACCCACATTGTGCTGCTATAACCCGTTCCTCTTCATGGAAAACCCAACGCAGATCACAAGTATCAGTAATTAATGACAATCTCTATGGACCAATACTTTCACTAAGATATATTTGAAGGGATATTACCTAGGTCGAGCCTTTCGGATGATGACCATAAAGATGATGATTTTCTCTTGGCTTTGGTATTGAATGACAATTTCTATGTATCATCAAGGGCATTGTATCTTATATAAAAAATGTTCCATAGTGATGCATGAATCATGTTGACTTTATGTGGGAAGAGTTCCATAAAAAGCATGTCCAATAAATCATCATGGTATCCTCTTTGCTTACCCCGTGCGCATGTGGTTCACGCGTGATGCCCATGGGGTCCATGGAAATTTCTTTGGACACCCCGAGCGCACGGGATTCTTCACTCCCGTGCACACATGGTCAAGTGTTAAACTCTGTGGACACCTAGTGGGCACGGGATCTTTGACCCTCATGTACACGGGGCCTGATGTTTGACTCTCAGGGTGTTTTTCCTAAGTGAGGATACTAGTTGGTCTTTGTATGTATCTAATTAAGCTATCCAAATTGATTTCAATTTGTAACCAAATATGTTCAAGGTGGAGTTCATTTGAGGATGTCAAATGTTGACACATTTGGGCTTATAAGAATCAAGGTCTTGAGAGTATAACTAAAGAGAAGAATTCAAGCTACAGTATGTTCAATAGAAGATCATGATGAGCCCATGTGTTCGGTTTTGGTTAATCATGTCTTGAAGCAAGAAACTAGAGTGAAGAATTCATTTTTCCTATCAAAAGTTTGTGATGGGGCATATAAAAGAGCAAGTGATGACAAATATGATGTTCATGGTGAATCTTGATATGGTCATGAAAGAGTCATTGGTGATATAGTCTTGAAGCAATGAAGTAAAGTGAAGAGTTCATTATGGTTTCAGGAAACTAATATAGAGCTTCAAGTAAAGATGTTAGTTGACAAATATGAATCTCAAAGATTCTATCTAGATGGTCAATACACATGCGCAAGCAATATACTGCATGGGATCAAGTGAACTAGTGGTATGGTAAGTAATTGTGAATTGTGTTTTCTGCACTAATACATGCTATGTGTTTGGTATGTCTATATGATGGTTAGGTGTTTCTCATGGTATTGCATCAAAAGAAAGATTTCGAGTAGCCTATGTGAGGATTACATCAAGTGGTGATGGTCATCAAGTTTGGGGAGTCCAAGTGCAAGATGAGAAGATGGAGGCTATATGCTTTGAAGTTTGCGGTCCACATTATGGTTGTGTACATTTGAAGATGTTCTTATGAGAAGACTTCCATCATTGCAATATGAGAAGAAATTCTAATATCTTCACCAAGTGATTGTGGTCAAGAAAAGGATTCCAACTTGGGGCAAGCATTAACGTCATCAACCATTCCAAGTGGAACGTGCACGACAATGGTATGTGTTATCAAGGTTTTCCAGGTTTTTCCAAACTCATCGTGCTTGGTGGGAGACCGGATTATAAGTTTGATAGCTGTACTATCAATAGGGACTTCAAGCAAGTTGCTTGAATACGTCGCGTGTTTAGAGCTCAAACATTTCCATGTACTTCATAATTATTTATTGTTGATCTTGGATGGTCATCTATGTGAGGACCTTTGGCTTTTCTATATCTTTCAAATTAGCCCAAGATCATCGAATTCGAAGTTAAGTTATGTATTTTTCAGTTCCATGCTTTGGGTTGTCCTGGCAACCTCATGGGCACGGGGTTTTGAGGCCTTGGACATGGGCCCTCATGCACACGGGCTTGCACCTTGGGAACGAGATTCTGTGGGCACGGTGTATCAACCCCCATGGGCACAGAGTGTCCACAAAGTGTGCGTTGGAGCCACAACAACTAGTTTTGGCGGTTGGCTATAAAAGAGCCCTTCCTCCTACTGGTTTGGGGACTATTCATACACTTTCTAAACACAATTTTGAGCATCATACCACCTGACCAAACCAATACCACCCTCTGTGTGAAGGGGGATTTGTGGATGGATCGTGGAGTCATTCGTTGATTTCCTCCATTCTATCCCCTCTCTTCAGTCTCCGACTATCTTGATTTGCATCTTGTGAGATTGAGAGAGTGAGTTGAGCATTTTTGTTCCTTCGCCTTGCTTTGCATTTGTTGCATTGATTTGAGCTCCCCATGTCGATTTGTTCGAGTATTAGCCAGTGAGTTTATTACTCTTGGAGGCCTCCGCGTCCTAGACGGTTTGGCGATATCCGTGCAAAGTTTGTGAAGTGGCCTAAGTGGTCAAGGTTCCTCTAAAGCTTCCTTTTTTGTGCGTACCGAGGAAGGGTGTGAAGTTTCCTAGGTGGTCAATGTTACTCCGGAAGCTTCCTTGCTTGTGTTGTGCTTTGGAGAAGTTTTTAAAGGTGTGGTGGTCGCCTTGAAGACCAACCCCGAGTGAATCGAGGCTCATCCATCTGGGGGGGGGGGGCTCGAAAGTGAGAATACGGTGAGCCACTTGGTGGCGTTCTGGAGCTTCCACTTGTACACTGCCCCAATGGTGAATAGCACTTTCACGAGTGTGAACTTTGTGCTAAATCCGCGTCCTCGACTCACTTATGGTTATCTCATTCAGACACCTATTAATATATGCAATTCATACTTTCTCATATTGATATATCTTGTGCTAGTTAGAATTCCTTAGTTGCTCCTACATTTCCATATCTCGTGATATAGTTTGTTCTTGCTAGTTTCTTTAAGTGGCTATCTTGTTTAGCATAGGTTATTGGTGCACTTACTTGAGCCTAGTATATTTAGTATTTTTGCTTGAAAGTATCCGTTTAATTTAATTCCGCATTAGGATAAAGCCAAATCCATAAGAGTTTGAAAAGGCCGATTCACACCCTCTAGTCATCATCTCAATCATTTCAATGTCGTTATAACCATGCGAGGTGTATAATGATTGGTAGAATGAATGTACCGCCACTCAATATTCCTGCTCATTCGCACAAATGGAGCCGTGTGCTCGATGGCGATTTGCAATGTGGTTCATCCTCTTAGGTTATGCTGCTTGGGCCCGATAGTAAGCTATTGGGGGAATGTTGCATGGAAAACAAAAAATTCCTATGAAACACTCAAGATCTATTCTATGGAGATGCTACCAATGAGAGTGGAATGTGTCTACATACCCTTGAAGTTTGAAAGCTTTAATGATCTAGAGATCTTGGTTGGAGTAGTTGTACTCACGTCGTGATCCAATACGATCCAAGAACCACACGAGTGACACCTCCAAGATATTCATACGTACAACTCAGTGACGTCCGCTTCTTCTTGATCCAGTAAGAGGGATAGGAGAGATAGATGGGATGTTGGCCAGCATGATGGCGTGGTGGTGATGGTGGTGACACAACACCAGCACGGCTTCAGTGTTCGAAATATACCCTGGAGGCAATGATAAAGTGGTTACTATCATATTTCCTTGTTCATAGTACTGAAAACTTTCTGAGAACTAATGAATTTCTTAATGGTGTTTTCAATATGAGAGGATAACTTGTTATTATTGGTTGAATGATTTCCATAAGAGTTGCCATAAGAGTTGCCATAACCATTAGAGGGATTACCGGGTTATGGCCTAGAATTGAAATTACCCCTATAGGCATTGTTATTGAAATTATTTTGTGAGATAAAATTCACATCCATGGCATTATAATTTTCTCAATTAAAGTAGACAAGGTCATGTCGTTATGATCAACATGAGCATTATTATTAGCAACCAAATTCATAAGAGCATCCACTTTTTCACTCAAAGTAGCGATTTCCTCAACAGAATTTACCTTCTTACCAGTTGGAGCTCTTTCTATATGCCATTGAGGGTAGTTGGTCATGATGTTGTTCAGAATATTGGTGGCATCTCCTAAGGTCACCTCCATGAAGGTACCACCTGCGACACAATCTAGAAGATTTCTAGATACAAAGTTTAGTCCAACATAGAAGTTTGTATCTAGAAGTGGAGTAATAATAGTAGGTGCAGGTAGGAGTCGGCCTATTTTTATCCACAAGTTTAAACCATGCGTAGGGCAATTTCTATCCATTAATTTCATTCTCTCCCAAGATTTTGCAACATATTCATGATCATCCTGTTTAAAATTCATTATTTAATTTCTATGGCAGATGATCTTAGCACGCGAAAAATACTTGGCAACAAAAGCATCTTTACATGTATCCCATGTTCCAATACTATTACGTGGTAAAGATGAAAACCAAGCCTTAGCTCTATCTCTTAGTGAAAAGGAAATAATTTTAATTTCACAATATCATTATCCATGTCCTATTTATTTTCTATATCATAAAGTTCAACAAAAGTACTGAGATGAGCAGTGGGATCCTCATTAGAACTTCTCGAAAATTGTTCTTTGATGACAAGATTTAGCATTGCAGCATTATTATGAAAAGCCTCCGCACTAGTGGTGGGTGGTACAAGAGTACTAATAAAATCATTATTATTAGTATTTTATAAGTCACACAACTAAGTAGTATCTTGAGACATGGTGACCGAGCAAGCAAAGTAACAAGCAGGACAAGTGAACTAGCGAGGAAAGAAGTAAACTAGTGACAAGCAAAGCAAGCAGAGGAGTAACAAGCAAAGATAAATATTTTTTATTTTTTGAATTTTTTAACCAATCTAAATATAACAAAAAATAAAAATAAGAACAAGTGAATGATAATTTGTGTGAAGTTACTTGATAGTTGGTGATGAAATTCCCTCACAACGGCGCCGGAAATACTTCCTCATACTTGCGATCTGTGTTGGGTTTTTCGTGAAGAGGAACGGGTAATTGCAACACAACACGGATAAGTATTTCCCTAAGTTAAGAAACCAAGGTTTATCAAACCAATAGGAATATCAATTCTCAATCGTCTTCAATGGCTCCACACAAAAGAGCAAACAACTTGCACCCAACGTGGGTGAGATGGCTGACAATCCCCTTGATCTCGTTATTTGCAAGCGAGTGAGGTGTGTAGGTAATTGAAGAGAATTGTAAATTAGAAAATATAATAAAATGTAAATAAGAACAGAGAGGAAAATATAAGTTCTATGCATTTATAAGTGAATAGACAGGGGGGCCATAGTGTTCTCTAGTGGCATCTCTCATGAAAGCAACATACGATGGGTAAACAAATTACCATTGGGCAATTAACACAAAAGCGGATAGTTATGCGATTTTCACGGCAATGATCATGGGTATATAGGCATCACGTCCATAAAAAAATAGGCCGACTCCTACCTGCACCTACTATTATTACTCCACTTCAAGAGCACTTCTATGCTTGCCTCTCTACGTATTAAGTTCATGACAAGTTCATGACAAAGAGAGTACTGCATGGAGAATGATGACATGATGTAGACGAAGTAAACTCAACCAAAATTATTGGATCCCATTGTTTTATCCTTTGTGGGAACAACGCAAAAACGTGTCTTGTCCCCCTTCTATCACTTGGATATAGAAACTCGTCGCGTTGAACCCACTACAACACACCCCTCTCCATGAAGAAATATCAAGCTACTTGGCCGAAGCAATTCAATAGATCGGAGAGAATTACAAATTTATGAGGATCATGAAAATAAAAATCATAAAACTCAGAGAAGACTCAAATAGTTTTCATAAATAATTTGAACATAAGCCCACAATTCAGAAGATCCCAACAAGCACACCATACAAAAGAATTACATCGGATAGATCAAAGCGAAGGTGCGATGATCATTGTATTGAATACCAAGAGAGAGATATAGCTATCTAGGTACTAACTACGAACCCGTAGGTCTATGGTGAACTACTCACACATCATCATGAGGACAACAAGGTTGATGAGGAGGCACTCTCTGATCGATCCCCCTCTAGCAGGGTGCCGAAACAAACCTCCACATGGGATCACCGTGGAACAGAGACATGTGGTGGCGGAAAAAGTGTTTCTCTATGATATTTAGGATTTTTGGAATATATATGAATTCATAGGCCGGAGAATGGCGGTAGAGGGGCCACCAGGGAGGGACATGCCATCAGGGCGCGCGACCCCCATGGTCGCGCCCTTTTGGATTGTGCCTCCCTCGTGCGGCTTCCGGCCTTCTCCCAAAGCTTCGAGGTCTTATTTTGCTCCATAAGAAATCATGAAAAAGTTTCGGGGCAATTGGACTTCGTTTGGTACTTCAAACCTCTAAAGTAAAAAAACACGAAAAAAACAACAATTGGCACTAGGCACTCGGTCAATAGGTTAGTGCTAAAAAATATAAATTTATAAATTATGACCTAAAAAGTATACTAGAATGGTAATATAATAGCATGGACCAATAAAAATTGTAGATAAATTGGAGATGTATCAGCCACTGAGCGGGTTGTCGAGCGCTGAACTAGGGGATTTGAGATGCTGTAAGGGGAACTCCAACGCACGACCACATCTTGTCCGGGTATGTCCGTTTGGGCTCAAACGGACAGATGACGCGATCCAACGCGCGACTCCAACCGCATATTTTATTCATTTGACATCCGTCCAGCCCCATTTTTGGCGCAAGTCTGCATGTGATTTACGTCCACACGGACGGTAAACGGACGGGCACGTGCTTTCTCCTCGCCCTCCTCGCGGACGCATGGTGGCCTTCCAACTACCTTCACCGCCCAAAGTGAATGCGCACGCGTGGCGGGCCTCGGTCGCCAGCCACCCCTTGTTCGATCGTCGTCCTTCTTAAAGTGGAACCCGTGGACCGACTGGACAGTCTAGAGGTTCCACTTCAAAGCCCCTCCTACCTCCTCCACCCTCGACACGAGCTAGGAAACCCTAGCCGCCGCCGTTGCATCCACCCCTCGTCGACGCCATGGTCTGGCATTGGATGAACAAGGGGGAGCACGACCACGAGCCCAACTCCTCCTCTGGTAGCCGCCGCTCCAGTAGTTCCACCTACTCCGTCGATGTTTGTCATCTCGTTGCATGTGGGCCCGGTGCATAATAGGCCTTATATCTCCGAGGAGATTTGCCACCGTCATTGGGAGACACGACACTCCCGTGTGGAGATGCCCACATCCCCAACTATTGGCATCTCTCCGCGGATCGGGTGCCAATCCCACCGATGCCCACGAGTCGCACACGCTTTTCGGTGCGGTTTTTGGAATCGAATGTCCAGCGTGAGTCGCACACGCGTGCCAGCGGATCTGCTACACGATCCTAGGTATGCCATCTCATCACCACTATGGGATATGTGGCTCCGGGACGAGCACGACCTGCGTCGGCAATCCTTTTTCGCCGGTCATCCTCCTAGGCCGCGCCGCCCGCGTCGTCCTTGTGTAGAGAGCGCATCTCAAATGCACGGGCGCAGGCTTGTGCGCGGCCTCACTCCGAAGCCATCTGCATCCCCGTCCTCGTCACCACCACCTCCCATGACCGAGGAGGAGGAGGCCGAGCTCATGAGGCGTGTCATGGAGGACTTCATGAGCATGCACGACGAGCGCCAATGGGTGGGCGTGGAGACGGCGTTGGCCCTCTCTACGACCGGCGATGTGGCTATCCCGGAGCTGGTGCAGGCCACCGTGGTGAAGGAGGAAGTGAAGGAGGAGGTGAAAGAGGAGGTGGTGGGCGAGTCGCCCCTTGCCGCGGGGAACCTGCAACTGGTGTGCCAACAGTGGGGCTGGTCGACCACATCGCCGGAGATGGCCAACGCGCTGGGTGTCGTCCCATGGGCACCCACGCCACCTCAGTCATCGGTGGAGGAGCAGGATCCACAAGAGTCGCGACTGCCTCCGGTCTGGCATGGACCGCGAGCCCACCTTTGGCAGCCTCCAAAAGACGAGTAGGACGATGCTCATGAAGACGATGGTGGCCTCATTAATTTTAGTTTCATGTTTTTTAGTTTTATTAGATCTAGTAAGAACTTTTCAACGTGGCTACTTTGAATATGTGGTTTAATGTTTCTATTTATGGGTTTTTATTTTTACGACGTTAATTTATTGTTTTTTGGCCCAAATTTATAATCCAAAAACGCGATCAGTTTAGGGCGAGCGGGGTCGGTTGGGCGTGACCACATCCGCACAATTTTAAATGGACGAACGCGTTTGTTTACCACCTCTAAGAGCATCTCCAACAGCTTTTGTATATTTGCACTCACTTGTTATTTTACAAATCTTGGTCAAAAAATCTTGTCCAACAACCTTTATATAAGTGGTCCCCCATTATTTTTTTACAGAGTTTGCTATATTTGCACCCATACTTTACATATTTGCCAAACCAAAGACCACTTTGTAAATTTTTAGCAAGTCCCCTAAAGCCTCACTTTGTCTCAATAACAGGTGGGTCCGTGTACTAGTGTGTGTGATGCGCGTGCGCTGTGTGTGTGCGTATGTGTACGTGCACGTGTTCTTTTTTGTACGTGTACGCATGTGTGATGCATGTGTACGTGTGTATGTGTGTACGTATGTGTTGCATGTGTGCGTGTGTGTGCTACATGTGTATGTGTGTGTGCTGCTGCACGTGTACGTGTTTTTTATGTACGTGGACGTTTGTGTGATGCATGTGTACGTATGTGTACGCATGTGTGCTGCACTTGTATGTGCGTGTTGAATGTGTGTAAGTATACGCATGTGTGTATGTGTACATGGACGCGAATTGTGCTAGTATAAATATACATGTATGTATACTAGTATGCAATGTGTTTATGACAAACTGTCTTCATATTTTATTGTGTGTCTTGTACAAATATAACAATCCAATATACAAAGACTATCAAAATAAAAAAATATGTTGGCATATAAATCTTTTCTCTTCTTTTGTTATAATATTTTTTTAATAACTAGCAAAAGGGTCCATGCATTGCAACGGGAGAAAGAAATACCACACGGCACACACTCTTAATTTATAAAAAATGTCTATAGTTTAAGATTTTATAGTTACGATACAAATAAAGATGGTCTTATCCTACAAAAATGCAGTTCAAAATTTCACAGGTCTTCTATTTTAACACGGCTTGCATGTAGATTTAATACGTACAAAGAATCAGTTAAGTGACCTTCAGTTTCATCTCTAATCCTGATTTTGTTGACGTGTTCATCCCCAACCCGGATGAGTACCGGTATGAAAGAAAGACGAATAATGATTTATTTATTAAGATTGCACCCTAATTAGTATTTTTATTAAACGTTTAACAGATAAAATAATATCATATTTAAATTCTACATAATTTTCTAATCAAATTCCATGTATAATATGTTAAATTTGGAGTTACGGTTTAAAAGATATGAGTATTTAAAAAAATATTTAATATATTCTACGAGTTTAATGTCATAAACAGTAAGGACTTTTTTGTAAAATCATCTCGATAGTTTTTCCGACGGAAGCGATAGCCTCTTTTTATTAGGTAAAGATTCAATATACAAAAGCTAGTGAAGATGCTTTAAATGGTTAAAATCCTGCTAAGACGATGGTTAGTTTGGGATCGTGGTTTGGAGTTGTCATAAAGAGGACAAGTTGCACAGGAGTAAATCATAATTCTAGATTTTATAAAGGTGCAATAAGCAAAGTAGTCTTCAACCCTCCTTCGTCGACGGGTCGAATATAACTGTTTACCTCGGGCATAGCTACCACCACCAGTGTCACAGTGTGCAGGTCCCCCTCCTGCATCACGCGGTCACGCCTCACCGCCGCTGCCTCCCATCCCAGACATCCCACTCCACTAGTCCGTCCTACTCCTACTTCACTCCCGCCTTCTTGAAGCAGAGGCTCCATCCCCCACTCGGAATGGCGCTCCTCTCCTCTAGCTAGCACCGCAAAAAGCTCCCCAAGAACACCGCACAGGCAGCAGACAATGGCGGCGTGCAACGGGCTGTTCGTGTACCACATCCTCGGCCTGGCCTCCCTGGTGGCCGTGTTCTACTTCTCCCTCCTCGGCGAGGTGGACCTCCGCTTTCCCGGCCTCCTCCCGTCCCCCGGCGCGTCCCCGTCCCACGGCGCGTCCCTGCCGTTCGTGGAGCGGCGCGGCGCGCAGCTCCTCCTGGAGGGCCGGCCGTTCTACATCAACGGGTGGAACTCGTACTGGCTCATGGACCAGGCCGTGGAGCCGGCGAGCCGCCACCGCGTGTCCGACATGTTCCGCGCCGGCGCCGGGATGGGCCTCACGGTGTGCCGCACCTGGGCCTTCAACGACGGCGCCTACAACGCGCTCCAGCTCTCCCCGGGGCACTTCGACGAGCGCGTCTTCCGGGCGCTGGACATGGTCGTCGTGGAGGCCCGGCGGCACGGCGTGCGGCTCGTCCTCAGCCTGGCCAACAACCTGGAGGCCTACGGCGGGAAGACGCAGTACGCGCGGTGGGCGTGGGACGAGGGCGTCGGCCTCACCTCCTCCAACGACTCCTTCTTCTTCGACCCCGCCATCCGCGACTACTTCAAGGTCTACCTCAAGGTAAAATTGGTCGCAGCATCGTGCCCAGAGCATCAAAGTCTAGCTTAGCTGATTTATTTTGTGTTTTCTGCATCCCATTGGCGGGGAAGAAAAGTGTCGGTGGCGATTTTACAGTGGTTCTTAAAGGTGCATACTTTTTTTTTACTTTGTTTCGGTGCAGACATTGCTTACGAGGACGAACCACTTGACGGGGGTGCAGTACAAGGACGACCCTACCATCTTGGCGTGGGAGCTGATGAACGAGCCCAGATGCATCACCGATCCGTCCGGCAACACTCTGCAGGTCAGTCGATCGATGCTACTCCCATTCATTGCCGATCTGCGTGACTGCGTCCAGTGTGCGAATTCGATACTGTACATTTGGGCTGTTATGATTTTTGGAAGACATTTTCTGATTTGGTTGTGATGGGGGCAGCGTTGGATCGAGGAGATGGCGGGGTACGTGAAATCGATCGACAGGAGGCATCTGCTGACCGTCGGCACCGAGGGGTTCTACGGCCCCACGAGCCCTCCGGAGAAGCTCAGCGTCAATCCGGGGCACTGGTTCAACAACTACGGCCTCGACTTCATCCGCAACTCCAAGATCTCGGACATCGACTTCGCCTCCATCCATCTTTACCCCGACAACTGGTAATAACCATCACCAAATTACCAGCTTATTACTGCTCTCAATTTGTCGACGCAGCGGATGAGCTGAGGCGCCGATTGTATTGCAGGCTGCTGCACGCGAATCTGGAGGAGAAGCTCAAGTTCGTGACGCAGTGGGTGAGCTCCCACTTCGAGGACGGCGACACGGAGCTCGGCGGCAAGCCCGTGGTGCTGACGGAGTTCGGGCTGTCGCACATGGTCCAGGGCTTCGAGCAGTCGCAGCGCGACGCCTTCTACAAGTCGGTGTACGACATCGTCCACGAGTCGGCCAAGAGGGGCGGCGCCGGCGCCGGCGCGATGGTGTGGCAGCTCGCCGCGGAGGACATGGAGGAGTTCCACGACGGCTTCGCCATCGTGCCCAGCGAGAGGCCGTCCATGCAGAAGCTGCTCACGGAGCAGTCGTGCCGGCTCGCCACGCTTAGGCACGGCGAACAAGAGGCCAAGAGGATCCTCAAGACGGTGTGCGGCTGATCCGTGATCTCTCTTGCGAGGTGTGGTGTTTTTTTGTACTGTGTGTCCCTAGGAAATCGACACGAAATGGACCGAAGGGATCCATGAAAGGCTGTGTGCTCGGCGCCGACGTCGGCGGATCTCATATGACCACCCACTGTCTCTGTATTTTCCTTGCTGTGTTGTTGTACTTGTACGTGCCCTTGACCTTTGGTGTTGTCATTGTCGAGTGGCAGGAGAGGCTAGCTATATTCTATAATCCTCGAATAGTTTTTTTTTTCTTCTGCACAAGAGATATTTCTATGCCTGCATAAGCATAAGAAAAATGTAGGCATGTTCTGCATGGAAATAGTGCACCGACAAATCTTTGCTCATTGTGCTTGTGATCCAGTGATTATGGCGAGGCATAGTATTTACTGGTCCGATTTGTAACTCGCCAATGAGTATCCCCATGAGTAGTTAAATATGATGTGCTAATTGCTGATGTGAGTATGACCAACAGAGCCAGACAAGAGCGAGATCAAGCAGTTACGGATACTACAAAAGGTGAAGGGACGACATCCAAGATGGGGAGGAAGAGCATAGTATTGGTGCCGTGAGGACGAGGGCGACTGAGCTGGCGCTGGAAAGAATGGCAATGTGGTCGACTAGAGCAGGAAGGCGGGGCCATCTTGCAACATTCAGATTCACGAGGAGCGTAGTGGTAGGAGTAGAGAGGCGCGGTGAGTGCAAAGCTACGCGGAGGTCGTCTGACAATGGGTGTAAGGAGCTACGCAGTTGTCGGAGTGTGGGATCTGTGTCCACAAGCTTCTTCAAGAACGAGGTTCGAACACTTGGGGTTTGGCTTGTTGGTTGCCTTGAAAAAGAAAGAGCTTGAGGCTCCAGTAAGGGGGGGGGGGGGGGGGGGGGGGGGGATGGCTCGATCCTCTCATATGAACGTGACCCGTCCCCTCTTGTAGTGCCTCGGTCCTCTTCCCTCAAAATATCGGCGGGAAAGGGTGGCCACAGAGCGGCAATTTATAGGGGGCAGGAACCAGACCTATCCCGACTAAAGACGGTCTTCGCTTGGTAAAGTAGTCTTCGTGGCATGTTTCTTGGCTCGGCGATGAGCTTCATCCCGCAACATCGTTCCACTCTGATCCTCTATCACTGAAATGGTAACCTTCTGCCACCTGCTTTGGGAGGAGCAGCTGACGCTCCCTTCTAATCATCAAAAGGGAAATCCCCCCTGTTCGTGTCGGCTGACACGGACTATGTCATCTTCCTCCAAGTAGGCGCGTCACCCACGTGATGGGCATGAGGCCCCGGGTCTGGCTCCGCGCGCCAAGCCTCGTGAGGCTGCTCTGCTGGTGAGACCTCGCGAGGCGCCCTCACGCTTGAACTCCTTAGGAGCGCCTGAACTGGCAGCGAGGGGCCTGGCGAGACATACCCCTCGCGAGGTGGCTCCCTACAGAGCGGCTGGGGCATGGCCGTCTCGTTTGGGCCGACCCGTGCGTCGTCCTCCGGGCCAGTGACAAACGGGTCGTGGTACCCCGGGTCTCACTGGGCCGACAGTAGCCCCCGGGCCCATGTTGCGCATGTTTTGTGAGTAAAGTATGAGAGGGCGCGGGCCGAAACACCGCGGGCCCCAATGAACTGCCGGGTCAGGAGACAACGTGTGTCAGCCACGATGGGACAAAACGGTCCCACTCCCCACGACGTCTCGGGAATCGCACGTCTGCCTAGACAACTGTTGCGAGAGTTGAGCGAAACCATCATCGCTTGCCTTCCCCATACGCCTCCCTTGCATGTCACTCCTCCTTCCTTACGCGCGCGCCGCTCACCATCATGGCTCCCAAGTGGAAACTACCGCCCGCCGGGAAAGGCCAGGGAGGGACGGAGGAAGTGAGCGGCCTAAGCCGGCGTTGGCGAGGAGAAGAGGCCGGGGCCGTACCCCGATCGCTCCTCGGGTAGAGAATGGCTCGATCCTCTCATATGAACGTGACCCGTCCCCTCTTGTAGTGCCTCGGTCCTCTTCCCTCAAAATATCGGCGGGAAAGGGTGGCCACAGAGCGGCAATTTATAGGGGGCAGGAACCAGACCTATCCCGACTAAAGACGGTCTTCGCTTGGTAAAGTAGTCTTCGTGGCATGTTTCTTGGCTCGGCGATGAGCTTCATCCCGCAACATCGTTCCACTCTGATCCTCTATCACTGAAATGGTAACCTTCTGCCACCTGCTTTTGGAGGAGCAGCTGACGCTCCCTTCTAATCATCAAAAGGGAAATCCCCCCTGTTCGTGTCGGCTGACACGGACTATGTCATCTTCCTCCAAGTAGGCGCGTCACCCACGTGATGGGCATGAGGCCCCGGGTCTGGCTCCGCGCGCCAAGCCTCGTGAGGCTGCTCTGCTGGTGAGACCTCGCGAGGCGCCCTCACGCTTGAACTCCTTAGGAGCGCCTGAACTGGCAGCGAGGGGCCTGGCGAGACATACCCCTCGCGAGGTGGCTCCCTACAGAGCGGCTGGGGCATGGCCGTCTCGTTTGGGCCGACCCGTGCGTCGTCCTCCGGGCCAGTGACAAACGGGTCGTGGTACCCCGGGTCTCACTGGGCCGACAGTAGCCCCCGGGCCCATGTTGCGCATGTTTTGTGAGTAAAGTATGAGAGGGCGCGGGCCGAAACACCGCGGGCCCCAATGAACTGCCGGGTCAGGAGACAACGTGTGTCAGCCACGATGGGACAAAACGGTCCCACTCCCCACGACGTCTCGGGAATCGCACGTCTACCTAGACAACTGTTGCGAGAGTTGGGCGAAACCATCATCGCTTGCCTTCCCCATACGCCTCCCTTGCATGTCGCTCCTCCTTCCTTACGCGCGCGCCGCTCACCATCATGGCTCCCAAGTGGAAACTACCGGCCGCCGGGAAAGGCCAGGGAGGGACGGAGGAAGTGAGCGGCCTAAGCCGGTGTTGGCGAGGAGAAGAGGCCAGGGCCGTACCCCGATCGCGTCGACAAGGTCTGCTCCTGAGGGTCGGGCGCTGGCTCTGGCCGGCGCAGCGGAGGCCGGTCTGTTAGAGACAAAGTTGTCATCGTCTTGCGATGAGATAGTAGTTATCGTTTTGGTGGAGTAGACTTTGACGGTCCGACTACGAACGTGTGAGGACGTCATGCCTTAGCAATCGCTAAACCAACTCCGAGAGGTTATTGACCACGCCAGGTCAGGATCAACTTGACCACGAGGGTCTATTTCCTGCACGCAAACGAAGAACAAGCAAGAAACTAAGCTTGCAATCTGGATATTGCGAATATAGGAGGAAAGCTTTATTGATGAAGGTGGGGTTTTGTGACGCCTTTGTCTAGTCGTGGAACACAAACGAAGAACGCGAAGTGGCAGCTATGGCGAACTTGTAATATAACCAAAACCTAAGTCTAAACGACACCCTAAGGGCTTTATATATTGGGAAAATAGGAGGAATTTCGTGACCCCTTGGAGGAGTGGTCCGAAACAGACCCTAACTTAGTTTCCCCACACATACAGACTCAAAAAATAGCCTATAATGTGGTATTTAGAAATTACATGGGTCTGGCCCAAAAATAAGGTGGCACAAGACCTATAATAGCCCATGGATGAAATTTATAAAGCGACGTCTTGAATATTTCATCCAAGCCTTCATGCTCTCCTTATGGTGGCTTCAAAGTGCGAAAATCACGAGTGGAAGCTCCATTGTTCTTTTCCGCGCGTGCACCTTCTACTCCTTGCTTGATCCCGCTCCAACGGATATCATTCTTGTCCATGCTAGGTCCTTCATTCATAAGTACAGCAAAAGTATCTAACTTAGGCAACATCATATGTTCATGAACATTAGAAGGATTTCCAAGAAACGAATCATCCTAGTAACTGGTCCAGTATGTATAGCAGCTGGGGTTGTGGGTGTAATTATGGTGTTAATGTCCTCATCATCCTCCCTTTCTTGAACTGAAGTCATCCTCATCGGAAGCTCATCTTCCTCACCCAAATATGTCTTAAAATATGCAATGTTAAAAGTGGGACTAACCCCAAAATCTGCAGGCACCTCAATTCTATATGCATTATCATTTATTTTCTCTTACACCTTGAAAGGACAAACAACACGTGGCATTAGCTTTGACTTGCGCAAATCAGGAAACCTATCCTTACACAAATGCAACCAAACAAGATCTCCAGGTGCAAAAACAACATGTTTTCTACCCTTATCTCGAGCAAGTTTATATTTAGCATTCATACCCTCAATGTTTTCCTTAGTTAACTCATGCATCTTTAATGTCAAATCAGCATGTTCTTTAGCATCAAAATTAACCTTCTCTGAGGATGGAAGAGGTAACAAATCAATAGGTGCATGAGGTAAGAAACCATATACTACTTCAAAATGGCACATCTTAGTAGTAGAATGCAACAAACGATTATAAGCAAATTCAATATGAGGCAAGCATTCTTCCCACATTTTTAGGTTTTTCTTCAAAACAACCCAAAGCATAGTAGACAATGATCTATTGTCTACTTCAGTTTGTCCATCAGTTTGGGGGTGACATGTAGTACTAAAAAGCAATTTTGTCCCCAACTTAGCCCATAAACATCTCCAAAAGTGGCTAAGAAATTTAGCACCATGATCTGAAACAATCGTATTTGGCACACCATGCAAGCGAATAATTTCATGAAAGAACAAATCAGCCACATTAGCAGCAGTATCACTTTTATGACATGGTGTAAAGTGTGCCATTTTTGAAAATATGTCCACGACAACAAATATGCTATCCCTCCCCTTCTTTGTTCGAGGTAAACCTAAAACAAAGTCAATAGATATATCCTCCCAAGAAACACTAGGTACAGGCAAATGCATATATAAACCATGAGGAGTGAGTCGTGACGTAGCTTTTTGACATGTCGTGCAGCAAGCAACAAAACGTTCAACATCCCATCACATCTTTGGCCAAAATAAATGTGTAGCAAGTACATCCCCTGTCTTCTTTACGCCAAAGTGTCCCATCAATACTCCTCCATGCGCCTTCTGTAACAACAAAATACGAATCGAGCTAGCTAGAATGCATAACTTGTTAGCACGGAACACAAATCCATCATTAATGATGAACTTGTTCCATGTTCTCCCTTATTTACAATTCTCCAACACATCTTTAAAATTAGCATCATGCACATATTGATCTTTGATGGTCTGCAAACCAAATATTTTAAAGTCAAGTTGTGAAAGCATAGTATAACGACGAGACAATACATCAACAATAACATTTTCTTTACCCTTCTTGTGTTTAATGATGTACGGGAAAGTCTCAATGAATTCCACCCATTTAGAATGTGTACGGTTCAGTTTTGCTTGACTTTTAATATGTTTCAAAAGTTCATGATCAGAATGTATGACAAATTCTTTGGCCCATAAATAATGTTGCCATGTTTCCAAAGTCCGAACAAGAGCATATAATTCCTTATCATAAGTAGAATAATTCAGACTAGGCCCACTAAGTTTTTCACAAAAGTATGCAACAAGTTTACCATCTTTTCATAACATGCCTCCTAATATAATTCCACTAGCATCACATTCAAGCTCGAAAGTCTTATTAAAATCAGGAACTTGGAGTAAAGGAGCATGTGTTAACTTATCTTTCAAAACCCTGAATGCTTCTTCCTGTGCGGTACCCCAAGCATAAGGCACATCATTCGTTGTAATCTCATTGAGAGGTGCATCAATGGTGCTGAAATCTCTCACAAAACACCGATAAAACCCGGCGAGTCGAAGAAAACTCCTCACTTGTGTGACCATTTTGGGCTCTGGCTAACTCTCAATAGCTTCAATGTTGGCTTTATCAACTTCAATTCCCTGTGGAGTATCAACATAGCCAAGAAAAGATACTCGGTCGGTGCAAAAGGTGCACTTCCCAAGGTTAACAAACAAACATGCATCACGTAGATCAATAAAAAAAGCACACAAATGATCCAAGTGTTCCTCCAAAGATCTACTATAAATGAGTATATCATCAAAGTAGACTACCACAAATCGTCCAATGAAAGCACGTAAAACCTCATTCATTAATCTCATGAAAGTGCTAGGTACATTAGTTAATCCAAAAGACATAACTAACCACTCATATAATCAACTTAGTATTGAATGTTGTTTTCCATTCATCTCCGAGTTTCATGCGAATTTAATGGTATCCACTATCCAAATCAACTTTGGAGAAAATTGTAGAGCCACTTAATGCCTCTACAATCAACACAGATATGTGATGTACCATCCTTTTTCGGCACAAGAATAATAGGAACAACAAAAGGAATAAGAGATTCGCGTATATAACCTTTGTCGAGCAGCTCCTGCACTTGACGCATAATCTCCTTCATTTCCTGTGGATTGGTATGGTATGGTTGTAACACCCAAAAAAATTAAATTTGATTTCTTGATTTTTGAGCCATTTTTTATGGATTTTTAATTGGCTTTGATAGAAACTTTGGAGCTCTTTGACAATATATTTAAGAAAACTTTTTAGAGCTTTCTTTCTCAACCTGCGTGGTCTAAAAAAGTGATCTTTTGACCTCTTCTCTAAATGAATTGGTTTGGGAGAATATTTTATTCTTTTGCAAAACCTTGGCATTTATTTCTGTGCCCCTCGTTCGTTAGTTCTGTGCCCCTCGTTCGTTAGTTCTACTCATTCATCCCCACGCTCCTAACTTTTGCTCACTTATCCCTACTCCCTTGCTCGAAACCCTCAGAATAGGTTACAACGGACGTTGCCGTCGGGTCAGTGCTTTGACCGTTAACTCTGACGAGGGGGCCGCGTAGGGCCGAGTCCACCTTTGACTGTTTACCCCTATAGTGGTTTCGTATGCTGACCATACGGTGGTATTCATATACGTGGGCGCATGCAACTCACCGCAGTCGTGGGGTAGCACGTGTCGATGGGCGCAGTCGATGGGACATGCCCGAAAAGTCCCATCGTATAAAGTGGGGGAACAATGATACATCTCCATCGTATCTACTTTTCCAAACTCTTTTTCCCTTGTTTTGGACTCTAATTTGCATGATTTGAATGGAACTAACCCGGACTGACGTTGTTTTCAGCAGAATTGCCATGGTGTTGTTTTTGTGCAGAAATGAAAGTTCTCGGAACGTCCTGAAAATTTACGGAGAATATTTATGGAAAATATGAAAAATACCTGCGCAAAGATCCACCAGAGGGGACGGGCCAGTGGGCCACAAGCCCTGTCGCCGCGGCCTCCCCCTGGCCGTGGCGACCAAGCTTGTGGGGCCCACGTGGCTCTGCCGCCCCCCAAACTCAGCTCTATTTATTCCCTTTCGTCCCGGAAAAAATAAAGAGAGAAGATTTCATCGCGTTTTCGATCCAGAGGCGCCGCCACATCCTGTTCTTCACCTGGAGGGCAGATTTGGAGTCTGTTTTGGGCTCCGGATCAAGGAGATCGTCGCCATCGTCATCATCAACCTTCTTCCCTCTCAATTCCATGAAGCTCTTCATCGTTCGTGAGTAATATATTCGTAGGCTCGCTGGGCGGTGATGAGTAGGATGAGATCTATCATGTAATCGAGTTAGTTTTGATGGAGATTGATCCCTAGTATCCACTATGTTCTGAGATTGATGTTGCTACTACTTTGCCATGCTTAATGCTTGTCACTCGGGCCTGAGTGCCATGATTTTAGATCTGAAATTATTATGTTGTCACCAATATATGTGTGTTTTAGATCCGATCTTGCAAGTTGTAGTTACCTACTATGTGTTATGATCCGGCAACCCCGGAGTGACAATAACCGGAATCACTCCCGGTGATGACCATAGTTTGAGGAGTTCATGTGTTCACCAAGTGCTAATGCGTTGGTCTGGTTCTTTATTAAAAGGAGAAACTTTAATATCCCGTAGTATCCATTTGGACCCCGCTGCCACGGGAGGGATGGACAATAGATGTCATGCAAGTTCTTTTCCCTAAGCACGTATGACTACACACGGAATGCATGCCTACATCACATCGACGAACGGGAGCTAGCCACATATCTCTGTGTGTCATAACTGTTGCATGATGAATGTCATCCTACAAATCACCGATCCATTGCCTACGAGTTTGTCCCACTGCTATTGTTACTTGCTCTGCTGCTACTGCTGTTACTACTGTTGCTGCTACTGTTACTTGCACTGCTGCTGCTACTGTTACTTGCTACTGCTGGTACTTGCTACTGCTATCACTACTGTTGTCCCTTGCCACTGTTGTTACTCGTTGCACTGCTGCTACCTGCTACAATACTTTTCTAACGTCATTGATACAACAGTTAGGAATAGTCTGCCTCGTCAATAGATCGTTTCTAGCACCGTTGCTATCATACTACCTTTGCTGCTTATATCCTGCTTGCATATACTAATATTTCAGGTGTGGTTGAGCTGACACCTCAACTGCTAATACTGGAGAATATCCTTTCATTCCCATCGTGTCGAACCAACAAACTTGGGTTGAATACTTTACCCTCAAAAACTGCCGCGATCCCACGCGCTAGTGGGCCATTGCAAGACAATTGTTAATTGTTGAGCAACTGGGGAGCAACTCTTTTCTGGCGTCGTTGCCGTGGAGGCATTAGGTTAGGAATAGTTGCACATCAACAACATTTTTCTGGCGCCGTCACCGGGGAAGGATAGCTATATTCTCTGAGTCGCTTGGGATTTATATCTGCTGATCACTATGAAGAATCTGAAAGATCCAAGAACCAAAGTTTTGCCCTCAACTACGAGGGGAGGTAAGGAACTGCCATCTAGCTCTGCACTTGATTCACCTTCAGTTATGAGTAAGTTTGCGACACCACCTCCTGCTAGAAATCTTGATATGTCGCCTGTGCTTGATGATGCTTATGATGCTATTATGCCTGATACTGCTAGATATACTATGCTTGATACTGCTAGAGATGCTATGCCTGATATTGCCTTGCCTGATGATGCTAGAGATGCTATGCCTGATACTGCTATCCATTATGCTATGCTTGATACTGCTTTGCCTGATGATGCTAGAGATGCTATTTTGCCTGATGATGCTATGCTTGATACTGCTAGAGATACTACTTTGCCTGATATGCCACTAGGGGTATTCCTTGATGCTCATATTGCTAGAGTTGCTGCCAATGCGCGTGATGCTTCTGAAACTGCTGATACTATTGAGATAGAACCTGCTTTTGCTCCTGCTAGATCTAGCTCTCCTAGATATGAATTGCCTGATATACCTGAGGGTTATGTTATGGAGGGAGAGATAGCTGAGGATTCTCTTGCGTGTAAGGATGCCTATGACGCTGAGAAATTACTTCTCAAGTGGAAGGAAAAATCTCTGAAAGCTAGGATGGAATACGACCTGAAGTTTGCCACTTCACCTATCTTTATCACCGATGAGGATTATGAATTCTCTGTCGACCCTGAGATAATCTCTCTAGTCGAATCTGATCCTTTCCACGGTTATGAGTCTGAGACGGTCGTAGCCCATCTTACCAAACTACACGATATAGCCACCCTTTTCACTAGTGAGGAGAAGATCTGCTACTACTATATCCTTAAGTTGTTTCCTTTCTCTCTAAAGGATGACGCTAAAGCTTGGTTCACTTCTCTTGCTCCTGAATGTGTGAGTAGTCCCCAGGATATGGTCTATTACTTCTGTGAGAAATATTTCCCTGCCCATAAGAAGCAAGTTGCCTTGCAGGAAATATACAACTTTGCTCAACTCAAAGAAGAGAGTCTCCCACAAGCTTGGGGGAGGCTCACCCAACTACATAATGCTTTGCCTGATCACCCTCTTAGGAAGAACGAGATACTTGATATCTTCTATAACGGACTTACCGATGCCTCTAGAGACCACCTAGATAGTTGTGCCGGTTGTGTTTTTAGGGAACGAACTATAGAACAAGCTGAGATCCTACTGAATAACATCTTGATCAACGAGAATGCTTGGACTATTCCCGAACCACCTCCTAAGCCAACTCCTAAGAAAAGAGGTATTCTATTCCTCTGTCCCAAAGATACGCAAGAAGCCAAGAAATCTATGCGAGAAAAAGGCATTAAATCTGAAGATGTCAAAAATATACCGCCTATCGAAGAGATCCACAGTCTCAATAACCCGATATAGGTAGTAGAAGTAAATTCACTGCGTAGGTTTGATGAGAGTGATATTCCTTTTGATAAACCTGCTAGCCTAAGCTTTGATGAATTTGACAACTTTGTTGCCAAACAACAGAGTTTCAACGATTATGTCAGCAGACAATTGGAACAAAGTACTCGTATGCTTAGTCATTTAAGTGCTTGTGTAGACAGAAATGTTAATGATCTGAAGCTTCTGAGTAAACATGACTCTATGATTACTACTCAGGTAGAACAAATACTTAAAGCTCAGAATTACTTGCTCAATGAATTAAATGACAACTCTGTCAGAGTCATTACTAGAGGAGGCAAAATGACTCAGGAACCTTTGTATCCTGAAGGCCATCCTAAGAGAATTGATCAAGATTCTCAAGGAATTAATGCTCATACACCCAGTCATCCTAAGAAGAAGAAGGATGATAGAAACCTACATGTCAGTTCACCAAATACTGTCACACCTGAAGAACGAAATAATATTTCTGCGTCTGATGCAGAAACACAATCTGGTTATGAACATGAACCTGGCGACAATATGGACAGCGATGTTCATAATAATGCTCAACCTAGCAATGATAAGGATGTGGAGATTAAACCTACGGTTAATCGTGATAACCCACAACCTAAGAGATACGATAAGAATGACTTCACTGCTAGGAAGCATGGTAAAGAAAGGGAGCCATGGGTTCAGAGACCCATGCCCTTTCCTTCTAAGCGATCCAAGAAAAAAGATGATGATGATTTTGAGCGCTTTATTGAAATGTTGAGACCCGTCTTTCTGCAGATGCGGTTAATTCATATGCTCTAAATGTCTCCATATGCCAAGTACATGAAAGATATCGTGACCAATAAACGAAAGATACCAGATCTTGAGATCTCCACCATGCTCGCCAATTACACTTTCAAAGGTGGAACTCCTAAGAAACTTGGTGATCCCGGAGTGCCCACTATTTCTTGTTCCATTAAAGGAAACTACGTAAGAACTGCCTTATGTGACCTTGGAGCCGGTGTTAGTGTTATGCCTCTCTCTCTTTATCGTAGACTTGAACTCGATAAGTTGACACCCATTGAAATTTCTGTGCAAATGGCCGACAAGTCAACTGCTTTCCCTGTCGGCATTTGCGAGGATGTGCCTGTTGTGGTTGCTAACACCACTATCTTAACAGACTTTGTTATCTTGGATATTCCCGAGGACGATGCCATGGCTGTCATCCTCGGAAGACCCTTTTTAAACACTACAGGGGATGTTATAGATTGCAACAAAGGCAATGTCACTTTCCATGTCAACGTTAATGAGCATACGGTGCACTTTCCGAAGAAACGATATCAAGTACATGGCATCAATGCTATCGAAAAAACTTCATCGATTCTTATTGGGAGCTTTGAATGCCCTATTCCTCGTGTTAAGATGAAGTATGATTTGCTTGTTGGGGAGATTCATATCCCCATTGAGGTGACTTAGTGGCTATTCGACAATTCTCCGTTTCCTTTTGCGATTCGAAAAAGTTTTGTCATGAGGATTTGATCAACCCCATTGATGGATTTCTTTCGATGACCATGAGATGGATGAATCGAGGAGTCACAAACCTCTGTTTTAAGCTTTCACTTTCTGTTGCTTAGAAGAAAAATGATAGGTTTAGTTTAGTTTTCCCTGTTTTCTGTTTTAGCGTCCGGTCGAAAAGTACGCCGAAAATAAAAGTTCTGCGAATGCTGTGAAAATCTAGTATGATTTTTTCTAGAATATTTGAAAAATACTGGGACTGAGAGCTTTCCTGTGGGCCACACCAGTGGGCCACAAGCCCTGTCACCGCGGGCTCCCCCTGGCCGCGGCCACCAAGCTTGTGGGGCCCACAGGGACCCCCTCCACTCATTCCAGCTCCCATCCTCTTCTTCTACCTCCAGCTTAAATCATTTCGCAGCTCAAACCTGTGTTCTTGCTCATTTGGCTGTGATTTTCGATCTCCTTGCTCAAAGCACCATTCTCCAAACCGTTTTGGGGAAATTACTCCTTGGTAAGTGACTCCTCCATTGGTCCAATTAGTTTCTACTCTAGTGCTTTATCCTTCGCGTATTCTTGCTACCTTGGTGACCCTGTTCTTGATCTTGAAATGTTGATTTTAGCTGGTCCCAAGTAGTTTTAACGCGTGATACGGTCTCTAGGCACTAGTAGGAGTAGTTTCTACAAGGTGTGGTTTGTCTTTATTCACTTTTCTCTTGAACTTTAAAAATTTCAGCAAAAGGAAATTATGTTCAGGAGGAAGTTTCATGGTGGTTCCTCAAGTAAGAAGGGTCCCCGTCTTTCTATTCGGGAGCCCGATCCTTATCAACTAAGGGACGCACCAGTACAACCATGTGAATGGCCTTCCGATGAGTTCATGATCGAAGCAGGCTTCAAGGATGAGTTTGATACATTTGTCCGCAATGTCGGGTTAGAAGAATTCCTCTCAGATAAATGTGAACAATATGCTATGCTCACTGCCTCTTTCGTGCATAGATTTAAATTTTCAGTTGGCCGTGACTCATCCATACTGTTTGATCTGTATGATAAATCCTACACCATGGATTTTGAGGATTTCGATAGGATTTGCAAGATACCCGATGGGGTAGTCTTAATGATCCTGCTAAGTCTTCGGTTAGAGATTTTGTCTCTAGTATAACTGTTGGAGAAACTAGAGACATCACGCAAGCTACCATAGGAAGCATTCATTTCCCTGCCTTGCACTACTTTGCCCTCTTCATAGGTAGATGCATTAACGACAAGGTTGAACATTGTCACCTATGCGCATCTGACCTTAGTATCCTTAAGAGCGCAGTGACGGGTGACAAAAGCTTCAACATGGGATCTATTATAGCAAGGAGGCTGAAAAAGAATGCTATTGATGGGGATTTCTTTGGCGGCATCTATGCTAGTCGCATAGCAAATTTTCTTGGAGCACCCATCCGCGCAGGAGATCCCCCGCTCCATACAACTTTCCTTGACCGCGTCGCTATGACATGCTATCAGTTCCTTGAGAGGGATGATGAATCCCTCCTATACCGATTGATATTTAATCAGCATCATGTTTTCCATATTACCCTTCCTGCTCCTGCTTTCTTTGACTTTCAGGTAAAACGGAGATACTACCTAACCAGAGGAGAGGTAGAGGAGTATGAGAGGGAGGCGACAGCTGCTCGTCTCTGTGAGGCAGCTATTCAGGCAATGGTTACAGCGCTCCCGTATAACCCCGATTATGATTTTGGGTTTCGCCACGACCGTCCTTGGGAGTAGACCAAGCTAGGCCAAATGCCTAAGCTTGGGGGAGTACGTGTTTGCACCAACTTTACATTCATGCTTATGCTTTCACTTTGTTAGTCGGTGTTTACACTTTGCCACTGTATTATCCATGCTAGTTTATTTTCGTTTTCTTGTTTTCTTGTTTTGTGTCCTTTTGAGAAAACCCAAAAAGATTTTCCTTTCTTCTTTTGCTTGTTGGGAGCTTTCTCGTGTAAATAGTTTTCTTTTTCTTTGGGTCAAGGTAGAAGATATTGGTTACAATGTGTAGTGTCTGTTGCATGCATACCTGTTTAGCTTTCAAAGAGCCATATTACTTTGTCTTCTCCTTTGTGTTTACCTGCAGATTCAGCTTAGTCCAATGCACGAGCACGCATATTATTGTTCACATCGTTCGATCATGCAAGTGAAAGGCAATAATGATGATATATGATGAAGTGACTGAGACTGAAAAGCTGGTATGAACTCTATCTATTTTGTTTTTGTAAATATGACTAGCTTGTCGTCCCAGATTCAGCTTTGTTGAGAGAGAACCATGTTTGGAATGACAACTTAGAGATCATAGTTCCTGATGCCATGCTTAATTAGCTAGGAGCTTATAATGGTTTGTCTTGAATGCCAACATAGATTTTGAGATGACTATGATGTAGTATGATAGGATGGTATTCTCCTTTGAATGATTCAAGTGGCTTGACTTGGCGCATGTTCATGCATGTAGTTGAAACAAAATCAACATAGCCTCTATGATGTTCGTGTTCATGGTGATTTATATCCTGCTCATGCTTGCACTCAATGTTAGTCAAACTCATTGCATATTGATGACTGTTGTCGCTCTCTAGTTGGTCGCTTCCCAGTCTTTTGCTAGCCTTCACTTGTAGTAAGCGGAATACTGCTTGTGCATCCACTTCCATAAACCCAAAAGTTTTTCCATGAGAGTCCACCATACCTACCTATTTGCGGTATATACCCGCCGCTCCAAGTAAATTTGCATGTGCCATTCTCTAAAACCTTCAAGAAATAATCTGTTTTGCATGCCCGAACCGCTCATGTGGTGACAGGGGGCTATTGGTATCTTCCATGTTAGGCGTGTTATCCTCGACATGTGTTTATTCACTGTCATTCACGGGAAAGGGGCCGGTAATTGGAATGCCCAGTCCCATGCTTAAATCGAAAACATAACTGTAAAACAAGACTCCCCCCGGATTGATGTTAGTATGGACGGTACCTGAGGATTCGGCTAGCCGTGGAGTGTGATTGATTGGTGGTGGGGGAGTTAAAACTTTACTTTTCTGTTTGGGAACCGCCTATAGCATGAGTAGCATGGAACATATTGAGAACTCTCGGTCATTGCGTTGACAATGAAAGCATGCCACCCAAAATTATTATCTCCGTTTTTAAAGCTTGAGCTGTGGCACCCCTGCAAATCAATGCTTCCCTCTGCGAAGGACCTGTCTATTTATTTTCCTGTTGAGTCATCCTCTTCTTATATAAGCACCAATTAGAGAGCACCTCTATCATTTTTATGCTTTGCTTTTGATTGATATTGAGTATGACTATGACTGGATCTTCGTTGCTATGAATTACAATGTTTAGTCAGCCCTTGATCTTTGAAAGTGCTCTTCATTTATGTTTTGCGGTCTCAGAAAGAGCTAGCGAGATACCACCTATTCATATTGCTTCAAGCTTGTTTTGATTGAATTGTTGGTATCTGAAACTCATTATTATTTGCTCGCTAGCCGATTATGCCATTGATATTAGTTTACCGTGAGACCTTTGTGTCACTTGCTTATGTGGTTAACTTGTGATCTTGCTGAAATTCTGGTTATGAGTTAGACATAGTTGCAACAACAAGATCAAACAGAGTTTGTCAAAGTTTTTCTTTCTCTTTCAGTTTGTCAACTGAGTTGCTTGAGGACAAGCAAGGTTTTAATCTTGGGGGAGTTGATACATCTCCATCGTATCTACTTTTCCAAACTCTTTTGCCCTTGTTTTGGACTCTAATTTGCATGATTTGAATGGAAGTAACCCGGACTGACGCTGTTTTCAGCAGAATTGCCATGGTGTTGTTTTTGTGCAGAAATGAAAGTTCTCGGAACGTCCTGAAAATTTACGGAGAATATTTCTGGAAAATATGAAAAATACATGCGCAAAGATCCACCACAGGGGACGGGCCAGTGGGCCACAAACCCTGTCGCCGCGACCTCTCCCCTGGCCGCGACGACCAAGCTTGTGGGGCCCACGTGGCTCTAGCGCCCCCAAACTCAGCTCTATTTATTCCCTTTCGTCCCGGAAAAAATAAAGAGAGAAGATTTCATCGCGTTTTCGATCCAGAGGCGCCGCCACATCCTGTTCTTCACCTGGAGGGCACATCTGGAGTCCGTTTTGGGCTCCGGATCAAGGAGATCGTCACCATCGTCATCATCAACCTTCTTCCCTCTCCAATTCCATGAAGCTCTTCATCGTTCATGAGTAATCTATTCGTGGGCTCGCTGGGCGGTGATGAGTAGGATGAGACCTATAATGTAATCGAGTTAGTTTTGACGGGGATTGATCCCTAGTATCCACTATGTTGTGAGATTGATGTTGCTACTACTTTGCCATGCTTAATGCTTGTCACGAGGGCTCGAGTGCCATGATTTCAGATCTGAAATTATTATGTTGTCACCAATATATGTGTGTTTTAGATCCGATCTTGCAAGTTGTAGTTACCTACTATGTGTTATGATCCGGCAACCCCGGAGTGACAATAACCGAAACCACTCCCGGTGATGACCATAGTTTGAGGAGTTCATGTGTTCACCAAGTGCTAATGCGTTGGTCCGGTTCTTTATTAAAAGGAGAACCTTAATATCTCGTAGTATCCATTTGGACCCCGCTGCCACGGGAGGGATGGACAATAGATGTCATGCAAGTTCTTTTTGTTGGAATTATGCCCTAGAGGCAATAATAAATATAGTTATTATTATAATTCATGTATCAAGATAATCGTTTATTATCCACGCTATAATTGTATTGAATGAAGACTCATTTACATGTGTGGATACATAGACAAAACACTGTCCCTAGCAAGCCTCTAGTTGGCTAGCCAGTTGATCAACGATAGTCACTGTCTTCAGATTATGAACAAGGTGTTGTTGCTTGATAACTGGATCACGTCATTAGGACAATCACGTGATGGACTAGACCCAAACTAATAGACGTAGCATGTTGATCGTGTCATTTTATTGCTATTGTTTTCTGCGTGTCAAGTATTTATTCCTATGACCATGAGATCATATAACTTACTAACACCGGAGGAATACTTTGGTGTATCAAACGTCGCAACGTAACTGGGTGACTATAAAGATGCTCTACAGGTATCTCTAAAGGTGTTCATTAAGTTAGTATGGATCGAGACTGGGATTTGTCACTCCGTGTGACGGAGAGGTATCTCGGGGCCCACTCGGTAATACAACATCACACACAAGCCTTGCAAGCAATGTGACTTAGTGTAAGTTGCGGGATCTTGTATTACGGAACGAGTAAAGAGACTTGCTGGTAAACGAGATTGAAATAGGTATGCGGATACTGACGATCGAATCTCGGGCAAGTAACATACCGAAGGACAAAGGGAATGACATACGGGATTATATGAATCCTTGGCACTGAGGTTCAAACGATAAGATCTTCGTAGAATATGTAGGATCCAATATGGGCATCCAGATCCCGCTATTGGATACTGACCGAGGAGTCTCTCGGGTCATGTCTGCATAGTTCTCGAACCCGCAGGGTCTGCACACTTAAGGTTCGATGTTGTTTTATGCGTATTTGAGTTATATGGTTGGTTACCGAATGTTGTCCGGAGTCCCGGATGAGATCACGGACGTCACGAGGGTTTCCGGAATGGTCCGGAAACGAAGATTGATATATAGGATGACCTCATTTGATTACCAGAAGGTTTTCGGAGTTACCGGGAATGTACCGGGAATGACGAATGGGTTCCGGGAGTTCACCGGGGGGGCCCACCCACCCCGGGTAAGCCCATAGGTGTTGGGGGTGCCGCACCAGCCCTTAGTGGGCTGGTGGGACAATCCAAAAGAGGCCTATGCGCATTGGGAAGAAAATCAAAGAGGAAAAGAAAAAAAAAGGAGGAGGTGGGAAAGGGAAGAAGGACTCCACCTTCCGAACCAAGTAGGACTCGGTTTGGGAGGGGAATCCTTCCCCCCTTGGCTCGGCCGACCCCTTGGGGGTTTTTGGACCCCAAGGCAAGGCTCCCCCTTCCTCTCCTATATATAGTGGGGTTTTAGGGCTGATTTGTGACAACTTTTGCCACGGCAGCCCGACCACATATCTCCACGGTTTTTCCTCTAGATCTTGTTTCTAAGGAGCTCGGGCGGAGCCCTGCTGAGACGAGATCATCACCAACCTCCGAAGCGCCGTCACGCTGCCGGAGAACTCTTCTACCTCTCCGTCTCTCTTGCTGGATCAAGAAGGCCGAGATCATCGTCGAGTTGTACGTGTGCTGAACGCGGAGGTGCCGTCCGTTCGGCACTAGATCATGGGACTGATCGCGGGACGGTTCGCGGGGCGGATCGAGGGACGTGAGGACGTTCCACTACAGCAACCGCGTTCACTAACGCTTCTGCTGTACGGTCTACAAGGGTACGTAGATCACACATCCCCTCTCGTAGATGGACATCACCATGATAGGTCTTCGTGCGCGTAGGAAATTTTTTGTTTCCCATGCGACGTTCCCCAACAGTGGCATCATGAGCTAGGTTCATGCGTAGATGTCTTCTCGAGTAGAACACAAATTTTTTTGTGTGCGGTGATGTGCGTTTTGCTGCCCTCCTTAGTCTTTTCTTGATTCCGCGGTATTGTTGGATCGAAGCGGCTCGGGCTGACATTACTCGTACGCTTACGAGAGACTGGTTTCATCGCTACGAGTAACTCCGTTGCTCAAAGATGACAGGCGGGTGTCAGTTTCTCCAACTTTAGTTGAATCGGATTTGACCGAGGAGGTCCTTGGATGAGGTTAAATAGCAACTCATATATCTCCGTTGTGGTGTTTGCGTAAGTAAGATGCGATCCTACTAGATACCCGTGGTCACCACGTAAAACATGCAACAACAAAATTAGAGGACGTCTAACTTGTTTTTGCAGGGTATGCTTGTGATGTGATATGGCCAACGATGTGATGTGATATATTGGATGTATGAGATGATCATGTTGTAATAGAAAATATCGACTTGCACGTCGATGGTACGGCAACCGGCAGGAGCCATAGGGTTGTCTTTATAACTAACGTTTGTGCTTGCAGATGCGTTTACTATTTTGCTAGGATGTAGCTTTAGTAGTGATAGCATGAGTAGCACGACAACCCCGATGGCGACACGTTGATGGAGATCATGGTGTAGCGCCGGTGACAAGAAGATCTTGCTGGTGCTTTGGTGATGGAGATCAAGAAGCACGTGATGATGGCCATATCATGTCACTTATGAATTGCCTGTGATGTTAATCCTTTTATGCACCTTATTTTTCTTAGAACGACGGTAGCATTATGAGGTGATCTCTCACTAAAATTTCAAGACGAAATTGTGTTCTCCCCGACTGTGCACCGTTGCTACAGTTCGTCGTTTCGAGACACCACGTGATGATCGGGTGTGATATACTCAACGTTCACATACAACGGGTGCAAAACAGTTGCGCACGCGGAACACTCGGGTTAAGCTTGACGAGCCTAGCATGTGCAGACATGGCCTCGGAACACATGAGACCGAAAGGTCGATCATGAATCATATAGATGATATGATTAGCACAGGGATGCTTACCACTGAAACTATACTCAACTCAGGTGATGATCGGACTTGAGCTAGTGTAAGTGGATCATGAACCACTCAAATGACTAGAGAGATGTACTTTTTGAGTGGGAGTTTAGCGAATAATTTGATTAAGTAAAACTCTAATTATCTTGAACATAGTCTAAGTCCACTTTGAATATATTTGTGTTGTAGATCATGGCTCACGCGACAGTCACCCTGAATTTTAATACGTTCCTAGAGAAAGCTAAGTTGAAAGATGATGGAAGCAACTTTGTAGACTGGGCTCGTAATCTTAAGCTAATCTTACAAGTTGGGAAGAAGGATTATGTCCTTAATGCTGCGCTAGGAGATGAACCACCCGCTACGGCTGATCAGGATGTTAAGAACGCTTGGTTAGCACGTAAGGAGGACTACTCAGTAGTTCAATGTGCAGTCTTGTATGGCTTAGAACCGGGAGTTCAACATCGCTTTGAGCGTCATGGAGCATTTGAGATGTTCCAGGAGTTGAAGTTTATCTTTCAGAAGAACACCTGGATCGAGAGGTATGAGAACTCCGATAAATTCTATGCTTGCAAGATGGAGGAGAACTCGTCTGTCAGTGAACATGTGCTCAAAATGTCTGGGTACTCAAACCGTCTAGCTGAGCTGGGGATTGATCTCCCGCAAGAGGCTATCACTGACAGAATCCTTCAATCACTGCCGCCAAGCTATAAAGGCTTTGTGTTGAACTACAACATGCAAGGGATGAACAAGTCACCCGGCGAGTTGTTTGCGATGCTGAAAGTCGCAGAGTCTGAACTCCGTAAAGAGCATCAAGTGTTGATGGTGAATAAGACCACTAGTTTCAAGAGAAACGGCAAAGGCAAGAAGGGAAATTCAAAGAAGAGCGGCAAGCCTGTTGCCAATCCAACGAAGAAACCTGGACCTAAGCCTGAAACAGAGTATTACTATTGCAAGGGTATGGGTCACTGGAAGCGCAATTGCCCCAAGTATCTGGCAGATAAGAAGGCGGCCAAAGAAAAATCAGGTATATTTGATATACATGTTATTGATGTGTACTTAACCGGCTCTCGTAGTAGTGCCTGGGTATTCGATACCGGTTTTGTTGCTCATATTTGCAACTCAAAACAGGAACTGCGGAATAGACGAAGGCTGGCGAAAGATGAAGTGACGATGCGCGTGGGAAATGGTTCCAAGGTTGATGCAATCGCCGTCGGCACAGTCTCACTTTAGTTACCGTCAGGATTAGTTATGAACTTGAATCATTGTTATTTAGTGCCTGCGTTGAGCATGAACATTATATCTGGATCTTGTTTATTGCGAGACAGTTACTCTTTTAAGTCAGAGAATAATGGTTGTTCTATTTCTATGAGTAACATCTTTTATGGTCATGCACCCAATGTGAGAGGATTGTTCATATTGAATCTTGATAGCGATACACACATACATAACATTGAGACCAAAAGAGTTAGAGTTAACAATGATAGCGCCATATTTTTGTGGCACTGTCGCTTAGGTCATATTGGTGTAAAGCGCATGAAGAAACTCCATGCCGATGGACTTTTGGAGTCACTTGACTTTGATTCACTTGACACGTGCGAACCATGCCTCATGGGCAAGATGACTAAAACTCCGTTCTCCGGAACAATGGAGCGTGCAAGTGACTTGTTGGAAATCATACATACCGATGTGTGTGGTCCGATGAGCGTAGAGGCACGCGGCGGATATCGTTATTTTCTCACCTTCACTGACGATTTGAGTAGATATGGTTATGTCTACTTAATCAAGCACAAGTATGAAACATTTGAAAAGTTCAAGCAATTTCAGAGTGAAGTCCAAAATCATCGTAACAAGAAGACAAGTTCCTACGGTCTGATCGTGGGGGTGAATATCTGAGTTTCGAGTTTGGTGCTCACTTAAGACAATGTGGAATTGTTTCACAGTTGACACCGCCTGGAACACCACAGCGTAATGGTGTGTCCGAACGTCGTAATCGTACTTTATTAGAGATGGTGCGGTCTATGATGTCTCTTACCGATTTGCCGTTATCGTTTTGGGGTTATGCATTAGAAACAGCTGCATTCATTTTAAATAGGGCACCATCAAAATCCGTTGAGACGACACCATACGAACTGTGGTTTGGCAAAAGGCCAAAGTTGTCGTTTCTTAAAGTTTGGGGATGTGATGTTATGTCAAAAAGCTTCAGCCTGAAAAGCTGGAACCCAAAGCGGAAAAATGCGTCTTCGTAGGTTACCCAAAAGAGACAGTTGGGTACACCTTCTATCTCAAATCCGAGGGCAAAGTGTTTGTTGCTAAAAACGGAGCTTTTCTCGAGAAGGAGTTTCTCTCGAGAGAATTGAGTGGGAGGAAGATAGAACTTGACGAGGTTGTCGAACCTCTCATCCCTCTGGATGGTGGCGCAGGGCAAGGGGAAACCTCTGTCGTTGCGACGCCGGTTGAGGAGGAATTTAATGATGATGATCATGAAACTCCAGTTCAAGTTTCTGTCGAACCACGCAGGTCGACGAGACCACGTGCTGCTCCAGAGTGGTATGGCAATCCCGTCTTATCGATCATGTTGTTAGACAACAATGAACCTGCAAATTATGAAGAAGCAATGGTGGGCCCAGATTCCAACAAATGGCTAGAAGCCATGAAGTCCGAGATAGGATCCATGTATGAGAACAAAGTGTGGACTTTGGAGGTACTGCCTGAGGGCCGCAAGGCTATTCAGAACAAATGGATCTTTAAGAGGAAGACGGACGCTGACGGCAATGTGACCGTTTATAAAGCTCGACTTGTGGTAAAGGGTTTTTCACAAGTTCAAGGAGTTGACTACGATGAGACATTCTCACCCGTAGCGATGCTTAAGTCCGTCAGAATCATGTTAGCAATAGCTGCATTTTTCGATTATGAAATCTGGCAGATGGATGTCAAAACGGCGTTCCTTAACGGTTTCCTTAAGGAAGAATTGTATATGATGCAACCCGAAGGTTTTGTCGATCCTAAGGATGCTAACAAGGTGTGCAAGCTCCAGCGATCCATTTATGGACTGGTGCAAGCATCTCGGAGTTGGAACAAACGCTTTGATGAGGTGATCAAAGCATTTGGGTTTATACAAGTGGTTGGAGAATCTTGTATTTACAAGAAAGTGAGTGGGAGCTCTGTGGCGTTTCTAATATTATATGTGGATGACATATTGTTGATTGGAAACAACGTAGAGTTTTTGGAGAGCATAAAGGATTACTAGAATAAAAGTTTCTCTATGAAGGACCTAGGAGAAGCTACTTACATTCTAGGCATTAAGATCTACAGGGATAGATCAAAACGCCTGATAGGAATTTCACAAAGCACATACCTTGATAAAGTTTTGAAGAGGTTCAAAATGGAACAGTCCAAGAAAGGGTTCTCGCCAGTTTTACAAGGTACGAGATTGAGTAAGACTCAGTGCCCAGCAACTGATGAAGATAGAGAGCATATGCGCTCCGTCCCCTATGCTTCAGCCATAGGTTCTATCATCTATGCAATGCTGTGCACTAGACCGGATGTTAGCCTGGCCATAAGTATGGCAGGTAGGTTCCAGAGTAATCCAGGAGTGGATCACTGGACGGCGGTCAAGAATATCCTGAAGTATCTGAAAAGGACTAAGGAGATGTTTCTCGTGTATGGAGGTGACGAAGAGCTCACCGTAAAAGGTTACGTCGATGCAAGCTTTGACACAGATCCGGACGACTCCAAGTCGCAAACCGGATATGTATTTATTCTTAATGGGGGTGCAGTAAGCTGGTGCAGTTCCAAGCAGAGCGTCGTAGCAGATTCTACATGTGAAGCGGAGTACATGGCTGCCTCAGAGGCAGCTAAGGAGGGTGTCTGGATGAAGCAAATCATGACGGATCTTGGAGTGGTGCCAAGCGCACTGAATCCAATAACCTTGTTCTGTGACAATACGGGTGCCATTGCCCTAGCAAAGGAACCACGGTTTCACAAGAAGTCCAGACACATCAAACGACGCTTCAACCTCATCTGCGACTACATCGAAGGGGAGGACGTAAATATATGCAAAGTGCACACGGATCTGAATGTAGCAGACCCGCTGACTAAACCTCTTCCACGGGCAAAGCATGATCAACACCAGAACTGTATGGGTGTTAGATTTATTATAATGTAATTCACATGATGATGTGAGGGCTAGATTATTGATCTAGTGCAAGTGGGAGACTGTTGGAATTATGCCCTAGAGGCAATAATAAATATAGTTATTATTATAATTCCTGTATCAAGATAATCGTTTATTATCCATGCTATAATTTTATTGAATGAAGACTCATTTACATGTGTGGATACAAAGACAAATAACTGTCCCTAGCAAGCCTCTAGTTGGCTAGCCAGTTGATCAACGATAGTCACTGTCTTCTGATTATGAACAAGGTGTTGTTGCTTGATAACTGGATCACGTCATTAGGAGAACCACGTGATGGACTAGACCCAAACTAATAGACGTAGCATGTTGATCGTGTCATTTTATTGCTACTGTTTTCTGCGTGTCAAGTATTTATTCCTATGACCATGAGATCATATAACTTACTAACACCGGAGGAATGCTTTGTGTGTATCAAATGTCGCAACGTAACTGGGTGACTATAAAGATGCTCTACAGGTATCTCCAAAGGTGTTCGTTAAGTTAGTATGGATCGAGACTGGGATTTGTCACTCCATGTGACGGAGAGGTATCTCGGGGCCCACTCGGTAATACAACATCACACACAAGCCTTGCAAGCAATGTGACTTAGTGTAAGTTGCGGGATCTTGTATTACGGAACGAGTAAAGAGACTTGCCGGTAAACGAGATTGAAATAGGTATGCGGATACTGACGATCGAATCTCGGGCAAGTAACATACCGAAGGACAAAGGGAATGACATACGGGATTATATGAATCCTTGGCACTGAGGTTCAAACGATAAGATCTTCGTAGAATATGTAGGATCCAATATGGGCATCCAGGTCCCGCTATTGGATATTGACCGAGGAGTCTCTCGGGTCATGTCTGCATAGTTCTCGAACCCGCAGGGTCTGCACACTTAAGGTTCGACGTTGTTTTATGCGTTTTTGAGTTATATGGTTGGTTACCGAATGTTGTTCGGAGTCCCGGATGAGATCACGGACGTCACGAGGGTTTCCGGAATGGTCCGGAAATGAATATTGATATATAGGATGACCTCATTTGATTACCGGAAGGTTTTCGGAGTTACCGGGAATGACGAATGGGTTCCGGGAGTTCACCGGGGGGGCCCACCCACCCCGGGGAAGCCCCTAGGTGTTGGGGGTGCCGCACCAGCCCTTAGTGGGCTGGTGGGACAGCCCAAAAGAGGCCTATGCGCATTGGGAAGAAAATCAAAGAGGAAAAAAAAGGAGGAGGTGGGAAAGGGAAGAAGGACTCCACCTTCCAAACCAAGTAGGACTCGGTTTGGGAGGGGAATCCTTCCCCCCTTGCCTCGGCCGACCCCTTGGGGGTTCTTGAACCCCAAGGCAAGGCTCCCCCCTCCCTCTCCTATATATAGTGGGGTTTTAGGGCTGATTTGTGACAATTTTGCCACGGCAGCCCGACCACATATCTCCACGGTTTTACCTCTAGATCGCGTTTCTGCGGAGCTCGGGCGGAGCCCTGCTGAGACGAGATCATCACCAACCTCCGGAGTGCCTTCACGCTGCCGAAGAACTCTTCTACCTCTCCGTCTCTCTTGCTGGATCAACAAGGCCGAGATCATCGTCGAGCTATACGTGTGCTGAACGCGGAGGTGCCGTCCGTTCGGCACTAGATCGTGGGACTGATCGCAGGACGGTTCGCGGGGCGGATCGAGGGACGTGAGGACGTTCCGCTACATCAACCGCGTTCACTAACACTTCTGCTGTACGTTCTACAAGGGTACGTAGATCACACATCCCCTCTCGTAGATGGACATCACCATGATAGGTCTTCGTGCGCGTAGGAAATTTTTTGTTTCCCATGCGACGTTCCCCAACACTTTTCCCTAAGCACGTATGACTACACATGGAATGCATGCTTACATCACATCGACGAACGGGAGCTTGACACATATCTCTCCATGTTATAATTGTTGCATGATGAATGTCATCCAACAAATCACCGATCCATTGCCTACGAGTTTGTCCTACTGCTAGTGTTACTTGCTCTGCTGCTACTGTTGTTACTACTGTTGATGCTACTGTTACTTTCTCTGCTGCTGCTACTGTTACTTGCTACTGATGCTACTTGCTACTACTGTCACTAATGCTATTCCTTGACAGTGTTGTTACTCGTTACACTTCTGCTACCTGCTACAATACTTTTCTGGCGCCATTGAGTTAGGAATAGTCTGCCTCGTCAACAGATCGTTTCTGGCACCGTTGCTATCATACTACCTTTGCTGCTTATATCCTGCTTGCAGATACTAATCTTTCAGGTGTGGTTGAGCTGACACCTCAACTGCTAATACTGGAGAATATCCTTTCATTTCCATCGTGTCGAACCAACAAATTTGGGTTGAATACTCCACCCTCGAAAACTGCCGCGATCCCACGCGCTGGTGGGCCATCACAAGACAATTGTTAATTGTTGAGCAACTGGGGAGCAACTCTTTTCTGGTGTCGTTGCCGTGGAGGCATCAAGTCAGGAATAGTTGCACGTCAAACCACCTCCCAGCGCATCGCCCCTACCATTTCCCCGAAATCCCCTCCCTGCCACATCATCTTCCTCTCCCCAACCGACATCATCTCGCTCTCCTCCACTGCCTCCACCGCACCGTCTCACTGTCCCCCACTGCATCCTCTTCCTCACCTTCATCGCCTCCATCTATCCGATGGCGGAAGCTCATGGTGACGCCGGTGCAACGGCCGGAGATGTAGTGGAGTTGCAGGGCGCGGTGACCGCGGATGAAGTGAAGGATGTTGGTGGCGTCCACGACGGTGCGGGGAAACTCGGAACC